>NC_056739.1:622227698-622562698 GCF_019279795.1 Protopterus annectens
ACATGATAAATCTAGACAGGATGTGCCTGTGCTGTGGAGCAATTTTGTTTCAATTTTTTCAGGATATAATGCAACTGAAGACAAAAGAAGCTATAGAGTAAACTATGCTCCCGCACATTTTTGGGTTAACCATACGTATATTTATGGAGACAAGATAAAAGTAGTTAGGATTACAGACTAAAAGGATTCTATTATGGCAGCTAAGAATGTGGAAAGAGACTAAACAAAAGAGGATATAAAAACTGAGAAGCTGAAAGCTCTGAACTACTGACACGAACAGTAAGGCACAAGCAGTGTAATATGTTTTTAGTCCCTTTATTATTATTATATACAGGTCAGGCATATTTTTATCATCCGGAGGAGAAGCTGTGGACCATAAGCAATAAATATGAGAGGGAAAGAATACAAGAGTTGAGGAGGATAAACTGTTTTTCCCCATAGAACAATGCAGTTTACGATTACCACATTTGAAGGGCTACTTTAGGGTTACATTGTTAAGACTTGTACACACAACACAGCCAGAAGACTACTAATCAAAAGGGAAGGACCTGTTACTGAAGGGGTTGGTGGGTGGAGGAAAATTCACAAACTAAGGACAGAGTAGGAATTTTGATGCCGCCCCTTAAAGAGAACAACAATCAGAAGGAATAGCATTTTGAGAACTAAGCCAACAAGGGAATGGAGAAAGAGATTTTACCAATAAGGATGACTGCAAGTAGGGACATAAAAAATAAGCAAAAGGGAGCTTAAATTTATTGGAAAAAACTAGCAAAGGAACCAAGGTTTTGGGAGGAAGTAACTGGTGAGGGAAAAGTCTGAGTGAGATGAGGCCAAGTAAAAGTTTGGACTGGTAAGTACTTTAAGATTTAAGTAATAAGGAGGGGGTTATTTAGAGCTATGCTTGTTTATTTTGTAGTTGAAAGTTGGATTTTTTTAGATGACATATCCCCTAATCAGGTAACTGCATTGTTCCTTTTTCAAAAGGTTTTGAGCTACTGACAAAAGGAGGGTAAAGAGCTCTTATCTTTTAAGCAGGACAGGAGAGACTGACAGTGTGCTGGGGCTAAGTAGGAGAAGGCATGTTTAGTTTGCTTTAGGTTTGTTGTGAGAGTTTGGAAATGGGGAGTTACTTGAGATTAATTCCTAATGGTGTAAGCACATGATTATTCTAAATGTTTGAATACAAGGGGAAGAGCAAGTCTGCAGCTGGATTATTTCAAGAGCTGGGTCCTACTAACATGGTGGTACTTTTGCTTGTGGAGAGCCAGCTTGCTTTGGCTAGTCTTATGCTTACTGGGGGAAGTTAAACATCAATCAGTAAATCTTCTTTGCACTGGGAGATCATATTCTAGCTCAAAGTATGAATCCATTCCCTTTAACTGCCTTGGCAAACTTGCTGAGAGAGGGGTTGATTCTGTTGCCTCAGAAGAGGAGGTAATTTGTTTCTGCCCCCCCCCCCCCCCGAGTGTACAGCTGGAGGGGTTTAGTTTTACCAGATCCCTAGATATTTGCAGGAGGTGGTCGGTGTACTGGGACATTTGGTATGGCTAGTGTTATGAATGTTGCTTGAGACATGGGTCATTTTTGTGGGGCCCGAATAACACATTTTTTCTGGAAGGGTTACGGACTGGTTTGTGTTTAATAAGCCAGTTGTGGAGGGAACAAACATCTGATTGTATTTGGGATTCTATATGCTTCAGGTTGATGTTGGATTTGTAGATGACGTAATCTGCATAGGAGATCATGTGGATTTGAAAAAGGTCCCTGGGGAGTTTATTACGGACAAACATGGAGCCCTGGGGAATGCTAGTGTGTTAGAAGGTTTTATTTGAAAAAGAGGATAGTGTTAATTTTTATTAACTACCTGCAAGACAACTGGTCCTTAAAGCAAAGTAGTTTGTTGGAGCCGATACCAAACAAAATGTAGTATAGTTATTTAGGAGGAGGGAGTGGTCAGCAAGGTCACATGCCTTGGTAACGTCAATGATTTTTTTTTTTAATTTATTTAACATTTGTTTACCTGGAAAGTCCGACTGGACACAGGTCCTTTTTCAGCAGAGGCCCCGGGAAGAAAAGCTCCATGACTAACAGTAAGTTTTCATGCACACATTACAATAATCAATAAAGTATAAAGTAAACAAAATGTAGTATACATAAGAACATACAAATTTGTTACATCTTGACAACAAAACCTGGGCTTTGAACATAGCTAGAACTATTTCTAGGTATGACTTATTTCAAGATATAAGGTTAAGACAGGTTGGTAGGAACAAAGGACTAAACAACAGGGAGAGGTTGGATATGTTTTGGGTATACTGTGACCTATCAGAGCACTCATGAGGGGTTAGTACAGGAACATAGCCACTTATTTTTTTAGATAAGCTTTATGTCATGGCTTAAAGGGGTTAGTGGATGAGACTGAGGCAATGGAGTTAGGAAGGGAGTTCTATATATGAGATATATAGCTGGAAAATAAAGATTCTCCTGCAGTGTTGTTGGCCATGGAGACTGAGTTAGTTCTTGTTGTTAGAGTGAAGTGGTCTGCTATATACAGATATACAAATAAATCAAGCGCAGGCATAAATACCCTTCTAGTTTGCCAACATACCAAAACACTTGTTCCCATAATAAGCGTCCAGGCTGTTCTTAAAAATATCTAAACTAGTATTTGCTTTAATGTAATTTAGTAGTATGTTCAATACATCAGCTACTCTGTCAGAGAACCAATTAATACACTTCTCATTCCTATAGAACCTTCTACATAGGTTGTCTGATGATTCTCTAGTACTTTTTGTTAATCCCAAACATTCCCAGAGGTAGTTGTCCCTAAATGCTCTATATACCTGATATATTTATCACACACACATATATACATAAAGAGAGATATACGCAAATTATTAAGCAATATGTCATTTAAGTCCGCGGTAGTGGTGCTACGGTAGCGTTGTCGCCTAACAGCAAGACGTTGTCGCGTTCGATTCTCAGCTAGAGCGTCTTCTGTGTGGAGGCATGCATGAATGGGCGTGCCTTCATTGAAGGTTGTGCGTCAGGGCTGGTAACTCGGCACGTAAAAATCCACTACCAAACATTAGCAGACGGGAGTTCCGCTGTGGCGACCCCTAAGAAAGACACAACAACATTAAGCAGTATGTCATTTGCTAAGGTCTAGAGGACTGTCATGTTGCTTTGCCCTTGCCAGAAGCCATGCTGTTTTGAGGACACGAAGTAGCAGTGCTTGATGTAGTAAGATAGCTGTGAATTTATAACTTTTAAAGCCAGCTTACCTAAGGTTGGCAGAATGTAGTCTGCCCAGAAGCATAAAGCTGTGGGGATGAGATTGTTTTGGAAAAGGTTTTATTACGGCTGTTTTCCAGCTGTTGCGCATTATGATACTGATGAGACAGAGATTGTAGACGTGTGACAAAGATCAAAATACTCCCTACAGTGATGAATAAACCAAAGGAAGAGCTTGTCTGAACCTGGACAGATGTCAGGAAGGAATGCAATATACTCCCTATGGTGATGAATACACCAAAGTAACAGCTTGTCTGAACCTGGACAGATGTCAGGAAGGAATGCAATATACTCCCTATGGTGATGAATAAACCAAAGTAAGAGCTTGTCTGAACCTGGACAGATGTCAGGAAGGAATGCACTATATTCCCTATGGTGATGAATAAACCAAAGTAAGAGCTTGTCTGAACCTGGACAGATGTCAGGAAGGAATGCAATATACTCCCTATGGTGATGAATAAACCAAAGTAAGAGCTTGTCTGAACCTGGACAGATGTCAGGAAGGAATGCAATATACTCCCTATGGTGATGAATAAACCAAAGAGCGAGCTTGTCTGAACCTGGATGTATGTCAGTGTACTGGTGTTGTAGAAGTGATGTTATTTCCTCTGATGTTATACCTTTAAAATAGTAAGGGGTATTGTACGGTGGTGGTGGTGATGGTACGGGTAAAGAAGGGTCTTTTGTTGGAGGTTTGGGATGTTTCTAAGGGGAAGAGTGCAGACTTCTTTCAAAAAGTTAGGACGACTGAATTATTTTTGCCCACATTGTATGAAATTAGCTGAGTTGTGTTGTGAGGTTTTGTACTCTGTAGATGTCCTTGGGTTTGTAGAGGTGTGTGATTTGTTTTTCAGATACAGATTTATGTCTCCAAATGGGTTTGCTAGCAAGATTGCATAGAGGTATTAAGTGATTGTAGGTTTCAGATTTGAGGGGATTGTTTCAAGGTATTCTATGCTTCCTCCCTAAGCTTAGGGAGTTGTTTAAGTTCTTTGGGCAATCCGTCATTTCAGTATTTCAGTATTTAATAATAACTTAGTTCATATTCTGACTTATGGAACAGTTACAGTGATATCATTCCTGCCTCTTCCCAGGTTTTTTAGTAACAGAGATAACCTAGAACATTAAATTAATAGTGTAAACCAATTCTAACCTAGAACTATGAAGGACAGAGGCTGTCTAATGCAATAACCTGCAAGTTAAATTGCTGTCCTATTAATGTAAGGTCATTTCTTTGGATCCAAGTAAAGAAGCTACAGATGCGTTTTCAGTTTTGGCTGGTGACTTTTTCCACTCCATGTGTATCTATAGCTCCTCCGATGAAGCATCTAAGCTACTACTAAGAACTGTTAACGTTTATAATTTAAACAGAGCATCTGGCCAGCGAGAATCTTCAGAGCTAAATGAGAAAGTTTATGGAAATACATTTTTTCCAAAAATATTAGCTGGCAATACATGTATAGCTTTCAGGTTAAATGGTTCCTGAATACTTAACATGCGTAACATTTTAACTATGCTTCAAAGTAAAAATAAACTAATAATTCCCCAAAAAAAAAACAAAAGCAGTGTATTTATAGGTACTCATATACTCATACTTAATCCCCAGCAAACCCTTCAACAAAGTGCACAACAGCAAAAGCTGAGCAAATATAGACATATGTACAACAGTGATCAAAAACATTTATCCGAATGAAGCGATTAGAGCCTCAGGAACCTTTCGATTCAGGAAGCAAATGAAATCTGGGGTACTTTGGGAATGGAAGGGGAATTATGGTTAGGGGAGTAGTCAGAGCCCTGGATCTGAAGGTCTAAAGGTGCCGAGGCCAGATATGAGTGCGATCCGAGTCCCATTCATTGAATCAGATGAAAATGGACAAATACTAAATCCAGTTAAAGGTAATGATTCTGTCACTTACCAACAAACAGAAATTCCACTTAAGCTTAATGATTCCATCACATGTTGACAGAAAGAAACTACAAGTCCTGTGAAACTTAATGAGTCCGTCACCTGACAAAGAGAAAGTAAGTCCACTAAAATGTAATGATTCTATAACATATCAACAGAGGGAAACTACACTAAGTCCAGTTAAATCTGACTGTCATCCACCAACGGACAAAAAGCTCACAAACTAAATTCTATCTACTGACAGCAAGAAACTATATTATGTCCATTTAAAATTAACGATACCAATCTTTCTGTCAGTAGGTGATAGAATGTCCACTTAAACTTAATGATTCTATCACTTACCGACACAGAGGAACTACTGTTAATACACTTAAACATAATGATTCTATAACCTAGTGACAGAGAATAACTATACTAAGCAAAGTTAAACTTAATGTTTCTGTCACCTACTGACAGAGAAACTACACAGGTCCAGCTCATAGGCAAATACTTCGCTAACTACCCTTTTGGCCATTTTAAGCCTAACCAGTTTCCTTTTTTTGTGCCCAAATCAAAATAACCTGTCCCATTTGGTTATACATTGACCTTACCCATATTATGGTAGATAATTATATATTACCCAAAAATTGGGATTATACCACTTTTCGCTCGACCCCTTGTACACTGAAGACGAAGCGGTAGGGTAGTTCATTTAAGATGCTTTATTACACAGAAACACATCAGAATGGATAGCAGCATCAATAAATATAAACAAACTGATTGACAAACAGAGCTTACACATGTACAGTGGATATAAAAAGTTTACACACCCCTATTAAAATGCCATTTTTTTTTGTATAAAAAAATGAGACCACAATAAATCATTTCATAACTTTTCCCACCTTTAATGTGACCTATAACCTGTAGAATTCAATTGAAAAACAAATAAATCTGTTAGGGGAAAAAATATAAAAAAATAAAAAACGTACAATATGCTGGTTGCGTAAGTGTGCACCTTTTGATTTAATTACAGCTTTCAGTCTTCTTGGATAGGAGTACATCAGCATGGCACGTCTTGACTTGGCAATATTTACCCACTCTTCCTTGCAAAAGTGCACCAGATCTGTCAGATTGCAAGGACAGTTCTTGGGCACAGCCATTTTCAGGTCACTCCACAGATTTTCTATTGGATTTAGGTCTGGGCTCTGGCTGGTCCATTCCAAAACTTTAATTTTCTTCTGGTGAAGCCATTCTTTTGTTGATATGGACTGTATGCTTGGGGTCATTGTCGTGTTGAAAAGTGACATTCCTTTTCATCTTCAGCTTTCTAGCAGATGCCTGAAGGTTTTGGGCCAAACGTGAATGATATTTGGCACTGTTCATAATTCCCTCCACCTCGACTAAAGCCCCAGTTCCAGCTGAAGAAAATCAACACCAAAGCATGATACTGCCACCACAATTCACCATGGGGATGGTATTCTTTTGGTGATGTGAAGTGTTGTTTTTGTGCCAAACCTACCTTTTGGAATTGTGGCTAAAATGTTCAACCTTGGTCTCATCAGACCATAACACATTTTCCCACATGCTTTTGGGAGATTTGATGTATTGTTTTGCAAATTTTAGCTGGGCCTGGTTGTTTTTCTGTGTAAGAAAAGTCTTCTGTCTTGCAACCCTACCCCATAGTACAGACATATGGAGAATATGGGAGATTATCACATGTAGTACACAACCAGCACTTGTCAGAAATTCCTGCAGATACTTCAGTATTGCTGTAGGTGTCTTGGCAGCCTCCCTGACCAGTTTTCATCTTGTCTGTTCATCAATTTTGGAGGGACGTCCAGTTCTTTGCAACATCACTGTTGTCCCATATTTTCTCCACCTTTTGATAACTGTCTAAACTGTGTTCCATGGTATATCCAATGCTGTGGAAATGTTTTTGTACCCTTCTCCTGACTGATACCTTTCAACAATGAGATCCCTTTGATGCTTTGTAAGCTCTCTGCGAACCATGGCTTTTGCTGTAGCAGGCAAACGAGTAAATATCAGGAAAATCCTACGAGGACAGCTGAATTTTATTTGGTGTTAATCAGTCTCTTTAATTGATGGCAGGTGTGTACCCAAAAAGACTGAATGCTGTAATTAAATCAAAAGGTGCTTCAACAAAGTATTAGTTTAGGGGTGTGAACACGCAACAAAGTATTAGTTTAAGGGTATGCACACTTATGCAATCAGTGTATTGTACTTTTTTTATTTTTTATATTTTTCCCCTAACAGATTGGTTTGTTTTCCAAATGAATTGTACAGGTTATAGGTCACATTAAAGGTGGGAAAAGTTTTGAAATGATTTATTGTGGTCTCATTTTTTTACATCACAAAAACCTGGCATTTTAACAGGGGTGTGTAAACTTTTTATATCCACTGTATATGCTTACATCTCAACAGCTTACTACAAAATGGCAGTCAGACTTGCAGATGCTCAGTATGTATACACTTGTAGAAACTCCTTGGATAATTCTTAGAGAGACATATACACATTGATCTACACCACTAATAATTTAAGGGGACCCATGCATAGGATAAAGCATTCCTCTCTCTATTAGTAGTACAGGGAAAGTCCTGTGGTAAATTTTCTGTTTCCCATCCATAGATCTAATTTTCACTTGAAAATGGATAGGGATGAACTTTGCTTTATGCGGATTGGGGGTGGGGGGGGTCTGTTCCACAGCATCTGTATCCTATGCGAGATATACCTGTCCCTCCAAACCACTCTGTTGATGCTACAGAAGAAGTTTATATCCCTAGACAGGGTATTTTTGATGCCATTTCACTTGCTGAGGTAAAATAAACCCATCAGTAATGGGTCAGAGGATGCATTGCATACCATTCACAGGTCACCTTAGCAGTCTGTAGTTAAACATAATCATTCCTTCACATAATGACAGAGAAATTATATTAAGTCCACTCAAGTATAATGATTCTGTCACCTATTGACAAACTATATTAAGTCCACTTAAATGTAATGATTCTGTCAGCTGCTGACAAAAAGCAAGTCCACTTAAGATTTATGATTCTATCACCTGCTGACAGAAACAAGTCTATTTGCAGTTAGTGATTTTATCACATACTGATATATAGAAACTACAGTAAGGCCATGTAAGCATAATGATTCTTTCATCTACTGACAGAGAAACTATGTTAAGTCCACATAAACAGAACGATTCCACTACTTACTGACAGAAAGAAACTTTAGCAGGTCCATTTAAACGTAATGACCATCACCTACAGATAGACACAAACTATAGTAAGCCCAGTTAAATATAATTTTTCGGTCACCTAGCGACAGAGAGAAAGTCCAGATAAACTTAATTCTATCACCTGCTAACAGAAATTATGTTAAGTCCAGCTAAGTTAATTTAGAACTGATTAGGGTTGGGAGGGTGGCATAATGAGGGTTGGGAGAGTGGCTTAATGGTTGAGGTGTTTGCCTTACAAACACAAGGTGCAGGGTTTGAGTCTCACAAGGGATAATTGTCTAGGCCTAAAATGGCTCGCAAGGGCAGTTAGCCTAGTATGAATCTATGAAACTATGAAACATTTTGAACATAAGGTATTCTAAAAAACAAGTGGATTTCTAAAGTCTTCTCGCTTCTATTTTTACAGGTCAGACATTTTGTTAAATGGAGCATAATTAACAACAGCTGGCTCCCTAATCACTTTTAGTGCTGACACCTCAAAATGACTTGCATATTTAATATCTTATGTTCCACGCTTCCAACATTACCTCCATAGGTTTAAGATCACCAGAGATTTCAATTGCAGGGATTTTGTGATACCAGGCAAAGGCCAAGTTCCGATGAATAGACAGAAGAAGGTTGACTGGTTGTAGCATCGCTTGAACAGGTTGACAGGATTTGTCCAGCTGGATGACCGTTCTAACAAAAAAAAAACATTATAAACTTCAGATGTTCTAATAAACAGAGATTATAAACTTCAGACATTTATATCCATTTGATGAGAAAATATAACAGTCAGATTAAAAAAAAAAGTTAAGCACAATATGAAGTAGATATTTTAATATTATGAGTTTCCTATGCAGTTTGTGCTCTCTATAAAATAAGTACATCAAGCTACTTTAAATCTACAGAATTTTGAAAATTGTGGTACAAAACAATTCATTTATTAATTAATGAAAACACACTTTGTTATAAAAAACAAGCTGCACTAAAAAATGCCTTCAGTGCCACAACCTGTCTTCTAATATAGTCTCTATTGATCCACCCCCCCCTTCTCATTTCTTTACCTATCTGACAATTCTAGAGTGTTTACACCAAAACGTTTTAAAGCCCATATTACTGGGTACCCCTGCACTTCTGGTGGCACTGATCTCATCTTGCAACCCCCACTGCTCTATATAACTGTTGTGCCCTGAAAAACTCATTCCCAGTGTTAACTTAGATGATGACAAAATAAAAACAAAAATACTGTTTTACAGCTATTCATCAAGCATGTTTTTCCTTGGCCAGTTTTGGTTTTTCTGAGCGTTACTTTTGGTCTTGCCTTCTTCCACATCATCTGCCCTATCAGACATGCTCCAGCAATTCTCTCTCTCCCTTTCCCTAGTGCTGATACCACCACACCTCCCATTGACAGTCATAGGTACATCTAAATCACTAACACAAAATGGTTGCAAATTTTGTTTAGTGCCTCATTTTTTCTGTAACTTAACTTTCCTTCAGTCATCCCCTCAACAGCACCCTTTCTCTTACACTCTTTAAAGAAACAGATACACATGCTTATAGTCAATCCATAGTACAAGCATTTCCAGAAATCTGATTCACAGCACATACCAAATGCATGGACTGTAAAAGCAAGTTTACTGAAAGAAGAGCACACAGGTAAGTGTTAACTGCAGAATGTCTATAATCAGACACACTGATTTATGGTTCTCAAAAACATGAAAATCAAATTTTATGTTATGAAACCTGGGAATTACATCTGTATTTTTTAAATGTAATTTCTGGTCGTTATCCTGATTTCATTATAATTTTCTACTGCATATATATATATATATATATATATATATATATATATATATATATATATATATATATATAATTAAAACAGATTCTATGTACAGAACAGTCAAAGCAAGATGACACAAGGTCCAAGATGGTTGCACACTGCACTACCAATTGGATATGAGCTATCTTAGTGTGAAAAATTAAGTGATGTAAAAAAGCCAGTAAAACGTATTCCTTTATTAGCATTTGTTTACTGGGATAGTCCATCTAGGCCTGAAGCCCTTGGGCTGAAACTCCTTTTCAGTGGAGGTTAGTGGACAAAAGCTCCACCCAAAACACTTGCATCAAATCTCAAAAGATTACAGCAAGAGTGCAAGTCTAACAAAAACATAGCTAACAATTATCACTTAATGATAAGACAAAATATGCACATTACAGAAATTAGTACACAGTTTTAACTATTAAACCAAAATAAATAAAATATCTAGAACATTAACAATGCATTATCAGAGCTACTGAAATACATTATATGGACTGTACATGCTACAGATGTGGTTAAAGGCCTTAAATAATCAGCAATAAGACGAGAGTATGGCAAGTGTGAGCAATTGACAGCAAATTAACTATGGCTTCTAGGTTTAGGCTTATGTAGAGTGTTCAGTGATGAGCGACTTGGCTGCTACAGGTGGGGTACGAGGGAAGCTAGTAGTTCATAAGGTACAAAAAAAAATGGAATTGAGTACATACTGGGGCACCAAGTTGCAAGACAGAAAATTAGATTTTGAAATCCACTAAAGTGAAAGTAAAGAAAAAGTTAACACTTTATGTAAAACTAATTTACTAATTTGTCACTAGACTGCCTTGGTGTCCACAAAGAAGAAATCTAGAAAAAGTGAGAAAAATCAAACAGAAAAATAGAAGAAAAAGCTCTGGTTGGGAAGAGCCTTGCAGATGTAGAGGAAAAGGCTTCTAGTAGTTTAGAAGAAGAAAAAAATAAGTGCATTCAGATGCATGCCTCTGAACTGTCTTGAATAAAGCAAAATGTCCACATTTTTGGCTCATATTTTTGATCTGCTTATCATGTTTGTGGTTTGCTAGAAAATCATTGCGGCCTGGATCACAGCCAGCAAAACTAGTACTCCTGCCTCAAGCTCCTTTACTTTTTCCTTCTCATATTGCACCTGTGTCTACCTCCCTCATTACTTTTATTGCCTTAGGAAATATGACTGGGTATAACTGGAGAACAGCTGCAATGGTCCTCCAGATCCTCATGAAATGGCAATTTAGAATGAAGATGGTGGAATACTGTATCAAATGGACAAAAGGCACCAGTGTTTATATTCAGCCCATCACTCTGATTAGATTGATGGATTAGAATTCCAGAATACCAATACCTGTGTGGTATCTTGACCTTCGATGAAAGTGGCTCCAAAAAAGTCCTAGACCTTGAAATAACATCCAGTTTATAATGTCTGGCTAAAGTACGCAATGTAGACCAGGTTGCTGCAGCACAGATTTCAGAGAGAGAGAGAGAGAGAAAGACAGAGAGACAGAGACAGAGACAGACAGAGAGAGAGAGAGAGACAGAGAGAGAGAGAGAGAGACAGACAGAGAGACAGAGAGAGAGAGAGAGAGAGAGAAAGAAACACAGAGAGAGAGAGAGAGAGAGAGAGAGAGAGAGAGAGAGAGAGAGAGAGACAGAGAGAGAGAGACAGAGACAGAGACAGAGACAGGCAGAGAGACAGACAGAGAGAGAGACAGACACAGAGAGAGAGAGAGACAAACATCAACAGAAGAATTTTCTTAAGGCTGAAGATGAGGCAATAGACCTAGAAATAATAAGCCTTAAATCTGCATAGCAAGAGATAATTGTATGTAGAACAGGCAAAAAATACAACTGGATATCCACCTTAGCAAGGAGACTTCTGAAACCGTAGACTCAAGCCTGATCACAGCAAAAGAATCAAGCAGTTGTGAATACTTCCTAAATGTTTTACTTCTGTGGAGATAAATCTTAGTTGTCTATGAACATCTAAAGTATGGAGCATGTTCTCTCTCTTGTTCCAATAGTTAAGAGAGCAAATACTGGTAGTTGGATAGGTTGGCTCATATTTGTGTCAGATGCCATCTCAGAGATAAAAGGATGGATTAGTGCATAGCATAACCCTGTGCTGATGAAATATTAAATATGGTGGATTAGAAGATAAGGCTGGCAATTATGAAAATCTTAATAGCTGACCTTACTGCTATGAGAAATAAATTCTGAGATAAGAAACTTCAGTGGAATAAAAGATGCTGAATCAAAGAAGAATTTTGTTAAGGCTTCTAAAACAAAGTAGATGTCCCGTGGAGGTACAGGTTCTCTGACTGGAGAACAGAGAAGAAAAAGGTCCATTGAGGAAAGATTTATGCAGTCTGTGAGAAGCTGAGTGAGAATCAAATTTATTATGAAAATATATTACTGCACGTTATACCGCGACAGAAGAATAACTGATACCAAAATTAAATGTTTATAAGAATCTCTGAAACAATTAATTGGAAGGTCTATCCCTTGAGAAGCAGCCAGAATGGAAAAGTACTCCCATTTGCTTTGGAAAATGTTATGTGAACACTATTTTTGAGACGCAGAAAAGATACATTTATTTATTCTGAATTTGTTAAACAGGGGAGAGCAGTGATCCCACTGAATCTATTTCAGTCTCAGCTCAGGGTAAATACAATACATACATGACATTATACCCAAAGTGAATGACAATATGTGATGTACACAAAGTGAAATGTAGTTGGTTGAAAAGTATAAAAGCAATAGATAATGGCATTACACACAGAGTGACTAAAAATATATACATTAGGAATTGGCTGGCATGTGGAATAATCATAATCAAAAAGTGAACCAGAGTAAAGTACAGTTGTGTACACTTACCATAAATGCAGATTTTCAAGTGTATTCACTGTTGCGGTCATCACACTTGGGTTATCCTGCGCCAGGGGTAGCCCTCAGTTGGCCTGAATACCAGAGGCTTAGTATTTCTGCATCTGTTGCTATCGCTCCAGGACTGACATTAAGTTGTCAGTGGTATAAAATCAGGCAGCCGACACCATTACATTTATTTATTTATTTATTTATATTTGTTGACCGGGGACTGGACGTAGGTCCATTTTCAGCGGAGGCCCGGGGAAAAAAGCTCCACAGTTAAAATAAACAGATAGTAGTTACATTGGATTACATAGCGATCAACAATTTACATAGCAATTACTTACAACATATTTACAGATGAAGAACATAGTACATCAGTAGACAACTAGAATCTTTATCTGTGAAGTACATAACAGACATTAACAAATGTTAAAATAAGAAGTTCCTGCTGTATAAGTACTAGGCTTATGAGCATCTGAGCTTGCTATAATCAAGGTAGTTAGTGGAGTGGAAAGAAAGGTAGTGGTTGGATGGGGTGGGTACATCAGTTTTTCTTGCCCTAAATAAGGAAGACCACCACCAGTAGAAAGTAAATACCAAAATTTCCCTGTAAGAGGTGAGGGAGAGAGAGACAAGGGGATCGAGGGTGGGTGCAACTGTGAATACACTCGGACAACTACATTTATGGAATGTGTTTAGAATTGATAGATCGAGGATTGGGTGCCAGGTGCCCTCTTTTCTGGGTACCAGGAAAAGTCTTGAATAGAAACCTTGGCCTATCGGGTCTGGAGGAACAGGGTGTATTGCCCTCATGGAGAGCAGGGAATTTACTTGTTTTTTGGCATCTGCCCACTGGTTTGGAGGAAGATCTGGGAACCCTTTTAGGGATGGCAGAGTGTGAAAAATAAAATTTGTATCCCTGGGACACTATATGTTGAGAACCCATCGGTCGGTGGTAATAGAGGCCCAGTTTTTTGCATGGAAGGAGAGTTTTCCTCCTAGGGGACACAAGCAGGTGGGCAGGGTTAAGGGGTGGAGGTGTAAAGTCATTGTGAGTTCTTTCCATAATGGGGTGGCTTAGGACTCCCTGTTTTTGAAGTGGAGGAACTCCACTGCTTAGATTTCTGCATTCCCTGGAACTGCTGTCTGGGGGGTCTACTTCCCCTAGGTCTTGTGTGAGCTGGCCTGGAGGGGGCCAGAAAGGACCAGTGTTTGGAGAGGCAATGCCTACTGAACATCAGAGGTTGGACCTGTAGGAAGCCTTTAACTGCCTGCATATGTTTAGCTTTTTCTTCCATCTTTTTTAAGACCTCTTCTGCCTTGGTGCCAAACTGTCTTTGTTCAATGGTGCGTCCAATAGTTTTGATTTGACATGGTCTGGCAAGGTCTGCTCCTTAAGCCAAGCATGCCTTCTAAGTACAGAACCTGTGACTACTGCCCTGCAAGATGCTCCTAGGGTGTCAAAGCCACATTAAAAAGTGCGTTTAGTAACGTGGCTTGCAGAATGCATAGGCTCCTGTATTTTTTTATTTTCTGCACAAGCAGGAAAAGTAGATATTTTTTGTTTGAGGAGTTCCATGGTATGTTGCTGGTATTTTCAGCATGTGGAACTGACAATTTAGTGCTCTAATGCCAAGAGTTGCAGAAGTGTATACTTTCTTACCCCATCTGTCTAAAGCTCGGGAATCCCTGTCTGAGAGGGTGGGATTCTTAGCTGTGGTTGCTTTTATTCCTTTAGGTCCTTGGGAGATGACCTCTGGGTCAGCAGTAGGATTTTTGAAAATAAATATATGAGAGTCAGGGACCCTGTAATACCAGTCAGGTTTCCTGGAAGCAGGAGAAAGGGTGTCAGGAGTCAAACTGGATTCCAGAAAGACATCATCCAGAACATCCAAGACAGGAGGAATGGCTAAAGGTCTGTGCTGTGGTAAGTCTAGGAATTCCCTGAGTATCTTTTTGGACTGAGGGTAGTCCTGACATTCCCATTGGAAATGCTCCCTTAAAGTATTTAGGGTTTCACCAAATGAAAAATCCTCTGGAGGAGAGGCAGAAGAAATGGATTCCTCTCCATCTGAATCCTCATAAGCAGACAGGGGTTGCATGTCTTCATATACAGAAACCTCAGAGTCATCGGACTCCTGGTCAGATAAAACTTCTGGGGACAAGTCTCTTTCTCTTTTGGAAAGGGTAGGCTGGCATCCCCTAATCAGCATAATAAGCTCTTTTGCCATTTTAAGCATTTGAGACTGCGGCATGGAAGCAGGTGCCTGAGCTTGGGTCCTCGTTTTATTAGGTGTAGTTCGTATCCTGCGCCTTACAAACTCTGTAGTTTTAGAAAGAACTGAAGACACGAAAGAAGTCGTCGGTTTGTGCCGATTATCAGTAGTGAGAAGAACTTCCTCGCAAGCCGGTGCCTACTCTGTGGCTCCAGACCCATCCAAGCTAGAGACAGCCGCAGGGTCATTAGACAAAGAAGAATCTTGCGGCATACCAGACTTCAAAAGAGTCTCAGTAGCGGCCTGCGAATCCACAGAAGCAGGCATCACAGGCTGTGAAAGCATCTCAATGAGGACCGGCGAAATGGAGACTAGTTTAACGGAAGCGTCGTCAGCAGTTTTGGACCTGTGCGGTCTGTCACTGTATTTATCCTTATGTTTTTTTTCGGAAGAATGGTTCATAGGTTAGTACTAAGCTAACTGCTCATACGAGCCATTTTAAGCTTAGCCAATTGTCCCTTATGAGACTCAAACCCTGCACCTTCTGTTTGTAAGGCAAACACCTTAACCATTAGGCCACCCTCCCAACCCCTGGTAGTCAGATGGCTTACCGAAGCCATTTTGGAATATGGAGATCGATAGCAAAAATATTTAGCTACTATAAGGGCCCAACGACGTATAGTTCTGACGTTGAACAAAGGACAAAAGCGACAGCGAGGGACGTTGTGGTCTGGGCCTAAACAGGTGTCACAGTAAAAATGGAAGTTTTGGTGTAGTATTTGCTTTCCACAGGCAAGACAATTGTTAACTTTTTCTGACATTGGTTAGAGCAAGAAAAAAAGGATCCCCAATGAAGTACTTAGCTTTAGAAGACTTCAACTTCAGTTCGGAGACAAAACTCAGGTAGCAGCCAACCAGCACTCGTGCCAACTGTTTCTGCTTCGGGCTCCGCAGCAAGAAAGACTAATGTAATGGTGGCGGCTGTCTGATTTTATAACAGTGACGACCTGACGTCAGTCCTGGAGTGACAGCAACAGACTCAGAAACACTAAGCCTCTGGTATTCAGACCGAATGAGGGCTACCCCCGGCAGGATAACCCAAGTGTGATGACTGCAACAGTGAAACACTAAGCACATAAAGGTATGTAACGGAAAGTAGGGATGAAGTTGCTGCACATCCGTAAGTCAAATGGGATTAGAATTACCCACTCCAGTGATCCAAATCTGGCCTGCAATTTAAATAGGACATGCTGGAGAGAAAAATTTATCTCACAGAGGTTGCCACTTCTCTGGAATAGGCTACCAATTCATGTTAAGCAGAGCACCTCTATGTTCAAAAGAAGCCTGGATGAATGGATGAGAAACCGCAAATTCTTGCCAGGAATAGCTCCCACATCCCTCTTGGACATGGGAAGTCTTTACTAATAATAATCGTAGGCACTGACTAGACTTCTTCTCTTGAAGCATAATGGGTGTGATAAGCTAGGCTTATCGGGTCAATAGGCTACTAACTTCCTATGAACAGGTTAAGTTATATGACTAGAGAGATAACTGTTAGATTTTCCTACAGTCTTGAAAAGTGCTTTTATTTCTGATTGGAAAATGGGGTAAGAAGAATGATGTTTAAGAAAAGAGGGGAGAGATTCCCACAGTTGGAAACCACAAACTGGGAAAGCATGAGCTGTGGAGTAAGGCCTAGTTTGGGGGTGGGGTTTGGAGAAGGCATGAATGGTTAAAAATATTAAGGATGCATGTTGATACATCTCTGCATAGCCTGGAGAATAGTGGGGGAAGGTGTCATTCTTGATAAGTATAAACAAGTCGAGAGGCAAGTAGAAAGTCAGAACATTGAAAAAAGCTAACTGGCTACCTGGGAAACAATCATTTTGCAGTGGTGATTATTTCTTGTGGAGAGACTGTTAAATCTGCAAATGGCTTTTCAGATGGACTGAATGGTGGTTAAATTTCTTTCAAATATGTTTATTTTTCTTCTCCTCCTCTTGTTTTGCTTGCGTATTTCAGTTGCAGTCATTTTACAAGTCACAATTTACTTACACTGTACAAGAAACTACAGTCATATTAAGGTACATCTTGTTGCAGAGGAAATTTCCATGTTAGAACAAAATACACAATATAGGTAATACCCTGTATACAACATATACAAGTGTTATAGAAAATCACTCCTGGTTAAGATTTGCATCACAGTTTACATAATATTCATAGCTTCTATATATGTGTTTTAGATTAGATACAAGCTCACAATAATTTGTCTTTTCTCATCTATCTATACTTTTAAAATGTGATCCAGGAGAAGACACCAATATTTTCGAAAGTAGGAATGCTTACTTTGGTTATTCATCATCAATTTATGTGCTAATATGTACTTTATTGCCATACTTCTGAAGCCCTTCCATGGCAATCTAGTTTGATCTAACCAGTTCTGAGTAAAAGACAATTTTAAAAGAGATAACAGGGTAATTAGAATAAGCAGATTAAGTTTGGGTAACTTTTGACAGGTGATGTGCAAAAATGCAAATTCCCATGATAATGTGGATTTTTGAAATCCCATCTTCTCTAGTCTAACTCTCAGTGAGCACCATAATTTATAAGTGCATTTACAGTTCCAGAAGATGTGGAATAGGTCAGTTATTTGTGATCAGCTGCAGGGACAGTTTGGTGAAACTTCCAAGTTGAAATTGTTGAGTATTTCTGGGGTAAAGTAAACATTGTTGGTTATCATTAATTGAGTTATACACGTTTCTTAAAAGGGATTAATTTTAATGTTGTTTCGATAGATTTAGATTTTTGCTTTTCAGTAATTTCTTTCAGCTTTTCAACGCAGTAGTATGAATACAAAATAGTTGGTTGATATCTAAGGGATACTGTAAGTATATGTATTTGATACCATTTTTTTCCATAAAGTTAGTAAGTTCCCCAGTGAATAGCATGTATTTATCATTTTCTATAAGTGCTCTCATATAATATTTTTATTATATTT
This sequence comes from Protopterus annectens, assembly GCF_019279795.1. Classification (NCBI taxonomy): domain Eukaryota; kingdom Metazoa; phylum Chordata; order Ceratodontiformes; family Protopteridae; genus Protopterus; species Protopterus annectens. The sequence goes on from NC_056739.1 coordinate 622,246,030, forward strand.
GTAAATTATTGTGACATATCAAAACAGTGTAGTATAGCAAATAAAAAAGTTTTAAGTTTACTTTGTCAAAGGCTTTATATACATCTAAAGCAAGGGCATAGTCAGGGTTTTTATTTCGTTTAGATAGCAAGATCATTGTATCTAAAGTTAGTGTGTTATCACATATGCCTACCATTCATGAATCCTGACTGACCAGGTGATATTAAGTTTTCAGTCTGTTTACAAGCAAATACAGCTAGAATTGCGATATCTAGATTAATGAGAGAAACTAGCCTTTAGTTTCATAGATTTTTATCACATTTTCCTTTAGGTATAAAGATTGTCTGAGTTATTTAAATACAAGTTTGCAATGCCATATTCTCTTACATAGCTATAAATTATCAGTTTTGATATTTTTTGTCAAAAGGGTTATAAAACTCAGCAGTATAACCATCAGGTCCTGGAGCTTTACTTGTTTTCAGACTATTACTGAAAGGATTTCTTATTGCATGAAAGGTGCTTTAAGTAGATCCTTCTGTGTTTAACTTATCTTTGGGAAGCTTAGATTATTTATTTTATTTTTTTACTTTACATTTGTTAACCAGGGGTGTCTGAGCCGGAAAGGCCTATTTTCAGCAGAGGCCCTGGGAGAAAAGCTACATATAGAAAAATTACAGATACATTTAGATATTTAGACATGATTAGTATACACACAAATTACAATAGACATGTTTTTACAGTGGTATGCAGCACATCAACAGTTACAGTGGAGAACACAATAAAATATTAATTTAAACAAAGGCAATTAACAGATTTGTGGTGTACAGCTGAAATTTGGAGCATAGGTAGAATACATACATAATACACAGGTACAGTATATACATTGTACATTAGCCAGTGTTTGAGAGTAAGAGTGAAAACTATCAAGTACTCTAGGTTTAGTATGTGTACCTTATCCGCTTTCACTAGCCTGGGGAGCAATCACGGCACTGCCAACTTTGCTTGAGATGTTGCATAATTAGGTTTTTAAAGGAGGCTTTGGACAATGTGTTTTGTATGCTAGTGGGAAGAAAGTTCCCATTTTTTAGCCACTGAACTATTATATAGTGTCTCCCCAAAGCTATTGTAGCTGTTGGTGACTTCTAGTAGTAGTTTGCTTGATAATCTAAGAGGCCTTTTGGCTGAGTGATGATGTACTAGGTTTTTGAGGGCAGGACACTTATTGGGGAGGTAATAGATAAAGTGATAGAGGCAGAGCTGATTGTAGGTTAGGAGGCTGGGCAGTTCAAGCCAGTGGAGCTGTGTCAAAGCCATACAGTGATGAGTTCTATATGAGCAATTTGCAGCAAAGCGAGCAATTCTTTTACAGCAGGCTTCCATTTTGTTTAGTTCAGTTTTGTTGAGATTAGACAGAATGGGAGATGCATAGAGTAGGGTGGATAGACGTTGGGAGCGAGCAATGGCTGATCTTCTGTTGTTGGTAAGAAATGGTTTGATATGGCATTTACATTTTTAATACTTGAGATGACTATCAAATTTTAGGTGGGAGTCTATGGTTATTCCCAAAAGCTTAGCCTGTGCCACTGGAGTGATTGGAGTAGCATTTGTGGAGTATATAGTGAACTGACTGTTATCAGTGTTTTTGTTAGAACTGGTTATAATCATAAACTGAGTTTTCTTTGGACTGAGGATATATTGGGCTTTGGTAAGGTAGTTTTCAACATCAGAGAATGCTAGCTGAGTTGTTTGCAGGAGGGTGGGAATGTTTTGTGCAGCACAGATTAAGGTAGTATCATCTGCATACTGAATGATTGATGCATACTGTGTGGAGGTCATTTGTGAAGATTGTGAATAGTAGTGGTCCTAAGAAAGAACCCTGTGAGACGCCTACAGTTATGGGCAGCTGAGGAGAGGGGGAATTTTCCCATTTTACAGCTTGGTACCTGTCAGTCAAGTAGCTTTGGAACCATGTAAGAGTGGAATTTGATAGGTGGTATTGGTTTAGTTTGTTTGGCAAGATTTGGTGCGAGACTGTGTCAAATGCTTTGGACATATCCAAAAAAAAAAAAAAAGAGAGAGTTGAAACTTGCAGGCCTTCGTTTTTTAGACGGTTTACTGTGTCTGTGAAACAGAGGAGGGCTGTAGTGGTACTATGGGCAGGTCTGAAACCATGCTGAGTATGTGACAGGATGTTGTTGTCTAGGAGATATTTTAGCACCTGGGTCTGGATGCATTTTTTCTAGGATTTTGGCCAGGGGGGAGAGTAAAGCAATGGGTCTGTAGTTATTAAGTTCAGTGGAGGTCCCGCCTTTATGTATGGGTGTAACATAGGGTATTTTCCAGAGTTTGGGCACTTTGTTTTCAGAAAATGATCTGTTTATGACAGTGGAGACTGGGATAGCAATAGCATCTGCTGTGAGTTTCAAAAAATAGCTGGGAACTAGGTCATCTGCTGTTGATGAGATTTTTAGTTTGGAGAGCATGCTTTTGATTGAAGTGGTGGAATCTGTTCTGAGGATAAAGCTTGTTTTAGTGTTATTTGTGTTGGGGGGGGGCATAGTGAGGTAGGAACTGTCCTGTGATACTAAGGATAGAATTGAGTTCACAAAGTGGTCGTTGAATTGTGTTTCGATGGGAACTCTAGTGGTCAGTGGTGGTTGGTTTGGGTGTAGCCTTTTGGGTGGATTTTAGTAGCTGGTTTGCATTTTTCCAAAATTTTTGGGGGTTGTGTTGGTATTTAGCTTGTAATGTTGTGTACTAGGATTTTTTTGTCCAGCCCAATGCATTTTTTGCACGGTTGCACAGTTCTTGGTACTTAGTTAGGCTTTGTGTTTCTTTGTTTTTTTGATAGTAAAGCCAAGCAGTGTCTCTGGACTTGAGGATTTATTTGGTTTCTTTACTGAGCCAGGGGTTTGTAGAGGTTCTAACCTTGATTTTGCACAACAGAGCGACAGTGTCTAGGTGTTGTAAAAATGTTTTGCTGAAAACAGGATCTGTGGAACCTAGGTCGGACTTTCCCAGTCAACAAATGATAAATAAATAAATAAAATAAAATAAATAAATATGCTACAGCCTGGTCAAGTGGGAGGGTTTTTAGGGGGGGTCCAGTCACAGTTACAGAGTAAAGTATTGAGGATCCTCATGAGAGAATTTTTTTGTGTTTCTCGTGGATCTATAGTTTGCGGTTTTGCACATGCTTGTTCTACTATGTATAATGTATATTATGTTATGGTCACTTAAGGTGTCTGGGAGACTGCCTGTGTGGGAGTACAATGTGGGGTTGTTAGTTAGGACCCAGTCAAGGGATCGATTCCCTTTTAGATTTTTTATCACATCTAGTTGGAATTTGGTCTAGCTGCTGGTAGCCATGGAGATTTATTAGATTACTTGGAGGTTCTGATATACAGGTGAACCAATCCAGAATAAGGGTTTCTTGTGAGTATGTGGAAGAACACCAGGATAAGAAGTCTTCAAGGCTAGCAGGTGTATTACCAGGTGGAATATAGATCACAATTGTGGTGATGACCTCTTTAGGGTGAAGTTGTGAGATAAATATGTCCCAATTATTGGGGGAGGGGTAGGAGTTTGGTAATTGATGTGCAGTTAAGTTGGACTTGTACAGTAAGGCAGTTCCACCCCTTTACGAAGTGGTCTGTCTAGTCTAATGATATTGTATAGCTGGGTAGGGAGAACCTCTGAATTGGCTATGTTTTTATTTAGCCAGGTTTCTGTTAAAGCATCTATGTCTGGGGAGTAGTGTGCTATTGTGGCCTGGAGTTCAGGTATTTTATTTTTAATACTTCTAATATTAATATTTAGCATTAAAAGATGGTTGGTTTTGCTGCTGTTGTTGATTTCCCCAGGGATGAAGACAGTGGGGGTGTTATGTTCTGACATTTGTGTTGGACAGGATGGATTTGGGCCTGGGTTCGGGTGGATGTCCCCAGTTATGGTGAGCCTGGTGTTAAAATGGTGATACAGATGTTGGGGTTTGGTGACGAGTGTGACAGTAGGAAAGTATCTCTCTCTAATTCAGTAGGTTTTAGCTTTTGTGTTCCAATGAGTTTTTGTATATAAATCTTCAAAAGTTTTAATAATTTCTTGAATGGCATTGTATGCGTTTCCTTGTACTCAATTTCTGTTATTGCAGGGGCACTGTTGTTAACATTTATTATCCTTGTCATAATTTTGAAGGAGTTTGTGCCCATTCTGAGTACCTTGCTAAGGTTTTAATTACAGTAAAACAGAATTGTTCTGTATGCATTATATATCATTCTTTTTGTAAGTTTCATCTGTTCTTCTAGTACTGAGTCTGTTTTTTTTTTTTGGATATAGTCTTCTATTTTGATTATTTTTTTCTTTTAGTTTTGTCTCTTTCTCTCTATATACTTACAGTATTATGCTTTTTTAATCAAAATTCCTCTAATCCTTGCTTTACTTGCTGGGTGAAATCATGATTGAGTTTATCTAATATGTTGTAAATTTCCTGTATTATATCCTTTTTCTGTAGTAAGTGTGGGTTTAGGGACCAATTTATACCTCTTCTTTTCAGTCTTAAATCACTAGGCCATTTTATACTAATTGTAATCTTTGAGTGGTCCGAAAAAAAAATAGGTTCTGTACAATAGTTTATCTCCACCTTAAGGAATATTTCTGATATCAGAAAGATGTCTAATCTAAACCACGATTTATAACACTGGGAGTATGCAAATTTTATTGCAGATGGGTTATTACTCCAGTAGCAATGCAAGTCAAACATGTTAAAATCTGTTTTCAGAATGTTTATCGCCATGGAGGCTTGGGTGTTATACGTTTTGTTTTTACTTGTTCTATTACGGGGTCAATTATTGCATTTCAGTCATCTCTTATTATATAGCAGTACTTTGGAAATTGAGTTAGGATGTTATGAATTTCCATGATAAAATCTTGTTGTTTTGCACATGGAATGTACAGGCTTAAGAAAAGAATTCATTTCAGAAGACGAGCTTTTAATTGAAAAATAGTACCATCTAACATTTATATCAGAGCAATAATGTAGAATTGTCTCTCTGAATGAGTTGTTCATTTAAATTGTCACCCCCTTACTGTTTATTTCATTATTTGATGACTTTATCCATTTTTTCATCATCTTTCACCCAGTCTTCCTTTAACATGTGTTTCTTGTACAGATATGTCTGCATCTGATTTACAAGTGCATAAATAATTTCCTTTTTATCTTGCATCCCTATCAAATTCTATAAGTCAATTATCCACATCCCTTTTTCTTACTAATAGTTTGTTTTTTCTTGTGTACAAACAAATATTTTTTTAATGCAAGTATTTCTCTATTCATGTAGCACTTAACTCTTCCAGCTCTATCCCTGTGCCTAACCACAAAACTACCATGACCAGAAGAGGTTAACTGTTTACAACCAAGAGGTATGTTACTTCTCTTTTTTGTTTGAGTTAAACATTTAATGATGTTCTTCTTCTTTCGGCTTTTCCTGGTTAGGGGTCGCCACAGCGGAACTCTGGTCCGCTAACAATTGGCAGTAGATTTTTTACGGATGCCGAGGTGCCAGCTCGACGCCCAACCTTCAATGAAGGCATGCCCATTATACACGTCTTTCGAATGCCACTCAACCACGGGGAGGACATGCAGACACCACACAGAAGGCGCTCCAGCCAAGAATCGAACGGGAGAACCTCTTGCTGTGAGGCAACAATGCCACGGCTGCACCACAGATGTAAACTTGTGAGTACTGTTCGAAAACCTCTCTGTCTCAGCCTAACAAGTGCACTAGTGTGCTTCCCCCTTTTGTGATGCCTATGTTTACGTCTGCTGCTGACAGCTGCTGTTCCTCCAGCTAGGATCTCTAGAACATTTCTTGTGAAAAATCTGGTGTCAAACTGCAAGAAGTGAATTGCCGAATATTCAACAATTCCTCATGAGTACACTTACAGTTAAACATCAAACAGGACAAATAAAAACAGAATACTAGAGAGCACTGAACCGAGGCTACCATTTGCAGTGCCATGTTGTTGAACATGAATGGGTAGTTAAACAAATGATTGTAAGGCTGTCACTTTCTGCAGTTCAAATCAATTAAAATGATCTTGTTGAAATCCACCTGAACACAATTAGTGACTGGAAGACTTATCCTGGTATAAAATGTAACTTTCTGACAAAGTATACATTGTACTTTGGAGTTCATAACTGCAGACAGACTACTAAGTAGATATTGCTGTAAACAAAGAGAGAGAGAACTGTAAAGATATATATTTTCCTTTTCTATCAACCTGCCCTTTGATTATCATTATGGTCATGCTATAAATCAGTTATTTACCACGCCAGTTATGCTCTTGTTATTGTGTTAAGAGGTCTATCATGGAAAATGAAACAGCTTTTGTGTATATCCATGAAAAAGCAGGATGAAATGCGTCCAGAGTACCTTGAGTCAAACAGGTTATACAGACTGAGCATGTTAAAGCTATTGGATTGTTTTAGCTGCCCAGGTTATATACAAGAGCACTCTGCTTGGCTTCTAAGGCCTTAGAAGATCCAGTTTTGTTTGATAGGATGTCTTATCTCATTAATGCTTCTGAGCTGTGGAATGTCACTTCTCTAGTAGCCTGCACAAAACCTTACATCCCAGAGCATTTTCTTGAAAAAAAAACAGAAGCAAAACAAATGTAAACATCTTGTGAACAGGAAATCCTATTAAAAAGATACAAACAACAATGTTATTTCTTAATAATAACAGTGACTATAATCACAGTCTTTACATCAACACTATATTATGGGGGCACAAACACAGAATAAAAAATTTCTCTTAAGTTTCACAAAAAAATTTGTATCTTGAAAACTGAACCTAGACCTATAGTGTCTACAAGTACTTTTGTTCAGCGAGACTCTTACATAACAAAGAAGTAAACTTACCATTGCAACAGATGATGGAATGATCACTGCTGCAGTAGCTTTAGTTATATGGGTTATATGCTGCTTGCCAGCTTCCAAAGCTTCATGACACTTTCCACGCACCCAAACCATTACCTGAAACACAGCTGACTAAAAAGGCAAGTTTGGGCACCAAACCCTTCAGAAATGTCATGCTAACAAAGAGAGGGAGGATAAAGTCCTGACAGGTACAAAAATTAAAGGTCTTTACACCTTGGAAACAAAACCAAAAACATCTTATGATACCTCTATGAAATATTTTTTCAAAACCTTTATAGTACAAAACCCAATAACTAGGTATACTAAGATTTGCATATCATGCCTGACTCACCTTTCCTGACCCACAACTCCATATTTAAAAGCATTGCCAACATTTTATAACCTTCATTTTAATCTGTACTTAACTTTGAGTGACCTAATTTAACAGTTTATGCTGTTTTTGTACTTACGTATTTCATTTTTCACCGACTTAAATATGTGTAATATACTGATTCTGACTCGTATTAATCAAGTAATTTAGTACACCAAGAAACAGTAATGACTGATGGCAACCCATATTCATCGGTTAAGATAGTTAACACATATACTATGCTGATTCTTGGAAACAACAATCATATACTATAACATTTTGCAAGATTTCAGTATTTTGCTGTTTCATGTCTCAACACTGACTGAACATTTGAGTATCCTAGATGTCTAGGAAGACTGACCATATCAATCTGTTTTCAGATGCAACAAAATAGTAGCACTTGTATCGAGAGGCATTTCAAAATAAAACAAAGGAATTTGTACAGGTTTAATACTCAAAGCAAGCATCAAATCATGTTTCCCAATGCTGTAACAAATAGAAATATAACCTATCAAGACAGCTGTACTGCCGTTAAGATTTGATGCATATTGAAGAAATTCTATTCATGGCATTGAAATTTAACACAAGAAACCATTTGCATTTGCTTGGAAAGACTACTAACAACCAGCATAAGGAACATAATATATCAAATTACTATTGCACTTCTTCATAAGAACAAATGTGTCATGTTTGCCCCTTTGAAAATGAGATTTTGTCATGTTTTCCCTTCTTTTGAGGTCACAATTTGGCTTCTTTACTTACCAGAGTTCTCAAGTACATGAAAACAGAACATTTCAGAGTTTTTAAACATTAGTATTGTACAGGTAGTTTCTAGTATACACCTATAGTATACAAACATTTTATTTTCACTAAAATTTCAGTTAGAAAATTAGAGAGACTTTGTAACACCAGTAACAATGTAGTTCACATGCTTCTTGTATATTTGTAAAAGCAGTAGTAACAGAAGCATGATAACATTCTTTTTTCAATGACTGACTAACAATCTAACATTACTTCCTATACAGTTTAATGGAGTTACAAGGGTTATGGAGCATTTAACACTTCATAGACGCCATTCAAAAACTCTAACCTACCAACTCTAACACCCTCTCAACCCCCCCCTAGTAATAACTCCATTCTCCTTACACTCAGTCCCTACCTCCTACATCAGATCTCTCCTTCAAAAGCTTAAATCCTGCTCTCCCCTCCATGACAACCTACCTCCTACCTTCTTCAAAATTGCTGCCGACTCCATTGCCTATCCTGTATCTATCCTAATCAATAGATCCATTCAGGAATCCACTGTCCCTACCCTATGGAAATCCTTCTTCACCATTCCCCTGCATAAAGGTGGAAACTCTACAGACCCTTCTAACTATCGCCCCATTGCCATCCTATCCCCCCCTCTCCAAGATTCTTGAAAAATCTACACACACACACAGCTTCTCAACCATCTCCTCCAGAACAACCTTCTCACTCCCACTCAACATGGTTTCCGTCCTAACCATAGCACCACTACCACCCTCTTATCCTTCACACATACCACTCATCCTGTCTCTTCCTTGACCTTTCCAAAGCCTTTGACACAGTCTCCCATCCCCTACTACTATCTAAACCTGAAAATCTAAATTTTCTTCTTCTTCCTTGGCCTGGTTCTCCAGTTACTTATCCTGCATGCAGCAAAAATATGTCAAATGATTTTCTTCCCCTTCTCCATTTATATCTATTCCTACTGGAGTACCACAAGGTTCCATCCGGAGTACTCTCCTGTTCAATATCTTTACCAACGATCTCTCTACATCCTGTAAAGAATCTTCCCTCATCCAATACACTGACAACTCAACCCTCATCTCTATCTCTGACAATATATCTAACCTCCTACACTCTAAATCAACAGGCATTTCTATCTACAGAACAGTGGTTATCCAATAATCTACTTATCCTTAACCCCAAAAAGACCAAACTCTTGCTCCTTCTGCCTCAGACAACTGTTTCTTTTCACCACAAATCCACCTTTGAAATTACATCCACTAATAAGACTATAATCAACCAGAAGCTCACAAAAAAACTCTTGGGGGTCATCACTGATGATGAACTCAAATTCAATCTCCACCTATTCCAAGGTATAAAAAAGACAAACCAGAAACTTGGTTTACTGTATCGCAATAAAAAAAAAATCTCACCACAAATGCTAGACTCTCCCTTGCTCAGGCCCTTCTCCTTCCCTCCCTCCTATATGCTGCCCCTGTACTCACTAACATTCAGACCATGGCCTTGAAAAAAACTCCAAAAAACCTACCACAAGATAGCCAGGTTTGTCACAAACTCACCTTACAATGCACATCACTGCCTTGCTTTAAACTCACTCCAGTGGCTTGAATTCCCCCAGCTTTTACTTTATCTCAACTTCAAATGCTACATTTCATTCTTAATAAGCCTTCATCCTGTCCTGCTCTCTCTTCCTTCGTCTCTATCTAAACGCTACCTCGGAATATCTGCACCTCTAGACAGCAAATACTGCTAACATACCAACCAAAAAAGCAAACCCCTATATAAATACTCCATTGCACAAGCTTGGAACAAACTCCCTACAGATATACGTTCTATCATCCACTTAGCACACTTTAAAGAAAAACTCAAATTTCACTTTACCAAACTTTGTCATTGTCAGGCCCCAACTTAAGGACCCCACGATATAACTTTCTTCCTCCCTCCTCTCTCACATAAGTTCTCCATTATTATTTGATATGTACTAATGTTTATTAATCTATTCGGTTGGTCAAAACTCTGCTTGTACATATGTAAATATAATTGCTTCTCTCATTTAAAAAAAAGTGTATGCACTGCTATTTGTATCATTATTTACATTTTTTGTATAACTTAGTTTTTCTGTTTGAATTGTGATGCTAAAATATGAATTTCTGTAATCTGTTTGTGCATTGGAGCTTTCCTCCTTGGGTCTCCGCTGAAAATGGGCCACAAACCCAGTTGAACATACCTGGTTAACAAACGTCAATAAATAAAAAATAAATTTACTTCAGCCATATTTAAAATCCCTTGTGATAAAAAATGTATAGCTTCTCAGACAAAAGCCATTTCTACATTAATCATTTCAATTTTTTTCTGTATGACTGCTACTTATACCATGTTAATGCTTGACAGATATTTGGCAAGAGCATATTTTTGCCAACTAAAAGAAATTTGAATGATTCAGTTCTTAACTTGTTATTCTTTTCTGTGTGACAAAAAAAATGCTACTTTACAGCTCCTTTATTAATTTGGAGCTTCATACCTCATAAAGTAAGGCACATTTTTACCGTCCAAGAGTTTACTATATTTCTTTTTTTTTAACCATCAGACTGATTTTACCAACAGAATAATTTGTTCCTTCAAAGTTCATGTTCCTTTAAAGAAAAAAGCAACTAAACTGCTTAGCAGTCTAAAGCAGTAATCTGTACAGGGTTGGAATTTGGTAACTTGTCCATAATTGCTATGTTTTCATGAACAAGGAAAAATATCTCATTTGCCAGACTTCATACTTTATACTTTTGCTCTAATAATTCTTTTCGATCTTTCTGGATTCGATTTTTTTTTTGGAAAGTCTGGTTTCTGATCTTAGCCAAAGTCTGTTGAGAACAAGCGACATTTGTTAAAAAGTGTATTTGACCTCTTACAGTTACGAATACTGCAGCTCAAAGGAGAAGGAAGAGATTGGAATGTTACTTATCAAAAAATCTCCATGTAGACAACTGTTTCTTTTCAATATTTAACGTAATACACAGTTCAACCCCGTTTTTGGTTCCCCCTTATTCAAATGGAGCACAATGTCCCATCTGTGCTTTCCTTCTCTTATTTATTTTAAATCTGTTCCTTTGTATCATTTCTCATAAATCTTCCTGTTAAGGTTTCTGGCAATTCTTTGAAGATTTTCATAATTAGTGCTTTTGCTTCTCTCTCAGATTTGATCATGGGGTTCACATCCTTATGTTAGAATATTAAAGTATTCAGATATCTTAACTAGAACTTGATATTTTTGGCTACTTAACCACAGAATGGAGATAACTGTTGTCTTTGCTCTTTTATTTGAAAGGGTATTTTTCTTCCATTTCATGAAATATACATTTTTTCGTTGCTGCCATTAGAATTTTATAAACATCTTGATGATTAAGAAATTTAGCATAAATTTGTCTTGGTTTGTCCAAGTTTTGGATTTTGCAAAGGGCATGGTGTGCTCTTTCAATCACCATCTCACCAGCTTCTGAATCATTGTCTAAAAAGTGGCCCACGATTTGTTTCACTGTTTCTATTAGTTGTAGTTGTATGTATTTTTCTGGGATACCTCTAATTAGTATATTGTCCTTCCTACCACTTGCCTCCAAGTCAATGATTTTCTGTTGCATTTCATGCATCATCTTGGCATTTGTTTCATTTTCTTACTGAGTCTGTCCTATTTTTATTTCAATTTCAGACACTTTGGCTTCATTTTTTTCTAGTCGGGAAGCTATTTGACTCTATGTGTTTCCAAACTCTAAAAGCTGGTCCTAAAAGTTTTGAATGGCTATTTGGAGAGACAGTAATGCAGATTTTAGGTCATCTAGCTTGGATGTTTGCTCTGCTTTAGATTTTGTAGAAAGTTTCAGGTTCTCCTGTTTTGTGGTTCTTTGCCTTTTAATTATAGTTTCTTTTTCATGTCTAACAACTTGTGAATATTTTGTTTTAACCATTTGTGCTTCCATTATTTCAGTTTCGCTCGCCATCCTGGTCAGCTCGGCCTCCCCTTCTTTTTCCTTTACCTTCTATTCGACTGTATCAGGCCATTATCACTGATGGAGTGGTTTGCTTAGAATAAAATTTGTTAAATATTTCACAGGATACTTGATTTAACTCTTCTCTGGAGGCATTGTTTTGGTTATGGATATGTTATTTACCAATAAAAACATTTTTGAAACTTATTTTGCATGGCTATCGACAGTTTTATTTGGCGTTTTTGCAGAGATGCGGTGTTAAGGTGCTCATCAGAACACCACCATCTTGGAATTTGTTAAATTTCTTTCAAAGGCTGCAGCTATTAGATGGAGACCATATTCGAGCTGAGCCATAGGATACCTTTACCTATGGTATTTGTGTGTGTAGTCCAGGTGTTGTTGAAATATAAGAAGGGGTCTAACCAAATCTTGAGGTATTTCAATGAGGTGTTATTTTCAGAAGTATTATTAAAGTGATCAATGATATTTAGAGGCCTGGTGCCAAAAAGCATTATTTTGTTATACATCATGTAGAGTAAGGGCATAAAAATCAGCCTGAAGTTCAAGTTCAAGAAGAGAGACAGAATGGCTTAGGTGGAATAGGACCATATCATCACCATAAAACAGGAGAGTAAGATGGGTTAAGCCAAAAAGAAGTTTGTTAATGTAGACAGAAAAGATCCTTGGGGCAAATCTTTTTTGCAGAGATACTAATGTAATGGTGGTTGAATTGGAATTCACAGGGAAATGGCAGTTAGAAAGATAGTTTTTGAACCTGGGTAGTGTGTCATCACTAATGCGTTGTTCAGTGAGATGGTCTAGGAGAAGTGAGCGACTGATAACATCAAAGGCTCTGGTGAAGTCAACAAAAATGGCTACAGTAATTAGGCACTTTTTCATTCAGAGAAGAATGCTGTCGTGTCGCTAGTGCCAAGATAGTATTGGATGTACTGTGAGCAAACCAAAAGCCTTGATGCTTTTGAAAGAGATGGTGATATTAGCTAATGTACTGAATAAGTTGCAAGAAAATTCATTTTTCCATAATCTTTTCTTGAGTAGGGAGAATAGAAATGGGCTGAAAATCTGATAGAATGGCGGGATTGGGATTCTTAGGGATAGGTTTTTCAATGGCACTTTTCTAGGTAGTAAGCAAAATGTTAAGTGTCATGCGTAGGCTGGAGATGTGTTTTAACAGGATTATGATGACGCCCTACAGTGATAAATAAGCCATAAATTAAGGTTATCTGGACCAGGGGGACCATGATATCCCTGGTTTTGTGGATCTCCTCTAACACCAATTATGTGGTCAAAAAAGGGGTCACCCTCTGCCATGACAGACCCTTTCAGAAATGCAGTAAAAAGTGTTGACAAAAAGTTTTCCTAAAACATAGGGATTTGAACCTTTTTGGTTCCTATTTTAAGAAAATTGTGAGGTCTTAAATTTAACATCTATGCAGACATCTTCGTATATTGCTGACATTTCTGCAATTTCTCTTTGACACTAGCACTAAAGAAGAATGATCCATCACACGTGGCATGTGTAAAGGATGCTTTAAAGCCATCTAAGAAAGCCACAAAAGGAAGCCAAGCACGATGTCTCATAATGCCTGCAGTACCTGACACGTGTGACATCACTGGGCGCATTATGCATTAGCCACACGAAGAGGTTATGTCAAACATAGTACCCAAAGTTGTCTCTAATTGTTTCCTAGAGTCTGGAGTGTGTATTGTCATCAAATAATTAAAAGCTTGTTCCACCACATCTCTTTGTAAGTGGTTCACGAAGATGGTGTACTTCAAAACCCTGAGGATAAAGGTGCCTAAAGCATACATCCACTACTCCATCTTGTCCATAGGCCTAGACTCTGTTGAGTGGATGGATCATAGCTACATCACTCCGCTCTTCCTCGTTGCAGCTTCCTCAATAACTATCAAAGGAACAAAAATGTCTCTCCTTGTGAGTTCTAAGGATTTTATCTGGATTTCAGGGAACAGATTCAGAGGAATCAGGCTCCTACCATGTCTTCCTGGTGGCCAAATCACTACTTAAGTAGAGGGTGCAAAGTAATAGGCCTCAAAAAGGCCTTTCTCATCCTGAAACGGTGCATTTCTAAGCCAAGATCCCCTCGGTTGCATCAGTTTGAGAATTTCACCAAAGGTTCATACTCTGGACAGAATGGGGGAGCTCTCTCAATCATCAGAGTCGGTGTCCAAAGTGAAAAACTCTGTATGGAAGCCAATGTGACTCATCTTGTATGTTGCCTTTCTTGGAATGTCAGAAGAGGATGAATCTGACTCCTCAGAAGACTATGACTGGATCTGAGCAGGTTTTCAGAGATCAATGTTTTGATTCTGACCCTGGAAATACATGAAAGGGCTGAAAGAGACTGAAATTAGTTCTTGGTGGAAAAGCTATAGTTCCCATCATTACCTTGAAAGATGGTCTACACATCCTTTGGAGTTGATGAGTTAGTCCTGAGATTCACCAGATTCAGAAGTTCTCAATGTCAAGTGCAACAGATTAGATATCCCAAGAATTGAGACTGAAAGACCAGACAGACCTGATGGGACAGGATATGGGAAAAGTGTTGGCTCTGAAGTCAGTGCTGAACCACAGACTGGGGAAGAAGCAAACATGGGAAATGAAGGACCGGCCTGATCTGCCCTCAAAATGGAGGGTGGTGGAGAGCAAACCCATCTCAATTTAAGCCTTTGTCATGAAATCCCAGTCAATTTCTAAAGTATTCTTGATGGACCTAAAGGGCTGCATGAATAACTGGAGAGGAGCAGAGAGGGGAAATCAGAGATTTCCCCCTCTGTGGAAGTTCAGCTAATCCCTTGTTTGGGTGAAATGTAAAGAAATCACTACTGGCACTGAAGTTGATGCAGCCAAAAAAGATTTTGTTGGTGTCAAAGGCAGTGCTGAATCCAGTCTAGTTACATACGGAAGTGATGAAGCAGCAGTGTCATTGGCCTTTCACTTTGCGGACTCACATTACTTGTCTTTATTCTTTTCTTTGATTTTTTTTTGTTGGGCTTGTCTGCCTCAGGATCAGAGGACAGCAACCCTTTTGTAATAAGGTTATTCCTTCAGTCCAAAATGGCACAAGGACCAAAGAATTTGCAAACTGAATAATCTTCAGAGAAATGATGGGTGTCCTGGGAAAATTTTTTGGCCACATATAAAGCACTTTCTAAAGCTATTCTTCTTTTTCCATTTTACTAAGGTACACACAATAAGCAAAAATACTGCGGTAGTGGTGCTGCGGTAGCGTTGTCGCCTCACATTAAGACGTTGTCCTGTTCGATTCTCAGCTAGAGCATCTTCTGTGTGGAGACATGCGTGAATGGGCGTACCTCAAAGGTTGTGCGTCAGGGCCGGCAACTCAGCACGTTAAAATCTACTGCTAATTATTAGCAGACCGGAGTTCCGCTGTGGCAACCCCTAACCGGGGAAAAGCCAAAAGACACAAACAAACAAAATACAGAATGCAATACACAGAAAAAGTTTTAAACTAGAAGGTTTTGTCTACAGTAAGTTATAATATTTTTTTTAATCTAAGAAACTACAGAAAGAAAGTACAGTTGTGTACACTTAACATAAATGTAGATGTTCAAGCGTATTCACTGTTGCAGTCACCACATTTCGGTTATCCCTGTCAGGGTAGCCCTCGGCCGGCCCGAATACCACAGGCTTATTATTTCTGTGACTCCATTACATCAGTTTTTCTTGCCCTTATCTGTCAGGAGCCCCCAAGTGGGAGGCAGGTTCTGGTGGAGGAATCCCAACAGTAGAAAGTAAATAACAATATGTCCCTTGTAAGGAAAGAGAAGAAAGAATAGGAGGATAGAGGGAGGGAAACCAGAACTGCAACAGTGAATACACTAACATCTACATTTACGGTAAGTGTACACAACTGTACTATGTTCTTCATGTTTCACTGTTGCAGTAATCACATTTGGGTTAATTCCCAAAGCTGAGGAAATGGGTGGAGGCAGTCAAGGAAACTAGGGGCTGGCTTGGATGCCCTGCAACTGCACAAGCAAACCCTGCTCTGGATTTGGAGAAGAGAGGCAGGTGGTAATGTTTGGTAAAGGCGTGAACAGATGTCCAGGTGGCAGCCTCCAGGATGTCCCTGGTGGGGACTCCTCTGAGGAAAGCTGCAGAGGTGGAGGCTGCTCTGGTAGAGTGAGTTCTGACCCCCTTGGGGGGAGGCTTTCCATGTTGTTTGTAGCAGAAATGGATGCAGTGTGCTATCCATTTGGAAATGGTTTGTTTGGAGATGGCTTTGCCCTCTGTCCCTGCAGCAATGCTAACCAGAAAATTATCAGACTTTGAGGGATTTAGTCCTGTCTAGATGGACACTGAGCTGTCTGTGCACATCTAGAGAGTGCAGGATACTTTCCCTCTTGTTCTGTGTGTTAGGAAGAAAGGTGGGCAAATGAATAGATTGGTTGACAGCCACAGTGGACAACACCATGGGCATGAAGGATGGGTTAGTCTCGAGGGATACCCTGTCAGCATGGAAGATGATGAAGGGTTCCACAGCCATGAGTGCTTTCAGCTCGAAGACCCTTCTGGCTGAAGTGATGGCCAGAAGGAAAGCAGTCTTCCAGGAGATACATTTTTGCTCTGCTGAAGAGGCTGGTTCAAAGGGGGGCAGTGTGAGCTTTTCCAAAACAAAGTTAAGGTCCCAAGCTGGGGTTGGTGCTCTTCTGGGTGGCCTCAAGTTGCTAGCCCCTCTGAGGAACTGTCTGATCAGAGAGTGTGAGAAAAGGGGCTGCTCCGTGGGATAGCAGAGGCATGAATTTTAATACAGTAAAAAGACAGACCACTGTGTAGCAGGTCAGCTAAGTAATCCAGGATGAGAAGGGAGGGACGGCTTTGCCGTATTGAGTCCCTTAGCCTGAATCCAGGTGCAGAACCTTTTCCATTTGTCAGCATAAGACTTTCTAGTGCTAGAGCATCTGGCCTCACATATAACATCTAGAACCTCTTTACTGAGGTTGGCAGATTGTTATCGGGGGTTAGGGAATAAGCCAAGCTGCCAAATTGAGTGTCTGCAATTGGGGATGCAAGAATTCTCCTTCCCTCTGGGTCAGGAGGTTTGGAATCCGAGGGAGATGTCATGGTGACAGTGGGGACAAGTTGTGCAGCAAGGGGTACCAGTGCTAGTGAGGCCAGTCTGGAGCTATAAGAAATGTCCTTGGTTTTTTCTCCTTTATTTTGAGCAGTACCCTGGGGATGAGAGGTAGTGGAGGAAAGGCATAGACCAATAGTTTGACCCAGGGGAAGGACAGGGCATCCACTTTCCAAGCCATGCAGTGATGCTCCCTGGTGCAGAACTTGCTGAGCTGATGGTTGGTGTGGGAGGCAAAGAAGTCGACCTTTGAGGTGACCCATTTCAGAGTTATTAGGGTGAAGGTTCTTCTGTTGACCTGCCACTCTTGTGGGTTCAGAAGATTTCTGCTTAAGTGGTCTGCCAGAGAGTAGAGGGGACCTGGAAGGAATTGTGCTAACAGGTGGAGTTGCATGGCAGAAGTTGTGTTCCAAAGGGTCATGGCCAGCCTGCATAGAGGGCAGGAGTGAGTCCCTTCTTGTTGATATACCACATCACAGTGGTGTTGTCTGTTTTGATCAGGAGAGCCCCTGGGGAGAGAAGGTGCTTGAAAGCTATCGAGGCATGCTGGACAGCTATCAGCTCTTTTTGGTTGATATGCAGATGGATTTGCTGTGGGATCCATTGGCCCCGTATGCACCTGCCATCCAGGTGTGCACCCCAGGCATAGTCTGACGAGTCTGTGGTGAGGGTCTGGGTGGCAGGGGTGGTGAGAAAGGTAGTCCTTTGTTGTGGGAACATGCTGTTACCCACCAAAGAAAATCTTTTCTGCGGCAAGGTATTATAGGTATAAGAGTCTGCAGGTCTTGAGAGTGTTGACACCAAAGGCTTTTTAGGTACCATTGAAGTTTCCTCATATGCAGTCTGGCATATGGAATGAGTAGAATGCAGAAGGCCAAGAACCCTAGAGCTTGCAGGATTTTCCTTCAGATAGCTGGGGTCTGGGTAGCTAGTTGACAGAAGTAGGCCGTCAGGAAAGTTTGCTTTTCTGGTGTAAGGAATGCCATCTGGGATGCTGTGTCCAGTCTTGCTCCCAAGAATATAACCATTTGGGTGGGTACCTGTTTGGATTTCTTTTCGTTGATTGTGTACCCTAGGGAGGTTAGTAGGGATTTTACAAAAGACAGGTGCTTGAGCAGCTTTTCCTGGCTGTCTGCCTGAATTAGGCAGTCGTCTAAGTATGGGTAAACCTGGATATTCCTTTGTCTGCAAAAGGCAATGGCCGGAGCCAGACATTTTGTGAAAATTCTGGGAGCTGTAGATAAGCGAAAGGGAAGAGCAGAGAATTGAAAGTGCTGAGATCCTGCCCTGAAACGGAGATATTTCCTGCATGATCCCCTGATACAAATGTGGAGGTAGGCCTCTTTTAGGTCTAGGGTGGATAGCCAAGCATCCTTGGACAGCATGGGTAGCAGCAGCTGGAGGGTGAGCATTGTGAATTTTGGGATCACCAGGAAGGTCTTTAGAATGGCTAGATCAGGGATGGGGCGCCAGGTGCCCTCTTTTTTGGGTACGAGAAAAAGTCTGGAGTAGAAACCTTGGCCTTTCTGTTCTGCAGGAAAGTGCTCTACTGCCCTCATTGAGAGCAGGGAAAGGACTTGCTTTTGCACCTCTGCCCACTGGTTTTCAGGTAGATCTGGGAACCCTTTTGGAGTTGGAAGGGTGTGGAATATCCCTGGGACATTATGTTGAGAACCCAGTGGTCATTGGTAATGGTGGCCTATGTGCTTGCGTGAAAAGAGTTTTTTCCTCCTAGGGGTAAGTGAAGATGGGCAGAGGGAGGGGGTGGGAGAGGAGAGTCATTTTGAGTTCTTACCATAACGGGGTGGCTTATAACGCCCCGGTTTTGAAGTGGAGGTAGTCCACTTCTTAGATCTCTGCATTCCCTGTGGCTGCTGTCGGGGGTATGGTTCTGAGCAGGAAAAAAAACAGTGCTTGGAGGGATAATGCCTGCTGAACCTGGGTGGCTGGACCTGTCTGCATAGATTTTGCTTTTTCTTCCATCTATTTTAAGACCTCTTCTGCCTTAGTGCCAAATAAGCTGTCTTTATGCAAGGGGGCATCCAACAATTTAGATTTAACATGGTCTGTCAAGGGCTGTTCCTTAAGCCATGCATGCCTTCTAAGGACAGAACCAGTGACTGCTGCCCTGCAAGAAGCTTCTAGGGCATCAAAACCACAGTGCAAGGTGTGTTTAGTTACTTTATTTTATTTATTTTACATTTGTTGACCGGGATAGTCCAACTGTATTACGTGTCCATTTTCAGTGGAGGCCCGGGAAGAAAAGCTCCAAGGTAAGCAGTTAAGATTACAGATACAATAAATACAGTGGTTATATACTTAACAGGTTATACAAATTCCAAGGTTAAAGATAATCCCGAGTGTAAGTACGGATTAAGTAAAACAAATAAGCTAAATTAAAGTTTTTAACTCATTCTAGAGGAGAACTAGTCAGGTTTGATACATTGACATAGCCAGTTCAGTGTCAAATATTGTTTGAGTATTATCTTAAATTGACTCAGGGTGGTAAGTAAAGCAATATCAGCTGGGAAAGTGTTCCAGGATCTACCTATAGAGTTTGCAAAGATCTATCTATAGAGTTTGCAAAGAGAGTCACCGGCTGAGTTATTAGTTTTGATAGTCTGAACTAGCAGTCTGTTAGAAGACCGAAGAGGTCTAGGATTGTTATAGGGGGTGATAATATTTCTAAGTGCAGGAGTATTATCTGGATTGTAAAGGATTTTATAGGCCATAATCAGTTGTTTATACTGGATCAAGTTGGGCAGTTCTAGCCACCCAAGCTGGTTTAGATTGATACAGTGATGTGTCCTATAAGGCAGTCCAGTGGCAAACCTGGCAATGTGGTTGTAACAGATAGAGAGTTTAAGGACAGACTTGTTTAAATTAGAGAGCAAAGGGGATGCGTACAGAAGAGTTTAAAGTAGGCAAGAATGACCTATGGCAATTCTAGCAGGTGGGGTTAAGAAGGCTTTTATCCTGTAAAGTGACCCTAGTTTTTTATTGATGGTTTTGGTGGAATGATTAACATGCAGGTCAAATTTATAATTATCTATGATAACACCTAGTAGTTTTGTAGAGGAGGCTGGGGAGATTATAATGCCATTATTGGATTTTATTGTAAAGGTGAATGCAGTAGACAAACGTGTTGGTGAGAAAACTAACATTTTTGTTTTCTGGGATTTAGTATCAGATGACAACCAGAAAGCCAGCTTTCTATTGTGCTGAAGGTGGTCTGGGTAGCTGACCACAGTTCTGTCTGGGATGTGGCCAAGCAGATCAGGGTGGAGTCGTTAGTGTATTGGATACAGCTGACTTTTGGGACAACAGTATAAAAGTCACTGATGAAAATGGAGAACAGAAGGGGCCCTAGTACAGAACCCTGGGATACACCAAGGGAGTTGGGTAGGAGGTTAGAAAGCTTGTTTTGCCAAAGGACAGCCTGCTGTCTGCCACTCAGATAAGATTGGAACCATTGAAGGGCTTTAGTATCTAGACAGAATGTTTTCAGGGTGTGGATTAGAAGCTGGTGATCAACCATATTAAATGCCTTGGAGAGATCCAAGAAGAAGGCAGAGGATATGTTATTATTGTTGCGATTGTGGTTTATGGTGTTGGTGAAGGCTAGGAGTGCTGAAGTAGTGCTGTGGTGAGGTCGGAAGCCGTGCTGGGAGTCTGTCATAATGTTATTCTGAATTAGGTGATGCAGCAGTTGTCTATGAATACAATTTTCCATAATCCTTGCAAGTGAAGATAATATAGCTACTGGCCTATAATTAGATAGTTCAGTAGAGCTACCTCATTTGTGAAGTGGGATTACATAGGATATTTTCCATATGGTGGGGATTTTGGCTTCTAATATAGTTCGATTGATTAGTATTGAGATGGGGTAAGCAATGGCATCAGCTGCTTTTTGTACATACTCGGCAGGGATTTGATCAGCAGACAGCGTAGTCTGTTTTAATTTTTTGATCAAGGTACGGATAAGTGAAGTGGCAACTGGTTGGAATCTGAATGAGAGTGGATTACTAGGGGTGGTGTCCTCAGGGCCAGGGGAGCTGGGAGGTACTTGACTTGCAGAATGCATTAACTCTTGTAACTCTTTAGATTCTGCACAAGCAGGAAAGGAAGACATTTTTTGTTTGAGGAGTTCCAGGGTATGTTGCTCAAATTTTAGCATATGGAACTGACAATTTAGTGCTCTGATAGCAAGAGTAGCTGAGGTGTATACTTTTTTACCCCATCTGTCTAGTGCTCGGGAATCCCTATCAGAGGGAGGGTGGGATTCTTAGCAGAGGTTGCTTTAATTCCTTTAGGCCCTTGACAAATTACCTCAGGGTCTCCAGTAGGATTTTTAAAAAGAAATTTGTGAGAGTCAGGGACTTGAATACCTGTCTGGTTTTCTGGGAGCAGGAGGGAGGGTGTCAGGAGTCAAACTGGATTCCAGGAAAACATTGTCCACAACATCCAGGACTGGGAGAATGGCCATGTGTTTGTGCTGTGGAAGATCTAAGAATTCCCTGAGTCTCTTTTTAGATTGAGGGTAGTCCAGAAATGCTCCCTTAAGGTATGAATGGCTTCCCCACAGGAAAAGTCCTCAGGGGGAGAGGCTGAAGGAATGGAATCCTCTGCATCAGAATCCTCATAAGCAGAGAGGGGTTGCATGTCTTCATATTCACATGCATCAGTCTCATCAGACTCCTGTTCAGATAAAACTACAGGGGACAGATCTCTTTCTTTTGGAAGGGATAGCTTGGCTTCCCCTGATCAGTATAAGGTCTTCTGCCATTTTAAGCATTTGAGACTGAGGCAAGAAAACAGGTGCCTGAGATTGGGTCGTCAGTTTCTTGGGTGTGGTTTGTACCCTGGGCCTAAGAAACTTGCCAGTTTTTGAAAGAACGGTAGCCACGAAAGAAGTCGTCTGTTTCTGTCAAGAATTGGTAGTGAGAAGGACTTCCTCGGAAGCCGGTGCCTACTCAGAGGCTCCGGACCCATCCAAGGTAGAGACAACTGCAGGATCCTTAGTCAAAGAAGAGTTTTGCAGCATGCCGGACTCTGAAAGGGTCTTGGTAGCAGCCTATGAATCCACAGAAGCAGGCATCAAGGCCTGGGAAAGAGCCTCACTGAAGACTGGAGAACTGATGACTAGCTTAACGGGAGCAATGTCAGTATGTTTGGACCTGTGCGGTCTTGTCTGTCTTTACCTTCACATTTTTTCGGAAGATCTGCTGTTGGATGGATTACTGAAGCCATATCTGAATTCGACGACTATAAGTGAAAATATCTAGCTACAATAAGGGCCTGAAGACATATAGTTCTGGTGTTGAAAAAAGCACGGAAGTGACAGTGGGGGATGTTGTGGTCTGGGCCTAAGCAAGTGACGCAGTAAGAATGAAAGTCTCGGTGTGGTATTTGCTTTCCACAGGTGAGACAATTGTTAACTTTTTCTGACATCGGTTAGTGCAAGAAAAAAGGATCCCCAATGTGGAACTTAACTTTAAAAGACGACGAAACTCAGGTAGCAGCTGACTGGCACTCGTGCGTTATGCTTCTGCTTAGGGCTTTGCGGCAAGAAAGACTGATGTAATGGTGTTGTCTGCCTTACTTTATACTACTGATGACCTGACGTCAGTCCTGAAGCGACAACAGCCAATGCAGAAATACTAAGCTTCTGGTATTTGGGCTGGCCAAGGGCTACCCTGGCAGGGATAACCCAAATGCGATGACTGCAACAGTGAAACATGAAGAACATCAGCACTGGTAGACCAAAAGTGCCTAAGTACTAGTAGGAGAGGTTTATCAGAGGAAAAACTGTGAAAGAAGCTGTGGAGTCAAGTGAAAAAGTATATAATACAATTATGATAAGAATATAATTAGAATACAACATTTAGTTTATATGCATTTTTAATAACCAGAGAAGTTGTGTATTATTAATAAAAAAAGTTAAATAAATGAACTTGGAAGGAGAATTTGTCAAGATTAGCTGGGATAAATCAATGCTTCAAATAGATCAAGGTGGTTTAAGATTACCTGATTTGAATGGATGCTTTCGAATTATGCAGCTAAGACTCATGTACATAACTCAAGCAGAAGGTTATAAATCAAAGTCTAAACAAATGATGACAAAACTGGATGGGGGGAGTCGGATTCAAGAAATAAGGAGACAGAGTAGGATTTTAAGGAAGCAGATTCTTAAGAACAACAATAACCATACAGAACATTATATTCATAAGCCAGAAAAAACACTAAACCAGCACAAGAACTGAGAAATAAGATTTTACCAAAGCAAATGACTGCATGGATGGGTATAGAATTTTACTGGACAAAATTACCAAAGAAGCCAAGGTGTTGGGAGAAAATAACTAGGGAGGGAAGGTAAAAAAGTGGGATTAGATAGAGCAGAAATTTGGACTGCAGCCTAAAGACTACCTTCCCTACCAGGAATTGGTAGCAGGATATAGGCAAAAAGAAAGGGACAGGGATAAGGTAGTGCCATGTCAAAGACTAGCTCTGGTTGAGTTTTTTGTGGAGTCTACAAACATAAACTAAATTTAAAGGGGGATAACAAGTAAGGCATACAAACTACTGCTTGATAACAATAAATAAAATATTGCATGATAACTAGAAGAATCAAAAGAGAAAAGATTGGAAGACAGAATGGGAATAATTTATAAAACAGTAAGCTAGGACATCTGTACAGCTCCCAAGTAAACAGCATAGACCAGAAGTTTAAGATGTCCGCATGGAAGTTTTTACATACTTTTTTGGAAATGTAACAAGTTGGCACATTTTAAAAATTCTCTACAGAGTACTCTGTCAGACGTGTTGGAGGAACAAACAGTTCTAAGAAAATGATTCTTTGAGCTGGGATATAGGACCTCATGTATCTAGGCACAGTAAGACAATACTAAGTATAATGCTATTGGCTGACAAAATAATTACTAGAAAGTAGACATCTAAATCTAAACCAAGTGTAAATGAAGTGCTGAATATCACAAAGGAGATAAAAGAACTGGATATGAGATTCTTAAAAAAGGAAGGAGAAAGTTAAAACAATACTTGCAGTATGATATTCAGGAGAAGGAGGAGTTAAGGTTACGTGAAGGCTGGAACGGAGCAATTTATGTAATGTTGAAGTGAATGAAAATTGTTTAAAAAAGAAAAAAACATGCATACTACACAAAAATAATGCAAATGTTGTTGTGGACTGTCTTTTTTTTTCTATTACTTGCAAGCACACTTACCTTTTTTAAAAACATCACGTCAAGTTTAATAAAAATGTTAAAAAAAAGCAAGCCAGCAGTATTCTATTCAGTAAATATAAAAAGAAATACAGGTAGTGCTGACTGAGCATTCGGGACTAAAATATCAAATTCCACAAAAATCCCATGTTTTTTCACTACTCAAAAATATCAAATTTGGGAGTTACAAGCATTTTCAAAGAAGAAATGGAAAATCATTGTCCCTGCCTATAATTTTACATTACAGACCCTTATGATCTAAAAGTAGATGTAGGTTCAAATTGTGCAGCAAAATAACTAAACTCAGTCGTACCTGGATAATTTCAGCTGAGTTAGCTGCATATCCAGTCGGTCAATAACTGGAGGCAAAGCACAATTTTCAGCAACAACCAGACTAAACTGATTCTTCAATGTGATGAGACCCAAGTCAGCAACTATAGCATTCTGGGAGATGGATGACTCCGGAACAACAATAACTGGAGCTTTTAGGTAAATATCCATCGAAAGGCGGAAACTCTTCTGAGCAAGATCCATCATGCTGGAAGCAGCCTTCTCAGCTGCTTGACGAGAGGCTGCACCAAGGGCTTCCTTTGCTGTCTGGAAGTTATCTAAGAAGCTCTGTTAGAAAAACAAACTATTATAAATGAGCTGTTAACGTTCCTATACCAATAACTGACACAAATTCATCTATAAGCAGAAAAACAATCACTGATGATCCATTTCCACAGAAAATAAAAGTAAGGAGATAGTCACAGCATTTATATATTCAAAGATTTTACATTATATATATATATAACAATACACACACACACACACACACACACACACACACACACACACACACACACACAGTAAACTCTGTTAACCAGAAATCAAGCAACCAGAACAAAAAAAAAAATTGAAGAAATACAGTACAATTTTCATAGTACAGTATTAGTCAGGCCTATTTTTAATAGTAACTCTCAAGCAACCAGAAACTACAGTTATCCGGCATCTACCAATCCCCATGGGTGCTGGTTAAGAGTGTGTGTGCATGTATATGTATATATATATATATATATATGTGTATATATATATATATATATATATATATATATATATGCACACACAAAAACACACACATATGAGGTCGGATGTCATCACCAGTGACCATCATCTAGAGCTAGGATTCACAATGCTAGTTGGATAGCTCTGCCAGAGAGAAGGCCTCTCAACTGAGAAAAGAACCCAAGAACCCTCTTGCTGTAAGGGGACAACACTATCCAATCTGCCACTTTGACACCCATCATACTTGTGTAAGAACACACTCACAGTGTCCAATTGTCTCCTACTGACTGCTGTGGGGCTTATGGTACAGTAACATTAGGGCATGCTAAGAGGGAACAAAAATGCATGTGTGCACATCCCTGCCCATGTGGAAGACAGCACGTTTTCTTATGAAAGTTAGGGCCAGACACAGACACACAGAATTTTGCCTGCCTGTCACAATAGGAAACTAATATGGCCTATACCAGTGACTCTTGGGGGATTTCAACCAGAAGTTTGACTGGAAGGAACTTTGGAGACCAGGAAGATGCATGTGAAACTTATCAGGACTCTAGTTGAGGAACAGTTGGGACATTATGCTAATAATGTCTGTTTTCAAGTTAGAAAGTACAGTTGAGTTTTGAACATACTGTAATTGCAGCTGTTTTAAGTAAATTCACTGTTGTGGTCTTATAGGTTCATAGGTAAATACTAGGCAATCAGTCTGCAGACTGTTACAAGCCTAGCCAAAAACCAGCCAGCAACCTGAAGTAAGAATCAAACCCTGTACATTGCGTCTTTGAGGTGAAGTCCTTAACCATTATAACAGCCCCCAGACCCCACTATTCACTGTTTGAGACATACTGCCATGTAGGTAACCCATATCTGGCCTGTCTTACAAAGCTTTTTCTATTCCTAGTGTTTTGACCTACACTATCTTCTGATTTTTCTTGCCATGCCAACCGTCCTGCTGACCTCAGAAGCACAGTGGAAAAGGTGATCCTGGATCTGCTTGGTCCATACCTGGGTGCACACAATGGGAGCTCCAGAGATAGGGGACTCACAAAATAGGGAAGCCTGCCTACCTGACTGGAACCAAGGAAGAAGTGGAAAGAACTGTTAACAGTGAAACTGCTCAAACATCTAAAATTATGGTAAATTCCTAATAGAGCTCTACTGTGTTCACTGTAGTACTCGCTGTAGCAGTCTTCAGTATTTGAAAAGATTCCCAAAGTAGTAAGAGAAAGAAGGGGCAGAAGCAAATTTAGCTGGCAATTAACCTTTGCAAAACAGCAGATATAAATCCTGCTCTGGCAATGAATGCTGTCCCTAGGATGGAATGCTTTAAGAAAATGTAGACATTTTAGTTGTTGTTTATTACTGCTCTTTTAGATATGTATATTTGTTTTACGAGATTTCTATTATCATATATTAGTGTTTTGTTGTTAAAAAATTTTCAATAAAAACAAGTGAGAAAAAAGAATGTAGACAGAGGATCAAATAGTTGCTTCTAAAATTGCCTGGGTAGACACCCCCTAAAAAAGCTGTGTTGGCAGCCATAGATAGCACTAGTAGAGTGGACTCTAACATGGCCTGGCATATACATCCCATGGTGCTGGTAATAAATAACATAGTTCCCAAGCCACTCTGGGAGGGTTGGCACATAAAACAAGTACCCATTCCTACCTAGCAACAAGGCATTTCACAATGTGTGTATTCACAGTACACAACTGAAACTTCTCGCAATTTGTGTGCACGAGTCTACTTGAGAAGAACAAAATCTCAGTAGACTGACTTTCATAAAGCCGAGAAGACAACGCCAAAAATCCAGATGACTGAAACAAAATTTTAATGATACCCAGAAGATCGAACATCTAGAATGCTGACTGTTGCTTACCTTAGCTGAGTGAAACAGGAAATATGCTCAGTTCCGCACTGTATTGCGATCTCGGAGTTGGCATATTAAATTTGCAGGGGGTTTGGGGATGCAGCCCAGTGCTTTATTTCAGACATCTCTATTGAATATTCATGTGGGTGGTGTACATATTTTAATGAATATTCAGTAGGATGTTGTACTACTTTGCATGCACTGGTTTGTGGGTGGTGTTTAGGAGAGAGTTAGGTAGCTGTTATAAAGATTTCTAGTGATAAAGCAGTAAGATAGGTTGCATTCTTTATTTTGTTTATGAATTACGTGAGAGGTACGTTGTGTGTTACTGAGTCTTTTTTTGGAAGTTGGTGATGTGG
The DNA here is from genome assembly GCF_019279795.1 of Protopterus annectens. Classification (NCBI taxonomy): domain Eukaryota; kingdom Metazoa; phylum Chordata; order Ceratodontiformes; family Protopteridae; genus Protopterus; species Protopterus annectens. The sequence continues at coordinate 622,273,692 of NC_056739.1, forward strand.
CTTGTCAGTCTTCTGTGTTTTTGGCGTTGTTGTCTCGGCTTTCTGAAATTCGGTCTTCTCAAGTAGACATATGTGTGTACACAATATGGCAGTATGACATCTCACAATGTATAGTACAGCACCAAAACATCTCCAAATGTACGTACATACAGTACAGTACTGAGACATCTCACAATGTGTGTGTACACACAGTACAGCACTAAGACATCTCCTAGTGTGTGTGTGTGCGTGTCGCGCAAGCACAGTACTGAGACACCTCCCAAGGTGCATGTGTGCACATACAGTGCAGCACTGCTACATCTCACAGTGTATGCAGTAAGCACAGTACAGCACTGCGATATCTCACAATTTGTGTGCACACTGTGCAGCACTGAGACATCTCTCAATGTGTACTTTCATATTACAGCAATGAGACAGCACAGTATGGCACTGAGACAACTCACAGTGTGTGTGCATGTGTGTGCGCGGGCGCACAGTACAGCACTGGGACATTTCACACTGTGTCTGTACATGCGACATTGTACAGTGTGTATGTGTGTACGTACTGGCTATCCCATCTGAAGAAATTTCTATCTTCCTTAACAATCAAATTTCTACTCCCCATTACTTGAATTCTTCTTTTTTTAACAGACAAGTAGGAAAATGCAAATGTCAGTTTTACATGAATAGCCCATACTTTAAGATACATTTTAGTTTTTATTGGTTCATGATCTGAAATAGTTATTGAAGGTGCACATGCTCCTGTGATATATAATTTCTATCCAGTCTGGCCCAGTTATTCTAGCTTGGGGAATAATATGGAAATTCTGATTTCCTACTAATTATTTCACATCTTCTTAGCAAATATTTTCATAAATTTATTTAGAAAACTACCCACCTTTTGTTAAATGTTACCTTCTAGGTTTCAATGATACATTAGTTCCTGTCTCTCCCAAAATAGCAGTTTTTGGAGTAGCAAGTACATGCCAGCAAACTTCTCTCCCTTGCCTACAGCACCTTATCATTATTGTATTTTCCCTCTTCTGTCCCTATTACAGCCCTGCTAGTAATCAGTATTACTTCCCTTTTTCTTTGTCCTAGATACCCTGCTCAATATCCACCCTGAAATCCCTTGTCAAATTCGCACACTCAGTTCTATCTAAATGCGTGTCCTGCAACACTGCTATTTGCATCTCAAATTTAATATAATCTGATACACTTCCCTTTTTTTGCCTATACACGCAAGGCCATTTGCATTCCAAGATAATGCAGATAGAGTAGCCATTATGATAAAGATATTGTTCCCACCTATTTTACTTGATGGCTATTTTAAATGGCTATTTCCAACTTTTGTCTTTCATGTACAGATTCTTTGACCTTATGTCACAATTTAAATACTTTTTGCTTTAATGAAAATCCTGAAACTAAATACTTTTTTTCAGAACCCCCATGCCCTTTTAGCTTAGAACAAACGCACAAAAATGATGTACATTTTCAAAAAATTAAGTTTAATCCTTCAGATAGAGGCAGTTGTCCAAATCAATGGCTGCATACACAGACATTCCCTAATCCACTATTAAGGTTACTCTTGCATCCATTTCAGTTCTTGACCAAACTTGATAAGGAAGAAGGAATAGTCAAACAAGGCATGAAAAAATAGCTCTACTCAATAGGGCAAACCATGCTCTCCGACCCTTTAGAATGCAGATCAGGAAAATTTAAAGTCACAAAGGGTTTCTACAGAAATGGAATAAGAAGAGCCCTTTTCTATGTATGTACACACAGAACTGTTTAAACAAGGGTGTTGCCATGTGTTAGAATAAAACACAAGATGAACCCCCCTGAGCAAATTGGCCTATATTTTATAGATGCTTACTGGGCTATTGATCTTTAGAAGCCTCACCACACACTGCAACAAACAAACACTGCAATCTTGGCAAAAATTGCAGAAGAAGCCTGCAAAGGATTAACACAACCAATAACCTGGGAAGAAATCAATGAAGCAACAGACAACATTCTGGTAAACCTCTCCATTTTGATTTAGCTAATGAACATGATATTAGAAAGAAAGAAGATGCATATTAGCTGGAAAAAGTGCATAATATCAATTATACAAAAAAGGGGAGGGACACCTGTTCTAGTTCTTATAGACAGGGTACTTTTAAATCATGATTATAAGACATTTATGCTGATTCTTCCAAATAGTCTACAGAAACTGTTGCTTACAACCATACATAAAGATTAATATGGCTTTATTCCAGGCATAAGTACCTTTGATAATATAATTCATATCTTTTTGATGATTCAGGAAGTGGAAAAACAAAAGCTACTGCTTCTACTAACAAGTTTAGTTGCCAAAAAGGTTTCTGATCACGTGGAATGGAGCTCTCATTTCACAATTTTAGAGAAGGTGGGTTTGCCCCAGCAATGGACAGCATTTGCTGTAAAAGATATCTTTAGATTCCATTGCACAAGTCAAAGTAAACACTTTCCTATCAAAAGAAATTTCACTTTTGGGGGGTGAGTCAGGAACACCCTCTGTTGCCCCTGCTTTTTGCCCAATATTTGGGTCCACTGGCACAGACTATGGGCAAAGAAGAATTCATGACTCCACTGCACACTAATGACATATTTCTGTCTCTCACATCATATATACCATATTAAGTAAATTTAGCATTTTTTAGACTATAAAACAAATAGGGAAAAGACAAAGATAGAAATGATAAACATTGAAAAATCTCAACATAACCAGGCAAGGAATCAGAAGACAGATTCTCTAGAAATTTACATACTTAATAATCTGGGTCAGAGACTCCTATGAAAGACTGAAGTAGGAATCATAAAAGAAGGCTTTCCAACAGATTAAAGTCAATTACAGAAATGGAAAAATCTGAATTTAGAATTTGATAAAAAAAAATACAAATCTTGAAATGGCATGTTACTACTCAAATATTGTGTGTGTGTGTGTGTGTGTGTGTGTGTGTGTCCTGAATACAGATTATTCTTTAGTGATCCAATTACAATTTTATGGCAAATGTCAAACCAGTTTAAATATTGCAAGACAAAAGGATATCCTAATAAGTAAATGTAGCTGGTTACATGAGAGATTTGACAGAGGTTTTTTAGGGAGTCAACAAGGTGAGGAATTTACCATCCCTAATGGGAGCAGTAAGTCAGGAATTTAGGAAACATTTTAGAACAAAAGAATTGACAGAGTGGAAAGAGAGTATGTTACCAATTGGAGCTAGACTTTCAGATCAGAATGGCCACTCAGTGGCAAGTGAATGGACAGAGAAGTTAAAACACCAAAGTTTTGAGAGCAGTTAATTTAATCTCATGAAATTTAAACTTGAGAAGGGAGAGATGTATTTTAACAACCTTCAAACTACAGGCAAAGACATTTAAAATTAATAAGAGAACCACAAAAGACTAGACATAGCCAGGTACGGCATGAGGAAATACCTGCAGTGATACAATGAATAAATGAGATAAGGAAAGGACTTCAAAAGAAAAAGAGCATTCATTATGAGACAACAACAAGGTTCTGTAGAGGCTGAGAGGATGAAAAGGGGTTTGGAAAGAAATGATGCAATTAATGACAATATTGCAACAATAGCAGATGTGTACAATCCTAAGTAAAGCAATATCATCAGTTATGTCCAGGACTGTTGCGCCTAGAAATGTCTGCATAAATATTTTTATAAATCAGCCAAGAGAGCCAAGACAATTCCAACAAAGACTGCTATTTGTTGCAGGTGTTTAAGTCAGGAACCAGGTGATTGGGTTCACATATTTTGGGACTGTTTCAGATTAGCGAAAAAAAAAACAAAGCACTAATAAAATAAGTAAAGGGCCACAGCTCCAAAAGCAAACCAAAACTTTAATATGTGAGCGCTTTTGTTCACTCAAATCAAATGAACTTCTTCAGACAAATTCCAACAGTAAAACCACTCTTTATATAACCATGAAATCACATAACCAATAAAATGCATTACATCACAAGTTTAAAAATGGTTGTTAAAAGGCATATACATATTTATAAAGATACGTGGTGTTAGAAACAGTATCAAGGACAAACAGATTAGGCAATATAAAAAACCACACAGAAGAAATAGAAAATAGATGGATTCTTAGGTTACAGGCACACAAGTTTGGGCTAAATGAGAAGATCACCATCAAGCCACACCTGTTATCTAGGCCACTGAAACATTGAGACACATAAATATTTCACATTCTACAAGAGTTCTGTTCCCATTTATAAGTAGTCAGAATCCATTCTAGATTTTTAAATAAGTTAACATGTTATTATTGTATCAATAGTTAGATAAGTTAGATGCGATTGTCATATTAATTTTTAAATATCAATTTTTAAACATTAGTTTTTAAATATTAAATGTCATATATATATTGTTAGAGGAGTTTTTATGTATTTATTTAAAAACTGCTCTATATAGAATTTAGATGCAACTTTTTGTGCAATTGGTAGATTTGTTTTTGAACACATTCTATATAGCTTTAAATGAATATAAAGCTGAATACAAGATGCTCTAGCACTTTAAATGATCTATTAGACAATTGTTTAATTGAATGTGTTGATTGTTTTTACCACTATTTAATGAACAAGCACAAACTACAATGTAGAGGTCTGAAGAAGCGTCTTTTAGACGTGAAAGCGCTTACCACTGTTTATATTAATAAAGAAAGTATTTTTACGTATCGTTTGATATCTACATTAGTTTTATACTACTTTGGAACAATACATGGCAAGCTACATGTTGCAACCTTGAAATATTTTTATTGTTGGAGCTTTTCTTTACGTTTTCAAGGTGCTTCACTCGTGAGGAATATTTTTTAACGTAATATTTATAAAGATATTCACATATACTTTAAAAGAATTTTTAAGCACAAAGTGGAGCATTATTAATATATAAAAACAAAAAGGTGCAACCATACAAACCTATAAGTACATAAAATATTGCCTTATGAGAAGATTCTATACTGAATTTCATAAATTCATTCAGCGTAATGAACTTTTAAGCTTGAGTAAGCACATAACAGAACACTGCTCATTAAGGCTTGGATAACTACGTGCATTTAAAGTAAGTTGTCACCATAACTCTTGTCTTTCGAGTAAAAGGGATGTACGCCCACCTCTAAAGCTCTCCATCACCTGGTCGATCACCTCAAATTGAAAATGGTGTCCAGGGTTGTCCCTAATGTGGTTGGCCAAACCATTATTTTCTCTGTTTCTATTTATAGTATAAATGTGTTCATAGATCCTTTCTTTGAACCTACGATTGGTTTTGTCGATATAAAACGCCAGTCTGTGTGCAGTTGCCTTATACTTTTTCTAGGTTACTAGAAGTCTGTAGCTTGCACTGCTTTCTGCTGAATAGTTAGAGTACTTTCCATAGTCAGTGTTTTTCTTTTTTAGCATATTTTCCTTCAAGCCTTCTGTATTTCTTTTTTCCTGGCATCCAGGCAGTGCACTTACTAGCCAATTACTGAAATTTACCCAGAAATCTAGGTCCACTGGCTTTTTCTGCTTTGTTTCTATTTTCACAGCGGGAGAGCTAGAATTAAGCTGTTACTCAATGTGCAGCAATCTTGGAAATCCCCTGGTTCCTCAGTATTGATCCTACTCCACCTCTTCCAGTGTCCCCATTGCAGCCAGTGTGGAACTGTGTCAAAGGACTTGCTGAAGTCCAGACAACAGATTCATAGACTGGTACTAAAACTAATGACCTGGGGGGGCTTTCTAAACCTAGCCAAGTTTTCCCAAAAGAATAACGATTTCCTGTATTCAAACAGGACACTGAGGGCCAGCATTTATAAGCTACATTTGTCCATAAGGGACATGGGTGCCAAAGCTCATTGTAAATTTCCTTTCCCCATCCAATGGTCTAGGTTGCGCTTAAATTGGGTAATAGATTAACTCAACTTCAAATGGATAGGAAGCCTGTTCCATAGTAGGGGCAGTCTCTGGGACAGATACGTCTCTTCAACATGTTCTGTTTAAGTCACAGACAAAACTTGGGTCCCTAAACCTTGTATTTTTGGTACTCTGACTTACAAATATGTAGGAAATTCATAAGCCTTGCAAGCCAGGCACAGACCAACACTCAGCAATCTATAGGAGACTGAATAGAGGGGAAAGGGCTTTAAAGGTGCTCTGATAAGGCAGGATTGTTAAGCCTTGTATTCTTATGGGAAGGAACCATTGAGGTCACTCTAGTTGCTGCATATGGCTGGTCAGGTACATACCAAAGGAAGCAAAATACATTATGATAGGTCTAATAAGTCAAAGTACAGTGGTATAATGACCTCTTTGGACCTAGATGCCATGAGCTTACTTATAAGTTGCGCAATATAAAAGGATTTTCTCACCACTGTGGCCATGTGGTGGTCAAAGGTAAGGCTACTGTCTATGTGCGTACCCAGATCCCCCAACTACTGGGTTGATTCTTACGGGTGTATTACAACACAGGTTCACAGATATGTACTAGACTAATGGCCCTGGAGCCTGTACATGCCTAGCCCAAAAAAATGCCCAGACACCATGCCACCCGACATAGCTCTCAACTGTACAGATTTTCGCAGAATGTCCAGATTTTTGCTTCATATTTTTAGTCTTTCATAAAATTGTGGTTTTCTGGCAAATTAGTGGCAAATCATTAAAGATGAAGTTAGAAAATGACAGACATTTGAGTTTCAGACTTCATACCCTTCAGAAAATTCATGCTAATCCAAAATCTGTTATTCTGTCTACTTTCTAAGTTTTTAAGAGAAATATTTAAAAACTGTCCCTATTTTTGGGCCTTTGTCTCACTTTTATTTATGGCTTTGTCCAGATTTCTTGCTGTAAGGGGTTGAGAGATATGCCACCCAATGTTAGTTCACAATGCCCCTATCCAATAGGGCAACTAGAATGATCCCTGGAGTGAACTGTTACCCATCCACTCCACGATTTCTCTTGAAGAGGGCCAGCGAGGTGCTCTGCTTGACATGAATGGGAAGCTTATTCCAGTGTATGGGCAGTCTTTGGGAGATGAACCTGTCCCTCCAGCATGTTCTGTTAATTGTGGTAATGAGGTTGTGATCTCTGGAGCATGTGGCATGGGGGGGATTGGGATTTGTTTACGTGTAGCATTTAAAGTAGGGCTGTGTCAGACATGGCTTTGTAAGTCAAGCAGAGATCACCTCTAAGTAGACTATAACAGACTGAGAACAACTGAAGTTTCTTGAGTATGTCCATGTAGGAAATGTGTTTAAGGCCTAGGATCCTTTCTGTCAGGTACTTTTGTGGCCTCTCCAGCTGTTGTAGGTGTCTGGTCAGGTACATGCCAAATGGGGCATTATATTTGATAACTGGTCTAATGAGGGATGAGTAGAGAGGGATGATGACCTTTTTCTTCCTGGATGCGAAACCTTTGGTTATAAAATGTGCCACAAAGGAGGACTTTCTGACCACAGTGTCAATGTGGTGGTTGAAGGTGAGGTGGCTGTTGACCTGAGTGCCCTGATCTCTTATGGCCCCTTCAGTGTTCAGTGGGCTCCCATCAATGTGGTACTTCATATGTACTGAGTTTTTTTCAAAGGGGATAAGTCATTTTTTGGCGTTAAGCTTCAGGCCATGGTTTCGGCATTAGTCACTGGTCTCAGAGAGGCCCTTTTGTAGGATGCCTGAGTCACTTGGGGAGTTGATGATGACTCCTAGCTTGTAATCATCAGTGAATCTGGTCAGCCAGAGTCCTGCTGTGTTGGCCTGGACTTCTGAGAAGTACATGCCAAACAGGAGAGAGCCCAGGACTGAGCCCTGTGGGACTCCACTCATGACTGGTCGACAGTCACACTTGGAATCTGCAACTTTCACTCTGTGGGTCCTGTCTGTGAGCCAATTTGCAACCCACCTAGTGATGTAAGGATTGATGCCTAGTTTGGTGAGATTATCAATGATACCTGAGTGAGGAATGGTATCAAAGGCCTTCGCCAGGTCGAGGTAGGCTGTTATGCCTTACCCTGATCCACAGCCTTGGTGACTGCCTCAAAAAAGTCAACCAGGTTCAGCTGGCAGGATCTCCCCTTGACAAAGCCAAACTGTGTGGGGTGAAGAGTTTGGAGATAGCCTATATCTTTGTTAAGCAGGTCCATGATGATGCACTCCATAGCTTTGCATACCAGACTCATCAGACTAATGGAACAATAGTTCTGAGGGTCTGTAGTTGCTCCCCTATATGGAGCGGGATGACTGTAACAATGCACCATTTATTAGGGACATAGCCTAAGGTAATTCGCTGAGATGGTTGATTTCACAAAGAATACAATTATGCATTACTTAGCATTGAGTTTAAGGTCGTGGCTTTGGCTCCATTTGTCAGTCAGAGGTAAACCAGCTTGAAGAATCCTAGCGTTTGCAGGAGAGTCGATAACCCCCAGCTTGCAGGCATCTACAAACTTAGTCAGCTATAAACTTTCAGCATTTGCTTCCATTTCAGAGAAATGGATGCCAAAAAGGAGGAGGCACAGTACGAAGCCTTAGGGGACTCCACTAGTGACTGGTCCTCTTGGTGGAGGTGGCCTCTTCTACTTTGATCTCCTGGGTTCTATCAGTAAGCCAGCTGGTTATCCAGCGGGTGTTAAAAAGGGTTTATACCTAAATTAGTGAGCTTGTCTATAATGCCTGAGAGGGGTAGTGTATCAAAAGCCTTGGCCACATCAAGATAAGCTATGTCTTGCCTTCATCCAATGCTTTGATGACCCTCTCGAAAAAGTCCACCAGATTTAACAGGCATGACCTATCTTTAACAAAGCCAAATTATGATGGGTCCAGCGTTTACAGGTTACCAATGTCCTCATTTATCATCTCCAACATGATTTTTTCCATGGCCTTACATATAAGGCTGATAAGACTTATGGTCCTGTAGTTACCTTTATCAGTGGTTGGACCTCTTTTGTGTAGGGGAATGACTGTAGCCATCTTCCATTCTTTGGGCACAAAACCTGACTGAAGCCTCCAGTTGAAAAATGGTTCAAATGGACCAGACAGGCCATGTTCATATTATTTATTAAATATCTCCAGATGTTATTGGGGCCCATCAATGCAGTGTTTATGGCCTTGGAAAGTGCAGCGAGACCTGTTCCCTAGTAATCGTTGGGGGGTATTGTGTTATGTGGTATATCCTTTGGACTATTGGGGTAGGGTGAAGAGAGATATTTGAGCTGAAATGGTCAGCCAAAAGCTTGGCAATAGCCTCCAGTTCAGTGTGGATGATGCTATTTACTGTAAGTTCAGCGCATTGTTGTGCATTTCCTCTGAGGTTACGGGCACAGATGTAGAAAGTTTTATGATGTCCTTTGCCTGAAAAGTTATTTTTTCTTCAAATTTAGCCTTTGAAGTATTAATCAACCCTCTTAGCTGCCTGTTTAGCTTGGTCAGGGAGCTTTTAGTATGTATGGCTTTGTTCCTCCTATACTTGGCCAAATTCTTTCTTGTGTTGTACAAATGATTGCTACTGTGATTCCACCAGGGTGGCTTGTATTTTGAGTTAGTCTTATTCTTAATACGAGTGGGCACAGCTTGCTCTATACAGCTATCAATATGGCTGTACAGACAGACTGCCTTCCCTATCAAGAACTTTTGAGAGTACAGGCAAAAAAGAAAGAAATGGGGGGGGGGGGGCAATAATGAAAGACCAGCACTGGTAGACTTTTTAGTAGACTAGAACAGAATCTCCCATTAAAACAGGAATAATTAGCACAGCAAACAAAATATATGATAACTATAAAAATCAGAGGAGGTAGGAAAGGACTGGGAAGCAGTGATATAGCTAGGCGGGAACAAGAGGGAAGGTCTGCCACAGGCAGCAATTTTGGGACTTCTACTTTAATAGTTTGAATTAAAAAAAAAAAAAAAACCCAAAAAAAACAAAAAACCACAAAACTGTTCTAAGGACGTTCTCCTTTAAGAACGGTCCCATAGCATCACATCTGTGCATGTGCTGTAGACGTCCTGTTCTACTTACTGTCCACTAGCGTATTTTTAAATTACAGCTTTGGTTTGATCATTTTGCTACCTGTTTCAAGGTTCCAAGTAAGGAGACTTTTCTTACTGCTGTTTGTTTTGGTTCTTATTGCCAGATTTAATTCTGAATTCTGCTGGTTCTTATTGCTTGCTGCTGCCCGATTTTTAAGTGTGTTCTGCTGGTTCTTGTAAAATGCCCCAGTTAGGTATACCTGGTGGTTAGTGTTACTAAGGCTCACACCCTGTACCTTAGGTACAAGAAACCAGAGCCTAAAATTGCTTACCCACACCACCAGTTGTGGTTGTAGTTCCTGTGTACTGTTTCCTTGCCTTATTTGGGGGAAGGGAAGCTACCTTGCTTACCAGTGGGAGTGGGAAGCATTGAGCTGCCTTTTGTCCAGTTTTGTGAGGTTTCAGCCAGTAACTAGTAGTTTATTGGTCGTTTTGGGCCAGTTTCTAGCTTTTTCCAGCCCCCTGGTATAAAACTTTCAGCTTGTATCTACTCAGCACAGACTCCACGTGGGCCAGCAGAGTAATCCAAGCTGCAGAGAGCTGAATAAGCGACTTTTCTTGATACTAAGTATATTTTTTGTTGCTTTCCACATCTGAATACCTAGCAACTGTATTTCGCCTGCCTTTCTGTTACATTGAAGCTGTTTTTACTGCATTTAACTTAATATTGCACTTGGAATCCTTGTTTGTTACTATTTGACTGTATTTGTAGCAAATTCTTCTGTGTAAGCTGTAGTAGCTGATTCATAGCATTTATAAGTGTTTGCTGTACCTGTTTCTGCCTGTTTTGTGAAAAAAAAGAAAAAAATATCTCTTGTTTTTCCTGCTTTACTAGTTTAGTCCAGTTTCAGAGTTGCTGATTCCTGGGCTTTGGTTGTAGTTCCTGTGTACTGTTTCCTTGCCTTATTTGGGGAAGGAAGCTACCTTGCTTACCAGTGGGAGTGGGAAGCATTGAGCTGCCTTCTGTCCAGTTTTGTGAGGTTTCAGCCAGTAACTAGTAGTTTATTGGTCGTTTTGGGCCAGTTTCTAGCTTTTTCCAGCCCCCTGGTATAAAACTTTCAGCTTGTATCTACTCAGCACAGACTCCACGTGGGCCAGCAGAGTAATCCAGGCTGCAGAGAGCTGAATAAGCGACTTTTCTTGATACTAAGTATATTTTTGTTGCTTTCCACATCTGAATACCTAGCAACTGTATTTCGCCTGCCTTTCTGTTACATTGAAGCTGTTTTTACTGCATTTAACTTAATATTGCACTTGGAATCCTTGTTTGTTACTATTTGACTGTATTTGTAGCAAATTCTTCTGTGTAAGCTGTAGTAGCTGATTCATAGCATTTATAAGTGTTTGCTGTACCTGTTTCTGCCTGTTTTGTGAAAAAAACGTCAAAAAAGAAAATAATATCTCTTGTTTTTCCTGCTTTACTAGTTTAGTCCAGTTTCAGAGTTGCTGATTCCTGGGCTTTGGTTGTAGTTCCTGTGTACTGTTTCCTTGCCTTATTTGGGGGAAGGGAAGCTACCTTGCTTACCAGTGGGAGTGGGAAGCATTGAGCTGCCTTTGTCCAGTTTTGTGAGGTTTCAGCCAGTAACTAGTAGTTTATTGGTCGTTTTGGGCCAGTTTCTAGCTTTTTCCAGCCCCCTGGTATAAAACGCGCGTTAGCGCGATTTAGAGCGATTTAGCGCGGAGCTGCCACTGTTGCACACTAGGGCAGTGCCGGTTAAGCAGGTTTAAACTATTCGAGCTACCTAAAGTCCACTCTTCAAATTTTCCCTTAAAACTACCTTCCTCGAACTATACTACTGATCAAATCAGCGTATCCTATAACTAAAAAGATCAACTCTACTTGACTCCAAGTAGACTATTCTCTATCTATTAAACCTAGCACTTGCTCCTACAGTACTTATTACCTTGATACGGCACTCTTGTCATAGATAGTACCCCAAAAAGGCAACCCCCATTTCTCGGTCACCCACGTCCCCCGGAATCTTTTTTTAAAGTTTTTCGTCTACCCTTCTAGCATGTTGAGGGTATCAGTTGCTAGTGTCCTCTCCTGCTCAGCTGGTGAACCTGGGAATATTGAGGCAATGTTTCAATTGCCTCATGTACACAGACAACCCTTTCCTCCTCCCACAAAACACAAATACATGCGAGAGATGCAACTATACGGCCAAACTGGAGGCTGAGCTCTCTCAACATAGGACTGGCAAGACCAGTCAGGAGGAGAAGGTTACCACACACACTATAGACCCAGTCTCACATAGTACCATTACAACCTCAAATCATACACATAAACACACAAAGACATACTCGGAGGCTCTGATCAAAATCTACCAAAACAGCAGAGGCCACCAAAGCAGACACCCAAACAACCACCACCTCAGAACACAACACCCGCAACACATAGACCTCACAGTCAGAGTGTCAAACAGTCACAGCCCTTAAGGCCAAACACAATGCCAGACACACTAGTCATTGGTGACTCCATAGTCAGACACACTGATGTCCCGCTCACCAGACTGAGTAAGGAGAAGGTCACAGTAAGCTGCCTGTTGGGCGCTAGAATCCGCCACATAACGCAAGCACTCAGGTCTCTCAACAGCAGGTACAAATATGACTCAGTCATTGTCCACGCTGGTGTAAACGACCTGAGACGTACCTCCTTGGACTACATGAAAAGAGACATTGAGGAGCTCTCTGATTATGTAGCCCAGGCAGGTATGACCCTGACCTTGAGCAGTATCCTACCTTCACCAAGAATGATGCCACAATACAGAGATAAGATGATCAGCTTTAACAATTGGCTTAAACACTGGTGTCATTCAAAGGGGATCCAGTATCTGTCTGCCTGGGATGACATGCTGGACAAGCCACGCTGCTTCGCAAGGGACGGCTTGCACCTGTCACCCTGGGATTCGGATATTGGCAAAGGCTCTTGCCACCCCATAGTGCCTTTTTAGGCAAGGCTCAAATTCTAAACCTACCACCCTAGAACACAAAAAGGAAAAACTAAGGGTAATGCTGCTCAATGCCAGAAGTCTAAATCTCAAAATGCACACTCGAGGCCCTTCTCAGTATGGAGAACATCGATGTCTGTGCTGTGACAGAAACCTGGTTCAAGGCTCCTGAGAGCACCCCAGCGCTATCAGGTTTTACCTCATATCATGCGTTCCGGCCCCAAAATCCGGACAATACCAAGAAAGGAGGGGGGTATCCATATTCATCAAGGACACCAACACCTCAAGACTGGTGGCAACGCACGATGCATCGGAGACCATCCAGGTGCAATTAACCATAGGCAAGACTGCTTTGCAAATTGTAGCATGTTACAGGCCACCCTCACAAACTCAGGAAACTCACATGGCCTTCCTGAAAACACTAGAGGGGATAAATGTATCACCAAACACCATCATACTAGGTGACTTCAATTACCCTAATATAGACTGGGAACACTACTCAAGCCCAAACACCCTAGCCCAAAAGTTCCTGGAATTCATAAACTCAAATGCCATGGAACAACTAGTCACCATCCCCACAAGAGGAGATAACATACTCGATCTCATCATCACGAACATGGGAGCACAATGTTCAACACCGAAGTATACCCCTCACTGGTGAGATCAGATCACAAACTAATCTCGCTGGAGGTCCTCATCCCACCCCACCTGAAATAAAAAGACCACAGTAAAGAACTTCTCAAAAGCCGACTTCACACTTCTAAAGACTAGTGTGGTCTCCTTTCAGGCCCCGAGCCATGGAAAACAATACTCAAGCCGCTGAATCACTTACAAATGCCTTCTACCAGCACCTGCAGGACTGCATGGATAAGGCAATCCCAAGCAAAACAAAGACTCTTTGTACCAAAGGCAAGCGTCCAGTCTGGTGGACCCCAGCCATAAACAAACTCTACAACAAAAGGAGGAAGCTACTACAAGATAGAGCAAAATCCTTAAAAGGTAAGACACCCTTGATCACTATAAGTAAAAACTAAGAGCTCTCATAAAATCATCCAAAGCAAATTTCGAGAGAAAAATAGCTAAAGACTCAAAAGACAATCATAAGGCCTTCTTTAGCTATGTTAGAAACCTAGGAGGAAACTCCCAGATATGCTCAGAACTAGTTCAAAATGATGTGAAGATTACTGATCCTACAGACATTGCCAACATACTGGCTGACAGGTTCAGTGCAAACTTCTCCCCTCCCCAAAAGGAGAGATATCTATACCAAATGAGTGCAGCCCCCAAACATCTCCAGCGCCCAAGTGAGAACTGCTCTCTCCAAAGCAAAAACACAGCATCCATGGGACCCGATGGTGTCCCCGGCTGTGTGCTCCACGAACTCAATGAGGAATTAAACCCACAGCTAGGACAGCTGTTTAATCAAAGTCTTACCTCTGGATACGTACCCAGGAGTGGCGCACTGCAACTGTGGTCCCACTTCACAAAGGCGGTGCCTCCACAGACCCTGGAAATTACCGCCCATTAGCTTGACAAGCCTTATCTGCAAAGCCATGGAGAGGATCATAATGGACCTCATAAATAAAGACATAGGGAATTTGCAGACTTTGGATCCAACCCAGTTTGGCTTTGTCAAAGGCAGATCATGCCTTTTAAACTTGGTTGACTTTTTGAAACAGTCACCAAAGCCATTGATGAGGAAAGGCAGTCCATACAGCCTACCTCGATCTGGCTAAGGCCTTCGATACAATACCCCACTCGGGTATCATTGAAAAACTCATCAGCTTAAATGTTAACCCATACATCACAAGATGGGTTGCAAACTGGCTGAGTGACAGAACCCACAGGGTCAGAGTTGCTGGCGCCATGTCAGACTCAAAGCCTGTCACAAGTGGTGTCCCACAGGGCTCAGTCCTGGGCCCACTCTTGTTTGGCATCTACTTTTCCGAAGTACAAGCAAACACAGGAGGGTTATGGCTGACAAAGTTTGCAAATGACTGCAAACTGGGCGCCATAGTAGAAAACACATCTGACACATATCCTTCAGAAGGGTCTCACAGAAACGGATAACTGGTGCCAGAGCCACGGCCTAAAGTTAAATGCCAAAAAATGCATAGTCATACCCTTCGGGAAAAACAAGGTTACCCCTAGCTACCAAATAGGTGGCAATCCGCTGAGCACAGAATGATAGTAGTCTGTCATTCGACACCCATGTAGCTAAAGTAATTAGGAAGTCCTTCTACATTGCCCACCTTATCATGAAGGGATTCTCATCTAGATCAAGGGAGGTCATAGTCTCCCTTTACTCATCACTCATCAGACCAATGATTGAGTACAATGCTCCATTCGGAATGTATCTGACCCGACACTTGCAGCAGCTGGAGAGGCCACAAAAGTTCCTCACCAAAAGGATAAAGGGTCTCAAAAATCTGTCCTATGCTGCCCGACTGAAAGAACTCCAGCTCTATTCAGTCGCCACTTGCTCAGAGGTGACCTTTGCCTAACATACAAGGCCATGTCAAACCCAGATTTGATGAATATGCTTCACCTCAAAAAAATCTAGATCCATCAGAGCCACAAGGGCGGGAGACTTAAACCTCGACACGGCTATTAATAGGACGTGCTGGAGGGATAGATTCATCACCCAAAGACTCCCTATGCTGTGGAACAAAATCCCGGTACATGTGAGGCAGAGCACCTCGCTGGCCTTGTTCAAGAGAAATCTTGACCAATGGATGGGAGATCGCAGATATACCCCAGGAATTACCTCAGTGTCACTGCTCGACAGAGGCACAGCAAAATAATGGGTATAGTTCCCCATACTAAAGGGGTGGCGTAAGCCACAAAACAATGGGCTAGGCTTATAAATGCCCTCGGGCAGATAGCCTAGTATGAACCTATGAACCACTTGTGATTCAAGTCCTCAACTGTCCAGATTTTCACAGACTGTCTGGAATGTTTGGCTAATACATTTGGTCTGTTCCTCTTAAAATTTGTGGTTTTCTGGTAAATCAGCGAATTCACTATGTAATGATAGCCATTCAAGTTTCAGGAAACACATGGTAACACGTAACATTTTACTCTAGCAACTTTCTAAGATTATACAAGCAATGGTTAAAAATGTGTACCTGGTTTTGGGCCTTCACCCCCCCACCCCAATAAATTCTGGCTTTTTCCAGATTTCTTGTGCTGCAAAGTTGAACGATTTAGCGGAGTGTCAAGTGGATTATACAAGGAGCTGAGAGCTTCAGGGGAAGAGACGTTTAGTGTTGCTTATGCCAAATCAGTTTGCATTGTTAGTAGCACAACAGGTAGTACACCTGCTTTTGATGCAGAAGGCTGTTGGTTCTACTCCCACAGTATGCAGATAGATTACTGATACTGTTCTATATTGTACTTTAAAAGGGGTGGATTCTGCAGTTCTGTAAATGCCCTCCTTTGGAGGAGATACCTAGTAACTATGAACCTGTTATCAATTTGCCATCCATTCCCTTTTGCAATATTACTAGCTTATCATTTGTTAAGGCAACATAGGCAATTTATTCTTCAAGGGCAACAGGCACTATTTGTAGATGAAACAATGAAGTTGTTTGCTAGCAGCAACCTCTTCATTAGTTACATATCTCTTTAATGTGGAATTATTTAGATGACACTTCTGCAGAGATTGTGCCTATTTACTGCTATTGGTGGATTGTAATGACAGAAGCTGGAGTAGACTTTTATGATGGAAATGTTCTGAATTGGGCAGCTCTGTCATTATTGGTTCATACATTTTGTCTCATTGCTTACTGGAAAAATGTTCAAAAAAAGAAGTTATGACTTATCATAATGTTCCATCTGTGTTGTTGATCTTCGTTCATTCATTACTGATGAATATCAACCAGCCAAATATCAACCTCACTTAAGCCAAAAACTCTTGAGCCAAGGTCCTACCTAGAATACTCTGCTCCCTGTTACCTCAGATGGAGTTTGCAAGTTGATAGATAAAAGTAGGGGCTACCTCTGGTCATAACAGGCCTACAATAAAGGAGTATATGAGATCAACCAGGAACCTCCGGAGGGAGACGGAGGGTGGGGAGTAATGAATGAACCAAGAAAAACAACACAGATGGAACGTTATGGTAAGACATAACTTCTTTATCTGATGTTGTTAATTTTTGTTCATTCCTTACTGTTGGGACAAAGTCCCGAGGTACCTGTTATCCTTGGGTGGCCCTCTTAGAAGGACATTCCTGAGCACTGTGGAGCCAAAAGAAGCTCTCCCTCTGGAGGCCAAATCCAATTTGTAATGTATTAAGGTATGAGGTCTGGCCCAAGTCGAAACTGAGCAAATATCAATGAGGGAAGTCTTAGCATGGAAAGCTGCTGAAGTTGCCACAGACCTTGTAGAATGTGCTTTCACTCTGTGAGGCAAGGTGACAATGTTTTTGTTGTAGGTAATACAATTTCTCAACCATGAAGCCAATGTAACTTTTGAGACAGGATGACCTTATCTTAATCCAGAAAAAAACAGAAATAGTTGGTCTGATTTACAGGTAGATTTTCTATCCAGATAAAATCGTATTTGCCTATGAACATCCACGGAGTGCAGGCAATACTCTCCCTTGTTAGAGTGGTTAGGAAAGAATACTGGAAGGTCAACAGACTGGTTTGATAGACCGCTCTGACACCATTTTTGGCAAAAAGGAAGAATTTGTTCTCAGTGATACCCTATATCCTTATGAAAGATAAGATAGGGAGGTTTGATGCATGAGGCTTGAAGTTCTGACAAGCGTCTGGCTGATGTGATTGCAATCAGAAACAAAGTTTTCCAAGAGAGATATTTCACATTACATAAAGACACAGAACCAAGACCAAATCCCAAAGTTGTAGAGGTTCTCTAAAGGGAGCTTTTAACTCATTCCCTCTGGTATAGCTCTTCTGAGTGCACGCCTTCATCTCCCAGTGGTCGTGACTTAAGCCCTTAAAAATGAAGTTATCACCTTACAGTTCTTGAAAATACTCATTGAGAGAGGTCAAATATCAATACAGTTGTGCTTGCCATCACATATGCTGCAAGACAAAATATCCTGGTAACTTGTAAGTAACATGATTTTGGAATCATTAATGCAAATATGAACAATCAATATTTGACTCCTAGAGGAGCAGTAGGAGTTAACTGCAGAAGGCGCCTGCAGGAGCACTTGTTTGTAATGAGTGAAGAACTCCCCTTCAAGAAAGTTTTAGAGTCTATGTGACATAAGTGAAGAATCCTGTAAACCAATGTGGAAATTTGAAATGGCAGCTAAATGCACACGAATAGTAGAGGCAGACACCCCACAGTGGAAAAGATATAATAAGTAATCCAAAACCACCGAAACTGGGGCTGACAAGGGGTCTAACTGTTTATTCGCTGCCCATAGAGAAAACATTTTCCATTTATTGAGATAGATTAGTCTGGTGGACGATTTATGAGATGCAAGAAGAATATTGCGCACAGGGGACAAGAGATTTTCCTGCCTGGAAATCATTGGAAGTGGAGAAACCAAGCTGTTAGTTTCAGGGTTGTTAGATTGGGGTGAGTCAGACCCTGCAGATGGGAGATCAATGTTGGGGATGGATTGAGGATCCACAGTTGATCTAGCAGACGAGGCCAGAGGAAGGGGAACCAGACTTGAGGCCAATATGGAGCAATGAGGATCACTTTGCTTTTCAACTGTCGTGCTTTCTTCAGAAATTGGGAGATGAGGGGAAGAGAAGGATAAGCATAAAGTAGACCCAAGGGCCAAGCGTGGACTAGAGCATCTCTCGGGTGACTGTCCCCGAGGGGGGATCAAGGCAAAATAGTTGCTGTACTTGTAGTTGGCTGGGGGGGGGGGGGCGAATAGGTCGCAGCAAGACTGGCCCCAGCGGGTGAAGATTCTTGTCGCTATCACAGGGTTGAGGGACCACCCGTGAGGTTGTAGAATGCACCTGCTCAATTTGTCCACTATCATGTTGAAGCTCCCGGGAATGTGCTTTGCAATTAGAAAACCTTGCCATATTCTCAAGGCCTCTCAGCATAACGGGTAAGATCTGGTGCCCCCTTGCTTGTTGATGTACCAAACCATAGACATGTTGTCTGATTGGATCGCAATAATCCCTGATGGAAAGATGGAATGAAATTCTTGCAACGTTAGTAGCACCACCCTCAGTTCCAGGACACTGATATGCAGAAGGGCCTCTGTCTCCGACCAGGTGCCTTGGACCGAGTTTCTCTGACATAGTCCCCCCCCCCAACCCCATCAGGAAGGCATCCGTGGTCACTGTGGCTTTCGGCTGAAGGGGCGAGACCATTGTTGGAGATTTAGAGACGTCCAGAGTAAATCTTGCTTGCATCTGAAAAGACAAAGGCTGTTGTAGAGGATACCACTGATTGAAAAGTAACCACTGAAGGACCCAGATGTGGAATCTGGTAAGAGGAACAATGGTGATCGAGGCTGCCATTGAGCCCAAAAGTTGGAGTATAGATGGAGCAGGAGATTTCTGGTGACAGAGCAGTGGTTGAACCTGTTGCCTTATTCTTTGAAGCCTGTGTTCTGGAAGAGATGCGCAATTTCTCATGTCCAAAAGTACCCCTATGAATTCCAAAGACTGAGCTGGGGTCGTTTGGACTTCTCCCAGTTTATATGGATTCACAGGCATTGTGCTTTGAGGAGTGTGTAGTGCAGGGCTTCTTCCAGTAGACGCTTGGTGGGGGTGGTGAGGAGCCAGTCATCTAGATATAGAAATGCCTGGAATCCTTGAAGTCGCATGTGAGAGATAACCACTGCCATGCATTTGGTGAACACTCTGGGGGCTGTAGAGAGACCGAAGGGCAGAGCTCAAAATAGGTAGTGACGGGCTCCTATGCAGAAGTGGAGGTATCTTGTTGAGCATTTGTCCATTTTTATGTGGTAATACGCATCTTGAAGATTCACAGAGCAAATCCAATCGTCTTGTTACAAGAGAGGAAGGATAGACTGAACTGTGACCATCCGGAATTTCTCTATTTTTACAAATTTGTTGAGTGTGCTGAGATCCAGAATTGGTCTCCAGTCCCCTGTCTTTTCTAGCACTAAAAAGAACCCTGAGTAAAAACCAGATCCTATCTGGTCTGGGGGGACCACATGGATTTTTGTAGCAGCTTTTGGATTTCATGTGATGCTGTTTCCCTTTGACTGGGTGAAACTTCGGGTATTACTCTGGATGAGGATGGACAAAGATGGAAGGGGATGTGATAGCCTCTGGATATTATCCATTGTACCCAAGAGTTTGTGGTTATATTTTGCCAGGCAGCGGGGTACAAGGAAAAACGACCTCAGACCACTTCCAGAGGTGAGCAGACTGGCAATGATTCAGGAGCATTGACAGGGTTGGTCAGAGAAAGAATCTCTGGATCCCCAGCTTTGCGGACCTCCTCTGACCCGAAAGGAGCGTCTTCCACTGGAGTTTCCCCCTCTGCCTGTAGGGGAGAACTTGGCACAGGCATCATGGAAAGAGCCCTGTGATTTCCTGTGCCACATCTTCCCGCTCCTCTGTTTTCTGGAGTAGAATCGTTGAGGAGTGGAGTGTCTGACACCAATGGCAGACAGGGTCTTGCCATCTTGTTCGCACCATATCAGCATACTGTTCACTTTAGGGCCAATCAAAGAAGCGGCATCGATGGGGGCATTCATGAAGGAAGCCTTCAAGGAGTCTGCAAAGTCGCATCCAGGCATGTCGTCTGGTGACTATATCCACGCCTGCCGCTCTAGCCATTCCTTCTGTTGCATGAGAAATAAGACGCATGGAAGAATTGGAAATGGACTCTAGGGTGGCTATCTGAGAATTGACGCTGTCATGAACGTGGTCAGAAACGGCTCCTGCCAAGGTTTCAGAGAGATGCTTGACAAGATCCCTCTGGAGCCTCGTAAAGTGTGCCAAATAGCTCAAAGACTTTATGGTGAAGATCGATGAAGTACACACACACTTCCCTAGTCTACTGTCCAGGACATTCTGTTGGGCGGATGGACAGTTTGGCTCTCTTTTGCCAAATCCTTCTTAGTTGTAGCTGCCACTGCCATGGCATCTACTCGAAGACCTCGTGACCAATGGGGGTGCTCAGTTGGGGGCAATAAGATTTTATCAGGCCTCCACTGTATTGCTTACAGGGTGTCAGCAGCCTTCCATGTGTGCTGGACGATGAGCTGGATGAGCTCATCAGCTGGCAGAGTAACCCAGGAGGTAGGGGGCCGGGCACGAAAAGCCTGCAGGAATACAGATTCCTCAGAGGAAGGATTAGAGGACTTCCAGTTACCCCTCTGAGGATCTCGAGGATGTCACCAAAGGACACCTCATCAAAGTCCATATAGTCAGTCAAGGACTCCTCAGTGGAGTCTATGTGCTTTCTCTTGCATGACGCTTTGTGGGGTACTTCCTCAGTGGGAGGGTCTGGGGAAGACTGTAAAGAGGGGGTCCTCCTGAGGAGGAGAAACCTGAGGCCCTTGTGCCCAGTGATTGTGGCTTGTGACAGTTGTGGCACAGAGGGGGGGAAGAGGACTCCGGTTTGCCAGCGGAGGCAAGCACCCTCTCCATGGCCTGGAAGGCTGGCCCTCCCAAGGAGAGATGGGAGCCTGGAACAGAGCACTACAACCTCAGAACAGGGGTCACACCCCGACCCGAGCCGACCCCCCCCCACCCAGAACAGGAGTCTCAAGAGGACTGTGAAGCGTGAGAGAGGGAGGATTCCTGGAGGGTGCCATGGAAAAGTATCAGCATGGAACCAAGAATGACCTCCCCCACGGTACAGCCACTGGCCTGAGAAGAGCCCGATGCCACAAGGACGACTCCGGTTCCAAAGTGAGATCCACTATTGGAGTCAGAGGAAGGGAAGCTGCTGTCGGAGTAATGGGCTGCGATACTTGGGTGGAAGTCGAAGGAGGAGTGTATGTTAGAGTTTGAGGAGATATACACTCACCTGAAGGAGGGAATGTGGATTTCGATGGATGAGAGAGACCTCTGGCCACAAGCAACTGGTCAACAAGCCACAACACATCTTGCTCAGAGAGGCTCCTGGTCGACCTCATACAGAAACCTGAGGACAATTCTGGCCTTTATAGAAAAGGACTATATTGGCTACCAATGAATGGATCCAGTGAAGGAGAGTACTTAGCCCTTGCTAGTTCGAGAGATGCAGAGCACAGAACCAAGGGCGTCTGCACCGAAGAGAATGGAGTGAAAGTAGTCTGCATTGACATTAGCGCCATAGAAGTCGAAGGTATCTGCACTGCAAAGCAAGTGTCTGCACTAATAGGTACGGTGCCGTCGAGGAAAGTGTCTGCACCGGTAACAATGATGGTGCCAAAAAGGACTGCACCAAAGAACATGTCGGTGACAAAAGTGTCTGTACCATGGAGGACAGTAACGTCATACTCGGAGCTGAAGCGGATTGTACCAACTTTGCCTAAGGGGACTGTACCTGCATGGACAGTGCTGGTAAGCAATGTGACGGAACTGTCAGAGCCATAACTGTCTGCACCGGGAACTCCAGTGCCTGTGTCAATAAGGAGAACATGGCTGGAGCAAGAATAATCTGGGGAGGTGTCAAGCCTGGAGCAGACACGGTCACAGGTGGCAGCGCCGAAGTAGTAGTCATTTTCACCGTCTTATCACCGTCTTATGAGTCGACGCCCTACAATCTCCAGAGGGAGATGAAGTGAGCAACCTCGATGAGGAAAAGGGAGGACACCTCTTACGGGGTTTAGCAGGAGGGGGGGTGAGCCCTCCGACCCAGAAATAGCCTCACAGAAAGAAGATTTGAAAAGACCTTTCAAGATAAATTTGTTCTTTCTCTCGTTAAGAGTCCTGGTTGAAAAATTTCTACAAATCCCACACAGGGGATCCACATTAAGGTGGGAGACATTCAAACAATAGACAGATAAGTCATGGCCATCGGGAAGCAGTAACTTAAGGCCGCAATCCTTATACTGCTTAAAACCAACACTACTTTTCTTATCCGACATGATGTGGAGAAGAAGAACAGTACCAAAAAGAAGAGGAAAGGCTACCCAAGAGGGTTAGAAGAGAGAAGGAAGAAAGATTACCAACAACTGTACTGAAGAATTACCTCAAAGGTAAGAAAAGGGTAATAGAGAGAGAAAGGCTAAAGAGAGACAGTCTTAAGGATATGACAGGGTAAGAGAATAACGTTACCACCTGTCCCACTTTGCGAGAGACAGTCCCTCTTTGGGCAGTTGTGTCCTGCAAAAAAATTGCAAAAATGGCAGATGTCCTGAGATTTTAAGACCAAATTATTTCCTATATTTCCTATATTTTATGTAATAGTTGCATAAAACAGTTATTCTGTATCTGAAACACCTAAATATTATAAAAAATCAGAATCAGCAACTAAAATGCTACAAGAATAAGCTTTTATTTAGGCAAAAAAAGTGAGGTTCTGTCCTTTGTACTGGCTGTGGGTATGTTTCGGCCTGCAAAATCTGATGTGTGTACCAAAAATGTCCCACTTTGGGCATTTGAAAAGGTGGCAACCCTATAAGAGAATAATACCAGAAACTGTTTGAAAAACTTTAAAAGTAGAAACAATATATAAAACTTTCAAAAAATTAGACAGCTGAAGACAGTGGCTTAACACGGCTGTACAACAATGCGGCAAGCGAGATCTGAGGTAACAGGGAGCACAGCATTCTGGGTAGGACCATGGCTTGAGAGTTTTTGGCTGACACGAGCTTGATATTTGTCCATCTCGGTTCCGAGGATGGAACCAATAACCCATCAGTAAGGAATGAACGAAGAATAACAATATCAGATCAATAAAGTTAAAACATGCTCTAACAAGTGTGCTGTATTATACAAGAAATATAATTTAATACAATCAGGAAGGTAAATCAAAGAACACGCGTATGTTTGCGTGGTCCTGAATGTGTGCAAAGGGCCTATGAGTTGAAAACAGCACAAAGATAAACTTTATCTGCCACTGGCCAGATGCATTTTCTTTGAATGTGGGTTTCAATGAATATGAGTTTCAAGGGTACATAAATTTTAGTGCTAAATTCTGAGACTGTATTGCTTTGTTTAGCAGATGTCTATATCAGTGTTTGTGCTAAAAAATTTAAAATAAAAGTTTTAAATGAAATCCAAATAATCACTGCAGAAGTGAAACAAAGTAGTATGCACATTAGTGTTTACTGTAAATGGAAAGAAACAGCCAAGTAACGGCACAGTGGAATGGCTTCCATGGGGGGGGGGGGGGGGGGCATTTGACCATGATTATGTGAAGGGGGTGGGGCAGCAAGCTCAAAGATGGCCCCAGGCAGCATGACTTCTAGGTACGCCATTGCTGGGAAAAGAAACTGGATAAGCAATTCACAAAGAAATAATGGGAGGATATATGTATCTTTCCCAAACATGCAACAAAACCTGTAAGATTTAAGATTTTCGCTTGGAAACATTTACATAGATATATTTATACCCCAAGTAGACACCAGAGAAATTTCCTCAATTAGATAGCAAATGTTGGAGGTGTGACTAGGAAGAAGGAGGTAACTGGGAACTTACTTTCTGAGAATGCAGTGAGTTGGTAGACTTTAAGGATTCCCTGCGAGATCGCACTATTGGAGATGCTGGGTGGGAGATTGGAGTGATGAGGGAGATAATTTTTCTAAGCTATGATACAGAATCAGAACTGCCTAGACATGGAAATGCCTTGCTGTCTCTAATTATGGTGGCTGTCAAAAAAGCAATTACTAGAAAATGGAAATCATGATCTAAACCAATTATATTAGAAGTAGTAAATATGGAAAAAGAGATAAAACAAATGGAAATGAGATCTTGAGAAAAATATAGGAGCAAGCTACATAGGAAAAATGCGACTTGTGGGAACGATACATATGGGGAGTAATGAGGTTTAAAAGAATGCAGGACTTATAGTAGTTATGTAATGTTTGCCTGAAAAGGATTGGGTAGATTATAAGTGTTATATGATGTCTGCAACTGGGAGTGTCTCAGTATGGTTTGTGATGTAAAATGCTTGCAACTAGGATTGTGTTGGCACGATTTGTTTTCATTTATATAAATGTATGGTTGCATATGTCTTAAGTGATGGTTTAGTTTACATGTTTCTTGTTTAAAAAAGAAGGGTTGTGGAAATTAAATAATTTATGTAATGTTGCTTAGGTTATAAGATATATAGCAATATACTGAAGCATAATGTTTGTTCATTTTAACTTGTTAATGCAGTTTGATTGCTTTTATGTAAATATAAATGTGCCTATGTCACAAGTGATAATTCAATAAAGGTGTTTAAAAAATATGACTGTATAGTGGTTTTGTAAATAGTTTAGTGTATGCTGTGGTGTTTACTGGGTTTGGGGGTGCTTGGAATTTCTCCAAGGTGTTGCTTAGTAGAGAAAGGTTAGCATTGGAAAAGCTCCTAAAAGGTTTTGCTGGATGCCCAGATTTAATTTGCATTTCAAGTAATTCTGCCTTATGGTCAGATCTGCCAAGCAAAGACATTACACATTGGGTGAGGAACATCGGTCCCACATGCTCGGGAGCACAAGGTCAAGGACGTTTGTATCGCTAGTAGGAGAATGAACCATCTGTTCCAGGATGTTGGTATTAACAAGGTTTAGGAATTGCTCGGCTTGTGAATTAGAAGTGGTATAGGATCATATTGGGTTGAACAGTGAGGGATTTTAGTACACTCACACATGCAGTATGGGTTTTCTGTTATATGAAGGGGAACCTATAGGTTTGTAAGGATGTGGTACGACACTTTGTTTATGGTGAGTTGCACATGTATGAGTTCCAGTGAGTCATACACTTTAACTAGTCTGGATGTGAGACTGGTTTTAATACAGACTGAGATGCCTCCATCTTTAGTTCCTTCCTGTGCAGTAGCTGGTCTAAAGGTGTGAAAGGCATTGTAGCCTTACACTGTTGGGGTACTCCTAATTACTTTAAACCATGTCTCCTTAACTACACAGATGTCTACACTCTCCAGGAAGAGGAGTTTCTTGTTAAGACTTCTAGCACTGAGCAGCACCACCTTCAGATATTAATTCATAGGTTCAGTTAACTAGGTAGGTTTATCAGTTTTGGAACTGCCTAAAAAAGGCACTATGGGAGTGGAAAAGGTATTTGCCAATATCTGAAAGCCTAGAGAGGATAAATGCAGACCATCCCTGGTAATGTGTTAGTGTGGTCTGTCAACCTTGTCCTCCCAGAGTTTCAAATATTGTGCCCCCCTGGACTGACACCAGAAGCTAAGCCATTTGTTAAAATCAATTATTTTCTGTGGGTAACGTAGCATCATCCTTGGAGAAGGTAGTATGCTGCTCAGTGCTAGGCTCATAACTGCCTTCAGTTCATCATCATACATTGATTCATAATTGAAACTAAAGTTTTCCTTAAATACATATAAATAAAACAAATACAGACCCAACAGTTGTGGTCTACCAAAACAGTCAGATTGTATGATCTTAAGACTGCTATTCATACACTTCCTTTGAACCCTTTTAAGAATAAGCAGAAACGTTTTGGAAAAAAAAATACTGAAAAGGACTTATCCGAATACCAGTCCCTGTGGAACTCTAGTCTTGACAAGTATATGGTTTGAAATATAGTTGCTAATCTTAACCCTTTGACGTACACCAAGCAGAAACCCATTTAATGATTAAGGGATTCACAAACATTTCAATCACAGTCCATTATCACATGATGAGGAATGGTACTGAATTCTTTAGACAAATATATAAATACCAATGATGCATTAATACCACAGGCCATATTAACTGACTTATAAAAATGTCAAGTTAGTAAAAGTAAAACTTCCTTTATGTAAAGCATACTGATATAGATCAACCACTGTTCTCTAATAAAGAGAGGAGTCATCTTTCATACAATTTCTCATAAGTGTCAAACTAAATGGATGGTCACTTGAAATCATGTCCACAGCTCCTTATTTGTGTATTGAAACATCTGCACACTTCCAGTTACTGAGTACAAAACCTGTAGGTATCATACAGTCGAACACCATGGTTAGTACCCTAATAGTAGATGCCATTGTTTGTTTCATAAACCAACCAGAGATATTATCTTGCCCTGGACTACAACTGCTCCATCATTATTTCAGTAGTTTTACTAAGCTAATCTGCGCCTTACCCTTAGAACAAATTCCATTACCAATATTTGCAAAATATGAATTAAATGTATTTGGAAGTTCAACTCCTGTAAAAGACAGCCTGCCATTATGAGCAATTAGCCCAACTCAACTGGCTTGTTTGTTGCTTACATAAGAGAACAACTAATGATAGCAACTGCAAAAAGTTTGTCACTTCATACTTAGTTTTTCCATATTTTAGTACTATCACGATGTTGACTAGTTTTGTTGTAAGTTTTTTTTGGAGTATGTGTAGTAAAAGTATTGCACATGTAAACGTTTTTACTTTTATTTCTAAGTATCTGTGTAAGTGATCTGTGTCACCACAGGGAGGAGAAAGGTTTTCCAACTACAGTAAATTTGTGCTTACACTCACCTACCACTTCTAGACAAGTTTTTATTTTTTCCAAAAACAGTAAGCAGTAATAAAGCTGTCTTCATTAAGGGACTTTCAGTTAACCTTATTAACATTCATTATTGCATCATCTATGTCCATCTTCTTCCCTAGTACTCAAAATCAGACTGGTTTGATCTAACTGTATTGCACACCTGATTGTAAACTGAAAGGCAGAGTGGTCAGAACTGTCAAGTGGGTCCACACTAATGATGTTAAATATTCTATTTGAAATGTAATAAAGAGATCAAGAATCTTATCCAGCCTTGTTGGAAATACTGTTACTTGAATCATGTTCTTTATAAAAAATTATGTCCAAAAATTAATCTTCCACTGCAGTAGAACCTGTGTCAAATTGACCAATCAGTATTTGGGAAATTAAAATCCCCCAAGATAAAATTTATTTTCTAAATCTAGTTTGGAACTCAACTTTTCAATATGTCAGCCTGACTGACAAGAGACAGTCTAGTGCTTTTATAACATGCCAAAGGTCTTACCCAGCACATTCTTACTAAGCCCTAAACAATTGAACAGTGAGTGTTTCACAACTTTTGTCAGCTAGTAGTTGTTTCTATATCTGCTCTAAAACAGCATCGCCCACGAGCTTGGCATTGCACTCATGCCTGTAATTAATACTGTCACACAGTGCTCAGACAACAGGTAAAAGCAATTTCACAATCTGTTTCACTAAATGTATAGGGAACAAGCATACCAGCAGAGACATAAGAAACTTGTGCAGATAAACTATCTGTATACAGCCCACACGCAGCATCACTTCTCCATCCACGTTGGACATATCATTGTAGGCCTCTCCCTCAGTTGCAAAAGGATATAGCAGCATTTTGAAACTAAACACTTCATCTCCTATTATGGAGACAGCCTAGAAATGAAAGGCAAAAACATTAACTGAATGTATTTTTATGTCATTAACAGTCTGTTCAATAACATATTTGTTTTGGAAATAAATAAATAAATAGAGAGAGACAGACAGATTTCCATTAACTGCACTTTTGCATACTTTTTCTAAGCAGTAGTAGTGCAGACAGTTTTAACCTACAAGTTGTTTATTGAGAAAGATCTTAAACCAGCATCTTTTTTGATAAATATATCCAAAGACAAGACAAAGAAAATGAAACAGCTTATGTTCCGAGTTGTAGAGATGTGTAGGTCATGGTTTCTACAATAAGCATGCTGCTTTCATAGCTCAGGTGACCAGTGGACTAATTTGGGTTTGTACATTTATGTAGATTAACTATCTTAAAACCCTGTAACAGGTGATAATGAGGGGCCAAGATGAAGCAGAGATGCTCCAGGACCAACAACTGAGATTATACTCTGCTAGATGTCAGGCCAGAGGAAGAATGACTACATGGCCATTACAAAGAGTTCACTAATAAACCTGGTGGAGGTGATAGGAATTCAGCAGCCACGTCTATCTCTGTAGGAAGATATCTTAGATAATAAATGTGACATGCAAATATCAAAGCAGTATATGTGCCTAGTAGTGTAAGAATCTTTAAAAAGGTGTCAGTGACACAAAAGGTAGCCCTCCAGCCTTTGGTGAAAAAAGCTGTGGGTTTTACTGCCATGCCAGGTAGCTGGAGTACTGACATTGCAATGCAGCAAAAAAGGGGTGGGCTTTACTAAGTGTGCTGATGAAACATTAAATCAAGGCTCCATTTACCAAATTGGTGGTAGCTCACATGGACGAAAAAGATCCTACAGCACCTTTCAAAAACAATAAGGGTCCCTCATTTAACAACATAAACTTTTTGTTTTACACATATATACACATTTTTGTCTTACTATATCATTTTTTACAATAGCTTCATTGTTACTCTTCCATAATCGAGTCCCACTCATTCCTCCATAACTATAATCCAATTTTTTCACAATATATCTGCCAAAATACATTTCCCATTGAATAAAATGTTATTCACTCTTTCATTCCAAATAACCCATACATATTACATACTGCATAAAATAAATCATCGTCCCTTCTCATATATTCTTGCTTCTTATTCTTATAATATCTAATAAACCAAAAAAGCTTGGAGTCCAACCGTCTTATAATGTAAGCAAAACTGTCACTCAATACATAAAAGAGCTCAATAAATCACTTAGTATTTAAATAAGTAAGCCAGCCAATCAAAGTCAATTAACAGTTGGAGTCCAAGCTTTTTTGGTTTACTTATTGGATTGTTATTTTTGCTTTTAGAATCCATTCAGTTGCCTGGAGAATTTATTGTGGCTGTTATTCTTATAACATCCATACATAATCATATTCATATTTATAATTTGTCATTGATATTTTCAAACAAATTTTCTTCACACAACTTTTTCCAAAGTTTTATACTCTATAAAATTTAAAAAACATGTTCTGTTGCCTCAATATCCCCCAAAATAAACACTCTTTCAACTTTCTTTTTATAAAGGAGATAAGCCAAATAAAAACCAATACCACAAACAAATAAATAAACTTGAACAAAAAAAAAACGAAAAAATAAACATATAATAAAATACTTGCTCGGGGGTCAAAAACCAGGCACTTCGTTCAAGTGAAAAGCACTGTTCAAAATCAAGAAATGGTAAAAGTTCAAGTCTATTCAGATCAGTCCATTCAAGGTAATTATCACAACAACAATGGCAGTGCAGCACATACAGAAATGCAAACAAGTCTTCAAAGGAAAGATAAATATTCCAAACTGGTAATCCAAAAAGTTGTTGCCTTCAAGCTAGATGTCTCTTCAGACCATATAAAATACAACCATATAAAGGAACAAATACCATCCAGTATGCTAAACACAGCAAATCCTTTATTAACATATGTTCGGTAAGCACTTTCGCCAAGCAGCTTTTTCAAACCATTAGAAATACAGCAATACCAAATGCATCTTTTATATAGTTCAACCATAATTAGTTAATGGAAATGTTCAACAACCAATTAACTGCATAAAGGTATATACTATTAATTAAACACATTAATAAGAGCAATAAAACCATCAAAAATACATAGAAACTATCTATAAAACTTTAATACAAAGAACTTAATATATACATGCAGCATTTCCAATAAATCCTGGGTCAGAGACTGACTTGTATACAAGGCAGATATCACCTCCGAGTAGTTTGTATGAAACAGAATAAAGTGACAGTGATTTCAGATGATCCACACAAGAGAGATGCTGAAGACCTTGAATTTTCCATATGAGGAACCTTTGTGGTGTCTCCAATTGCTACAGCTGCCTGGAAAGGTACATACCAAAAGGGGCATTGTATGTAATTATTGGCCTGATGAGGGAAGAGTACAGGGAGGTTATAACTTCTTTCTTTCTTTCTGAAGGCAATAAATAGCCTTACTTATGACAAAAGCTATATAGGATGCCCTTCATACTACTATGGAGACATGGTGGTCAAAGGTAAGGTTGCTGTCAACATGTGTGCCTAGGTCTCTCACCACTTAGTGTGTACTTAAGGTGTTGTCATTGATGTGGTAGTTAGCAGGAACCTTGCCCTTACTGAAGTGGATAATACATTTTTTTGCATTGAGTGTAAAGCTATGACTTTCGCAAACATTTGTTTAAGACCCTGTTGTAGGATGTTGACATCATTTGGAGATTCTATGACTGCTCCCAGTTTGCAGTCATAGTTTTTGTTTGTACTTTGGAGAAACAGATTCCAAACAGCAGAGGTCCCAGAACTGATCACTGTGGAACACCACTGGTTACAGGTCTGCTGTTGGAGGTGGATTCCCCTATTTTGACTATATGTGTTTTATCAGTGAGCCAGTTAGCAACCCATCCAATTGTAAAACAGGTTGAAACCTAGCTGGGTGAGTTTGTCAATAAGCATGGGTGGGGAATAATGTCAAATACCTTGGCTAAGTCTAGGTAGGCTGTATGCACAGATTACCTGCCCAGGGCCTTGGTAACTGTCTCGAAGATGTCCATCACATTTAACAGACATGATCTCCCTTTAATAAATACAGAGTAGGGTCAAGTGTACCTATATCTTTGTTGATAGGGTCCATGATGATTCGATCCACGGCCTTGCATATAAGGCTAGTCAGCCTAATAGGTCTATAGTTCCTGGAGTTAGTGGAAGTACACCTTTCTGCAAGGGAATAACAGTGGCCCTTTTCCACTCCGCTGGGAAGAAGATGGTGCTTAGACTACGACTTAAAAGAGTACCTAATGGTATTGCTAATTCTTGCTGGAGCCCATGCAAGACACAGACTGGGATGTTATCAGATCCCACAGATGCTAAGCTTTAAAGAAGGCATTTACAACCTGCTTATATTAGAGATACAAGGTAGGGGACAGGTTGTAGGGATGTCATGGGGTACATGTGGCAGAGACAGAGGAGTGAAGTTTTCACAAAACCTGTTGGCCAACAGGCTAGCTATGTCCACAGGGATCAGTATATGTGGTATCACTAAGTACCAGTTCGGCACAAATCTGGGCCTTTCATTTTAGGTTACGCATGTAACTACAGAATGCCTTATGGCTGTCTTTAGTTGAGGAAGCCAAGTTGGATTTGTAGTTTGCTTTGGACGACTTCACAAGAAGTCTTATTCACTTGTTTAAGCTGAGAAGAGAGTGTTTCCAGTTTAGGGCTCATCTTACTCTTAGATAGCAATTTCTTCCTCTTACTGTAAAGCCTGTCAATGGCAGTTGTCCCCCTGGCAGGTTTGCTCTTACCTGAGGAGCTTGTTTTTGTCCCATCAGGTACGGTCGAGTCAATCCAGTCATACAGGTGTTTGTATAAAGCACTGGTGTAGAACTCTGTACAGTTGCCAGTACCATCCTGGGGGAGGTGCAGTGAAGCTATTTATACCATCCCAAAAGAAATATTAATACACTGCCTCCTTTAGTTTTCACACCTTCAGTTGGTGGTCTAAACATGTGGAAGAAGGTGTAATCCGATATGGCTAGGGTGCTCTCCACAGCCTTGAACCAGGTCTCTGTGAGTGCACAAATGTCTGCATCTTCCAAGGTGAGGACTGCTTCCAGTGAGTGCAGTTTCATGTTAAGACTCCCAACATTTAGCAGCATAACCTTGAGTTTTTACATCAGGAATTTTGTCCTTGAGAAACTGCCTAAAAAAGGTACTATGGGGGTGGCAAGAGGCTTAGCTAGTAGCCAAAATCCTAGGCGTGACAGATGATGACCATCTCTGGCAAAAAATTGAGGTCTGCCGATCATGTCATCCCAGGCTGACAAATACTGGATCCCCTTAGAATGACATCCAAAACTAAGCCAATTATTGAAGTCAATCATTTTCTGTTTGTATTGAGGTATCATCCTAGGTGAAGGTAAAATGCTGCTTAAGGCTAGGGGACATACCTGCCTGAGACACAATCTGAAAGCTCAGTCACATCTCTCCTCGTATAGTCCAGAGAGGTACGTCTCAAGTCATTCACTCCAACATGGATTATGATGGAGTCATAAAAGTACCTGTTGTTGACAGACTTGAGTGCATGTGTGATATGGCATATCCTGGCACCTGACAGACAGCTGACCCTGACCTTTTCCTTATCCAGCCTGGTGAGAGGGACATCTGTGCATTTCACGATGGAATCACCTATGACTAATAGGTTTGGTTTTGTGGTTTGTCTTAAGGGCTCGACAGGTAAGACAGTGGTGCATGAGCTATTATGTGTATTGCGTTCTACAGAGGAAGCATTGTGTGTAGCTTGCTTGGGTTTGGGAGATCTCTGGTGTTCAGGTATGTTTCTGTTGAGGACCTCCACATATGTAGGTATGTGTGATGTGGGTTTGGAAGGAGAAGGAGGTGAGGTGTGCATGCTAACAACCCGCTCATTGTTATATGAGCTGATCAGTGTGACAGCATGGATTCAAGATTCTTGATATAGCTGCATCTCTCACGTTTAGTTTGTGTGGACTAGAAGTAGAGGGTTATCGGTGAACGAGGCAGTTGCTACACTGCCTCAGGATGCCCATGTCGACCAAAATGGTTGGAGAAACTGTGGGAAATTGTCTGTCCATGGTATTAGGTAAACTTATATGGTCAGGAAAAGAGGTCACACTTAGGAATGGTGAGTGGGTGGGAAGTGTGTTGGTACCTCTGATGCTAGGCTTACTGTTCTACCTGACAGTAGAGCAGGGCTACTAAAAACCTGCACAGGACCACAAGCAACGTGCTAAGGAAAAATTTAACAAGCAAAACGTTTGCGTCTATAACCACCAAAGGTAACCACCGTTATGCGGCAGTGCATGATGGTACACTACACGCAAAGAAGCGCAAACGCGG
Source organism: Protopterus annectens (assembly GCF_019279795.1). NCBI lineage: Eukaryota > Metazoa > Chordata > Ceratodontiformes > Protopteridae > Protopterus > Protopterus annectens. The sequence goes on from NC_056739.1 coordinate 622,307,483, forward strand.
AGCTTAAATAAAATGAAAAATAACCCTTATAACTTAAATCTAGCCAAAAAGGATGGTCTCTAAGAGCACTAAGTCCAACCACCCACAAGGATGCAGAAGGGCCTTCACCAACAGAGATAGCTTGAATTTGATGCTCAGAAGTTACAAAACACGCCAACAGCACAGTCCAAATAAGTTCGTGGTGTCTTCCCATTCTATTACCTTTCCCTCTCTAGTTCTTTGTTCCCAATACCTTGGTTCCTTTCCCAGTTTTCTACAATAAATTCCAGACCCCTCTTGTCTATTGTCTATATCCTTAATTGCAGTCATCACTATCGGCAGGATCAAATTTTTCCATTCCCCTGTTGGCTTTGTTCTTAAAATACTTCCTGCTACTTTATGAATATAATATTCTGTATGAATATTGTTATTCTCCTTAAAGGTCTGCATCCAAAAACTCAGTCTCTCCTCGTTTCTCGAGTCCCCCCTCACTATATCTTTCCATCATCTCTCTCTTTGATTTATAGTTTTCTGTTTCTTGTGCTGTGTATAGCAGCCTTAGCTGTGTTGCTCTAAAACACCCCTTTAAATCGGGTAATCCCAATCCACCCTGTTCTATTGGAAGAATAAGCTTATCAGACTTGACTCTTGCCTTCGTGCCCCCCCCCCCCGATAAAATCCTTCAGCTCTTTATTAGTTACTATTCAAAAACGTCTCCTCTGGTGGATAAAAAAATATGCTAAAAAATATGCCTGACTTGTGTATATGACTAAAGGGGCTAAAAACATTTTAACAGCGTGTACCTTACTATCAATATCCAAATAACAGAGCTTCCATTTTCTCAGTTTTTGAATTATCTTTTGTTTAGTCTCTTCCCACATAACCTTAGCTGCCACACTGGAATCATTTTTAATCCATACTCCTAAATACTTAATTTTAGGATGTCCCCCATAAGCATGTATACTGCTGAACCAATTCATATGTAGATACATAATTTACCATTTACCGCTATTTCCATTCTTTTGGCTTCATTAATTTAAAAAAAAAAAAAAAAAGGGAATAAAATAATGTCATCTGCAAATAGGGCCAGCTTTTCTTGACTACCATATCAATTATATCCTTGAATTTCTAAGTCTGTATTTTTTTTGCCAATGGTTCTAACTATAATGCAGAACAAACCAAGTCCTATGCACGAGGGAATGCACGGTCCAAACCAAGTAGAAAACACCAAATAGACCAGCAAGGCAGCACGGAGTTCCAATATATTTATTTTAGTACTTAAACAACAGACTAGTTTCGGCCAACAGCCTTCTTCAGTGTAAGACAGTACAGTCATGTTCCTTTTGTTCATCAATTTAAGTACATAACATGAGCCAATAAAAAATTGAGCTCATGAATATTAATGAAATTAAAACACGTTTTTTAGACTTAATATTTTTCTCATACAAATATACAGTGGGTAACATATATGAAAAAGTCAATCCTGAACAGAAAAGATGACAACCCTGAATACATGTATACAGATAATTTGACATGTTGTTAGTATAGTATAACATATCTGTATAGCCATATAAATGTTGGAAAGGGTTAACTTATATGCACCTGGGTTTAACACCCTTTTGATATGTATGTCTGAGCATGTTCTAAATAAGAATGTTCTGTATTTCCAAGGCCAATGTTATTGGCAGCTACAAGGAACAGCTATGGGGGCATCCTTCGCTCCAATATATGCTGACCTTTTCATGGCCTATGTCGAAGAATACATGATATATGATATATCACATAACATCTTTCAGGTGGAAATGGACATTTGGAGACGTTACCTGGACGACTGCTGGCTGGTGTGGCGGGCTGATGTGGGTTACTTGCAGGAATTTGTTGAGTATCTTAATGACAATGTCTGGGGACTTGAATTTTCGGTAACGTATGACAGAAACTCCATCAATTTTTTGGACGTCACTGTTTACAGGAACCCAGATGATACTTTGTCCACCAAGGTTTTCATAAGTACCCGCAATATAACACCTTGTTACATGCATCAAGTTTACATCCCCGTCACACCATCAGAAGTATTCCGATATCTCAATTTATACGTATTAAACGTCTTAGTTCAAACATAGAGGAATATCAAATGGCCAGCAGGGATCTCAGTCAGAGGTTTACCAATAGGGGTTATGATAGATTTGATATTGTGTCTGCCCAGAGTAGAGCAAATAGTCTAGATAGGGATGACTTATTACAGTACCAGATTAAGAACAAAAATCAATCTTCTTGCAGTACGTGTCAGATTTATCACAACTTATGGCAGAAATATCAATATGATCAGAAACATTATCAATAAACATTGGAATATTCTACTGGCTAATGACATGCTGCGAAGTATTTTGGGACCACGATGTCTTTTCTCATATAAACGTGGTAAAACCCTAGGCTCCTACTTGTCACATTTCAAACACATGGCAAGCGGGGGTACTATCTATAAACAACTGACACTTCTTGGTGATGAACTTATTGGTTCGTTTCCTTGTGGCCATTGTGGTTCCTGTCCACATATGCTTAAATCCAAGGAGTTCACCAGTCGTAATACCAGTAGAATATTTGACATTAAGATCTTTGGTAATTGTAGCAGCGATTGGGTGGTGTACCTGGCTTCCTGTTATTGTGGGGCATTCTATGTTGGACAAACCTCTAGAGCTCTTAGATTCAGAATGAATGAACATCGGAGTGATATAAAAAACCATAAGGAGACCAGTGCCCTTTATCAACATACACTGAAACATCCTCAGGCCAAGTTTAATTTTATGGTTATTGATCGTATTTCTGGAGACAGAACAAATAAACAGGGTTGGCATGGGTTATTGGATCAAAAAGAGAAATATTGGATTACTACATTGGGGGGTTTATTTCATCCCGGACTGAATGATCACTTATAGGAGAATATGGTTATCTTGTAACAATAATGTTGACTAATCTGATACTTAGCCTTGGGTCATATTCATTTTCAGAAACCATCTGGTTTTATATATGTGAGCAATGAACCTAAATATACTTTGGTTCGGTATAGATCTGAGTTTAGAATACTGAGCCATATGGGCCTTTTTGTAGCACCAACTTTGATATGGGCGGTGTTTATATATATAAATAGTTAACTGTTATGTGGAAAATCTCAGTGTGTGTATGAACAGCATTTACCCAGTATATGCTGGTTTTATAACTAGCACCTATATATGTTATTTTTTATATACTTATACATGTCACTTGAAATTACCCCTATCCATCATCACATTTCCAGTTTTGGAGGTTATGCTTTTGTGTTTTTGGTTCTCAATTTTCACCATTGTTGGTGATAGTTATATACTCAGGATATGTCCATCACCCAATTTGCCTAATTGCACCCATTCTGATACAGCGAGTCTGTGCCATTTCAATACAAGTACTCGATATACAATACCACCAGTGGTATTGACGAATTTATGTTTAATATTTGGTGCTAGGGGCGAAAAAATATAGAATAAAAAGATAAATAGAAAAATATACATTTATATGGCTATACAGATATGTTATACTATACTAACAACATGTCAAATTATCTGTATACATCTATTCAGGGTTGTCATCTTTTCTGTTCAGGATTGACTTTTTCATATATGTTACCCACTGTATATTTGTATGAGAAAAATATTAAGTCTAAAAAACGTGTTTTAATTTCATTAATATTCATGAGCTCAATTTTTTATTGGCTCATGTTATGTACTTAAATTGATGAACAAAAGGAACATGACTGTACTGTCTTACACTGAAGAAGGCTGTTGGCCGAAACTAGTCTGTTGTTTAAGTACTAAAATAAATATATTGGAACTCCGTGCTGCCTTGCTGGTCTATTTGGTGTTTTCTAACTATAATGCAAACAGAAAGACAGGACACCCTTACCTGGTTTCTCTGCTCAAGCAGAGACCATCAGAAAGGACATCACCCACTTTAATTTTCAACTCCGATCCCTCATATATCCTCCTAATCAACTTTATAATTTTATCACAGAATGCAAATGCTTCCACTGCTCTGCTCATAAAGTCCCAGCTCACTCTGTCAAATGCTCTCTCTCCATCAAGACTCACCAACAACAGTGGTATTTTCTTACATTCTCCTTTCCTTTGGATCATCAGCATTCTGTTAATGTTGTCAAATGTTTGTCTCCTCTCCACAAAACCTCACTGATCCATATCTATCAATTTTGGCATAACTTTTGCCATTCTTTTAGCCATTACAGACAAACATTTTATAATCATGGTTTAGTATTGAAATGGGCCTGTATGAAGCTGGATCTGATGGATCTTTACCCTCTTTAGGTATTGCAGCTACTCTCTCTCTCTCTTCCAGGATGTTGGTACTTCTCCTCTAAAAATAGTGTTAAACAAAACCTTCCAGATCTTTATTAGTTTTTCCCTCCTAGCTTCCAAACTTCCACAGGAATACCATCTGTTCCTGGGGAACTTCCTGTAGATTGGTTATACATCACCATTTTTACCTCATATCCTAAGTGGTAGTAATGCAGCCTCCACTACCTCTCTCCTTGGCATTTTTAATTCTTCCATAAACATTTCCATTTCTACCTTTTCTTGATTGCCATATTTCACTGCTTTATAAAAACTTTCATAACATTTCTGAAATATTTCTAATACTTCTACAGGATCCCTTATCTTCCTTGTTATATGCTCCCTTAGCTTGGTGACGAGCCCTTTCTACTTTCTATTGCCAGAGTCATGTTAAATGTTTTTATGCTGTAGAGTTATCATCAAAAAACAGCTGCCTAACAATCTTTCTAAACTCATGCATGTAACTGAGGTAATCCCCTTACTTTCTGTTTAGCATTCTGCAGCTGCTCCTCTTCTTGTTCTGTGAGATTCCCCTACTCTACAATATTTGAACATTTGTCAGTCCCTCTAAACAATTTGTTACTTAACCATATATCCCTTTTATTTTCACCCTATTTATAAACCCCACTTTAATTTTATCCCACTCCCTAGCTATATTTTCAGAAGAAATTTCTATCTTCTCTAATAGCTCCTGAATAATTTCAACCACCCATTCCTTAAATTCCTCTTTTTTTCCAAGACAGGTGGAAAAGCACCAGTCTCTCATTTTTATTTAATTACTCTGTATTTTTATTTTAGTTATTATTGGTGCATGATCGTAAATAGTTGTGTGTGTACCAAGACATTCAATTAAATGCACATGTTCCTGTGAAATGTAAATTCTGTCTAGCCTAGTTTTTGTTTGCTGGGGAATAATATGTAAATTCACTCTGAAATCCTACGACTGATTTCACATCTTCCATGCCAAATATTTTCATAAATTTCTTTAAAAATCTACCCTCCTTTCTTATATTTTTCCTTCTGCCCCCCCCCCAAATAAATCATCACTATTGAAAATCAAATTCCAGTCCCAACTACAAGTAATAGTCCTTGATGAAAGCTGATTATTTCTCCCAGAATTTTCTTGAGCTCCATTATAGTCGTTTTTGGTGGAATATAAATGCATGCCAGTATAATCATCCTGCCTTACCAGTCTACCATTATTGACTTTTTTATCCTTATTACTATTGGAGTTCCTCTCGAAATTAATATAAGTATCTCTTTCTTCCTTTGCCCCAGGTATTCTGCTGAATAACCATCCTGAAAACCTTTCTTTATCAAACTCACATGATCACTTCTTTCCAAATGTGCCTTCTGCTTCGTAGCTATTTGCACTCTAGATTTTTAATAAAGTTCACTACTTGTTCTTTTTTGTATTTATCTGAGAGACCATTAACATTTAAAGACACTACAGAAAGCTTCATATTCTTAAGAAATTATTCTGACCTTTTATGTATAACAGCTTTTTTGTTAAATGTCTAGTTTGAGCTACTGTGTTACATGCATGTACTGTTTGGCACGTTAATCTTTTTCTTTTACAGTTCTTTCTTGTCATTTCCATTTGAGCCTATGTCACATCTTTCGGAATTTTTTGTTTTATTGAAAACCCTCAAACAAGCACACACACACACAATACCCCCTGAAACATATTAACTGAGTAATAAACAAAACCATGTGCATCTTCAAATAATGAAGTTTTACCCTCCTAATAGGAACAAATGTCCCAAACTGTCACACACACTCACTCATGCTAACCTAAACAAAAGGTTATCCATGCTAAGACACATGGAATATCCTGTGGGTCTTTTAAATGCTGTCTGGTTTTGTCTTATCTTTATCTCTCTCTCTCAGCTAGGATAACACTTGAATGCTTTCAGAAATCATCTCCAAGCCATTTTTCTTTATCAGATTGTCTGTTAGAGACATGAGAACAAGACACAAAACTGTTTACTAGAAAAATCTTTATAACATTATTTTTCATTTACTTGCTTGCCCTTACAATTTGTTGCTAGATTAAGCTAATGGCCTTTTTTTACATTGTACTGCCTACATTTCTTAAAATGGAACAAGGAGAAAGAGAGAAGGGAGAAAGAAAAAACAGGGCCACCTATTTACTTTACTATCCCCATTACACTTAAAAATAACTGAAAAAACTTTAGTTTATAACATGCAAAGAAAATCTTAACTATTTAAATAGCACTATTAAGAAAGCATTTTGTTTTGCTTACAGTTAACATTCCCCATCCTCTTTCCTCTCCTGAGTATTTTTCCAAACATTAATGACAAAGTAGGGCATATACTTTAAAGTCCCTTACAAATTTAACACAGTCCAAAAAAGTCCACTATTTCTAGATTGTCTTTTTCTGTCATGTTTCACAAATATAACTATTGCTTTGCAAAGCCACATTTGTCATTTTCCAAGTTACTGATCTTATTCTCCTAACATTAATGACATGAAGTAGGGCATGTGCTTTAAAATCCCCTAAAAGTTTAACAAAGTCCAAGAAAGTCCAATACTTCCAGATTTTCTTGTTCTATACCTGTTCATCTCCTTCTCCCAAACTCTGCCTCTGCTTCATTTCTAACGTACTCTCCGTTCTTCTAGTTGACTCTTGTGCTTTTTCCCCTCTCTCAAACATTTTCCACTGAAACATTGAAAAAAGTACAGTTTTGTACCTACCATAAATGTAGATGTTCGAAGATCCACATTGCTGCAGTCCTAACACTTGGGTAGTCCGCTGTCCTCAGTCGGCCCGAATATCAAAGTATAAGGCTGACGTCGGTCAGGGCGCATTTGACTGACGTCAGGACGTCAGGGTACAAATGCGCATGACCGGCATCATATCCTCAGTCTTTTCTTGCCCCAGATGTCAGAAGACCCTAAAAATAAAGGTCAAAACCAAAAGACAGCAAACAACCAACCAACCACCCTTGCACTAACTATATGTACAAAATATACAATATACACAAAATGTACAATCCAAACCACACAACCACCTCTAACTACAGAGGGGAAGGGGGGAGGGTAAATTGGACTGCAGCAATGTGGATCTTCGAACATCTACATTTATGGTAGGTACAAAACTGTACTATGTTCTTCATCTCACATTGCTGCAGTCCTAACACTTGGGTAGAATCCCAAAGCAGAGTTAAGGGAGGATGGCTAACTACAAGGAAGCAGGAGCTGCCAAAATGCCCTGCAAAACAGCAGTGGCAAAACCAGCCCTGAACTTAGAGTAAAGTGGCAGGTGATAATGCTTAGAGAAAGTATGCACAGAACTCCAAGTAGCTGCCTCCAAAATATCCTTGGTTGCCACTCCCCTCAAAAAAGCTGTGGAAGTGGCAGTAGCCCTAGTGGAATGAGGCCTAATCCCTGCTGGAATCTCCTTGCCATGATGGGAATAACAGAAAGCAATGCAAAACCCAATCCACTTAGAAATAGTTTGTTTTGATACAGGCTTGCCCTGAGAACTCAAAGCAAAAGAAACAAACAACTGCTGAGACTGCCTGAAACCTTTAGTTCTGTCCAAATAATAACGCAACTGCCTGTGGACATCTAAAGTGTGCAAAATCTTTTCCCCTTTATTTTGGGGATTTGCATAAAAAGTAGGCAAATGAATAGTTTGGTTTAAAGACACACTAGAAACCACCTTAGGCATAAAGGAAGGATTAGTACGTAATGATACCCTATCCTTATGGAAAATCAAGAAAGGCTCAACCGCCATAAGGGCCTGTAATTCAGAAACCCTTCTTGCAGAGGTAATGGCCAACAAAAAAGCAGTCTTCCATGATAAATATTTCAACTCAGCAGTAGCTGCAGGCTCAAAAGGTTGTAGAGTGAGTTTCTCCAACACAAAATTGAGATCCCAAGCAGGAGTAGGAGCTCTTCGGGGGTCTTATATTCTTTGCCCTCTAAGAAATTGCTTGAACAAAGGATGAGAAAACAATGGTGGGTTGCAATCATAGTGAGCTGAAATTGCTGCAGCATGAACTTTAATAGAAGAGAAAGACAAACCTTTGTCTAGCAACTCAGTAAGATATTGAAGAGCCACACACAAATTAGGCTCAGAAACATCAAAATCTTTTGCTGCACTCCAAAACAAAAATCTCTTCCATTTGTCTGCGTACACTTTCCTTGTACTAGGCCTCCTAGCTTCCAAAATAACATTTAAAACTTGCTGAGGAAGTGGAGGCCCACTATGGTTCAAAACAGAATATGCCAGGCTGTTAGGTGCAGAGAGTGAAGCTTGACATTCAGCAAATGGCTGTCCTCCTGCGACAACAGGTGTGGAATCGAAGGCAAAGGCCATGGAGGCTTCCGTACCAGATTTCTCAGTAATGGGTACCAGTGTTGTCGAGGCCAATCCGGAGCTATTAAAATCATCCTTGGCTTGTCCTGTCTGACCTTTAGAAGTACCTGTAGGAGGAGAGGCAGAAGTGGAAAGGCATACACATGAAGATTGCTCCAATTGAAAGAAAGAGCATCCACTCTCCAAGCTGTGGGATGAAACCTTTTTGTGCAAAACTTTGGCAGCTGATGGTTTAGTGGAGAAGCGAACAGATCTATGTCTGGAGTTCCCCATGACACTGTCAATTTCTGAAATACATGAGGATCCAATTTCCACTCGTGGGGATCCATAATTCGTCTGCTCAATACATCTGCTAAGGAGTTCTGTGCTCCTGGCAGAAACCTTGCCTGAAGATTGAGCTGTAAACTGAGAGCAGTCTCCCACAAAATCATTGCTTGCCTGCATAGAGGATAAGAATGTGTTCCCCCTTGCTTGTTGATGTACCACATGACAGTTGTGTTGTCTGTTAGAATCAACACTTGCCCTGGAAGAAGTAATTCCTTGAAAGCAATTAATGCAAACTGGACTGCTAACATCTCCTTCATGTTGATATGCAGATGTTGTAGTCTGACAGGCCACTTGTTTTGTATCCACTTTCCATTTAGATGAGCTCCCCAAGCTTTGTCTGAGGCATCTGTCGTTAAAATCTGACTCGCCTCTGGCCGGGTCACAGAGAGTCCCTTGTTTAGGTGACATTCCTGAGCCCACCACAAAAATTCCTTTTGAATGCAAGGTATTATTTGAATGACAGTGTCCAGATCCTGGCAGTGCTGTGTCCATACATTTTTGAGATACCATTGTAGCTTCCTCATATGCAGTTTGGCATTGGGAAGTACCAGAATACAAGATGCCATGAACCCTAAGGCTTGAAGGACTGTCCTTGCAGTCAGCCCGGACCGATGAGATAGGTGATGGAAGTAAAGGGATAGACTCTTTTGTTTGTCCGGGGTTAAAAAGGCCATCTGGGATGCTGTATTCAGTCTCACACCCAGAAAGCACATGTCTTGAGAGGGTACTAGACTGGACTTTATTTCGTTCACAGAATACCCTAGGCATCTTAGCACTGCTATCACATATTCCAAATGATGAAGAAGCTCTTCTCTTCCTTGAGCCAGAATTAGGCAGTCGTCCAAATAAGGATAGATCTGTATTCCTCTTAGTCTGAAGAAAGCTATCACTGGAGCCAGAACTTTCGTGAACACTCTGGGCGCAGTAGATAAGCCAAAGGGCAATGCAGAGAACTGATAGTGAGAAGTCCCAGCTCGAAAACGCAGATACTTTCTGCAACTTAGTCTGATAGGAACATGAAGGTAAGCCTCCTTGAGATCCAAAGTTACCATCCAATGATCCTTGCCCAGCAGAGATAAAAGCTGCTGCAACGTCAACATTTTGAACTTGGGAATGTCCAGATAAGTGTTGAGGATAGATAAATCCAAAATTGGTCTCTACGTGTTCCCCTTCTTTGGTACTAGGAACAGGCGAGAATAAAATCCTAGGCCCACTTCTGGCAGAGGGACCGGCTGTATGGCCCCTAGTCGGAGCAACAGAGAAACCTGTTTGTGAGCCTCTATTCTTTGTTGAGGAGGAACGTCTGGCATGCCTATGAAAGGAGGCAAGGTATGGAAATAAAACCTGTAGCCGTGGTGTATGATATCCAATACCCATCTGTCCTGGGTAATTAAACTCCAATTTTCTTTGAAAAGTGCCAACCTTCCCCCCAAAGGTGCTGCCAGACGAGCAGGCTCTGGCAGCTGAAAAGGTAGGTCATTGGGTCTGCTTACGAAAGGACTGACCCCTGCCCTCACCAAGCCTGTGCAGGAGAACTCCCTGTTCTAGGCCTGAAAGAGCCCTGAGCTCTGCCCTTACCACGTCTAGATCTACCCCTAGACTGTGAATCATAAGAGGGATACGTCCACCCTTTAGTAGGCCAATTTCTACTAAACTTTGGAGGCTGGACCTGCAAAAAATCTTTAACAGTCTGCATAGACTTAGCCTTGTCTTCCATTTTCTTTAAAACTGTCTCAACAGGAGGACCAAACAACACGTTAGCTTGTAAAGGAGCATCTAAAATCCTTGTTTTAACATGTTCAGACAAATTCTGATCCCTCAGCCAGGCGTGCCTGCGAAGAACTGATCCAGTGGCAGCCACCCTAGACGAGGCCTGTACAGCATCAAAACCACATTGCAAAGAATGCTTACCCACCTGTTCAGAAATATGCACTAAATCTTGCAACTCCTTACAATCAATACCTACTGCTAGAGCATCAACCTTAGATTTCAATTGTGAAAGGCGATAATTTTGGTATTTCACCATGTGAAACTGGCAATTCAGAGCCCTCATAGCAAGAGTGGAAGTAGTATAGACTTTCTTGCCCCATCTATCCAAGGCCCTAGCCTCCTTATCTGCAGGAACCGGATTCTTAACAACAGAAGCCTTAACACCTTTAGGCCCATGGCTAACAGTTTCTGGGTCTGCCCTAGGACTCTTAAAAAGATACTTATGAGCTTCAGGCACCCTGTAATACCTATCCGGCTTAACAGGAGCAGGAGGCAAAGAATCAGGATTAAGAGAAGCTTCCATAAAAACATCTTCCACAACATCCAAAACAGGAGGTATAGCCAAAGGCCTATGCTGGGGTAACAACAGAAATTCCCTAAGCCTTTTTCTGGAATCCGAGAAGTCTCGACCTTCCCACTTAAAATGCTCCCTCATGGAATGAAGAGTTTCTGAAAAAGAAAAATCCTCAGGAGGAGTAGCAGAAGGAGTAGAATCATCCACATCAGAATCAGAATAAGGAGAGTACTCCTGCAAGTCTTCAGCCGAAGACTCTGAAACATCTGAAGCCTGCTCAAAACCCCCCAGCTCAGGCTCCACCCTAGGCCTCTTATCAGGAGGGGGCATAGAACCCCTAATCAAAGTAATCAAATCTTCTGCCATTTTAAGCATATGTTTCTTGGGCACAGTACCTGAAGAGCTAGGGGTAACACTAACTGAAGCTAAACCTGGCCTGCCCCTGGGGGAAGCCTTTGAAATAGAAGTAGAGGGCCTAGCCACCTTAGGAAGGGAGGGGAGTATAGTAACATGAGAAGCCCCCTCAGCCTGACTAGTCTCTTGAGAGGCCACATCTTGTAATAACAAGGTCTCCCCCTGGGAACACAAAGAAACCTCTGGTGGAGCCACCGGCTCCACCGACATCTCTAAAGAACCGGCGTCTGGTACAGACGGTTCTTCAAGCCTAGGCTTAACTGTCTTGTCCTTGCGCTTCTTTGAAGAAACGGGCGTCGGAGCATCCGACGGCATTTTATAGTTACACCGCTTCCCAAAGACTAACCTCGCACAATCCAACCTTCTCTTTATAGTGCGTTTATTAAATCTAGCACAAGAGCAACAGCCAACAACGTCGTGCTCAGGCCCTAAGCAAGGAATACACAAAGTATGATAATCTTTATGCGGTATCTGTTTCCCACAAGAAATGCAATTATTAACTTTTTCTGACATCCGGTAAATGACTGAGGCAAGAAAAAACTAAAATATTCCCCAACGGGGTACTTAGCCAACTTTGAACTTGGTCTGAAACTTCTAAATAGAAAAATCTCAGAACGCCAACCGGCACTTGCAACACTGCTTCTGCATCGGACCATGCGGCAAAAAAGACTGAGGATATGACGCCGGTCATGCGCATTTGTACCCTGACGTCCTGACGTCAGTCAAATGCGCCCTGACCGACGTCAGCCTTATACTTTGATATTCGGGCCGACTGAGGACAGCGGACTACCCAAGTGTTAGGACTGCAGCAATGTGAGATGAAGAACATCTGGCAGTGTTCTCTGTGGTCTTTATCACCAGAAGAACAAGCAGCAGAATCTCCTGCTGTTTCACAGCTCACTTTTTGCTGGATAAACTTTTGTATTTCTTCCTTAGCATGTAATTTATCAAAAATGATTTTGTTACTCCAGGGAAAAAATATTTTGAAAATAGCTGGGTACAGCAGTTTGAATCTCATGCTTGCTTCTCGACATTCCCAGAATAACGGAATAAATGTACTCCTCTTATGCCTAGTGTACAATGAGTAGTCATTTCCAAAAACACTCTGCTGTCTCTCACTTTTAATATTTTGTCCTTCTGTCACAATTTTGTCAGAATCAACTCCTTCTGCTGGTACAACTGCATCTTTACTATTAAAAATCTATGTTGTTTTCACATAGCCAGGTTTGAAGCATACACATGATGCGCCCTTTCAATTAATTTCTGTTGTGGAATGCCAGTCCACTTGCTTATTTGTGCTTTCATAAAATTAATTCAGCCTTTTCTTTCCAGCTTCTATGGTACAGGAGAAAATCTCAAGTTTTTCATACGTGCTCTGTCCTTTAATTCTATTATTTTTTTAAACCTCTCTTCTTGAGCAGACTCATATTCAGCCAGCCTTTACTTCATTTCGACCTCTGAGTTTTATGGTTTTATCACCATATCTGAATATCTGTTTAAAGTGTCTTACATTTTTTTCCAGCCTTTTACTGTTAAAGTTGATATACTCCATCAGTGTTTCATTTATTTTAGACAGGTCTGTGTGCAGTTGCCTTACACTTTCCTCTAGGTTACTGGAAGTCATATCTGGAACTTGCACTACTTTTTGCTAAACAGCTACAGTACTTATCACATTCAGTGTTTTTTGTCACCTTTTGCAGCTGATTTTCCTTCAGGTCCTCTGTATTTCTTTTTTCCTGGCATCCAGGCAGTGCACTTACCAGCCAGTTACTGAATTTACCCATAAATCTATGTGCACTACCTTTCTCTACTAAGTTTCTGTTTTCACACAGGAACAGGTAGAATTAAGGTGTTACTCAATGTGCAGCCATCTTAGAAGACAAAAAACAAATTATTTTTAAGACTGGTTTACAAGGAAGAACACCGACTTTTAGAGATATTTGAAGTACATTTCATGCCATGATGAAGTATTTTGATAACATACACAACTGTTCTAATCATTAGCACCACATTTTCAGGCTATACATTCACCTAAGACGTGTAATACATAAATTACTGAATCTAAAGCTAACCCATGCGTACTACAGGGATTTTAGTTATATAACAAATAAAACAGTATTACGAAAAATAAATGTATATTTTCTTTTCAGGAGTAGTAGAAAGCTTCAGACTTAAAAAGTTATAAAGTAATACTTAAGGAAAACTGTGATAAACTGGTTGTTCAAACAAGAACACATTAAATAAGAGATGGTCAAATTATAATACAAATTCCTGGTATAATCTTTATTTAAAAAAATATACAACTGCATAGAAGACCCCACAAAAGCATACAACAGATTAAAAAAAGAAGCTAATGTAAGACAGTCATCTATAATGTTTACATTTCTGGAAATTACTGCAATTTACTGTACAAACTGTGGTACTGTGAAAAAGCTCTGGATTTTTGGAAAGAAATAACAGTTTGGCTTCATAGAGTATTTTCTCATGACCTACTTGATTCACCAAAATGTTGGTTATTAGGAGCAATGCCAAGTGTATATATTCAATATATATGGTTATTAAAATTTATGTTTTGTGCTTTCATTTAATTCTGTTTAAAAAAAGTCTTACAGTATGGAAATGGACAACACTTAATGGTCAAGGAATGAATTACATCAACATATAATTTCACCCTTTTTCTAGCTGGTTTTCTATGCAACGCACAGCTTAGCAACCAGTTAATAATAAGAAAATGTGTGACCTAATATTAACTTAGTATCAATACATACATTTAGAACCCCCTGAGTATATGTATGTATATATATATATATATATATATATATATATATATATATATATATATGTGTGTGTGTGTGTGTGTGTGTGTGTGTGTGTGCACGCGTGTCTAGTTCCATAGTGTGAGTGAGTGTGATCAGCTCAGAAGCTATCTATCACAGTCCAAGAAAACATAATACTTCATCAGTCATGAGTAAGGAAATGTTCTGCAGTAGAACAGCCTTGATTATAGTGTGTTTTTTAAGTTGATTTTTCAGAAAATGCTCTCGAATGCAATGGTGTGTGCAGGCTACAAGAGGTGAAGCATTCCATGCCACAAATGTGTTAATGAGTTATAGCAAAAAGTCTCAAAAATGTGACAGGTTCAAACAGAGATTAAAAACACAGTTGTATGAAAGATCAACCTCACAAACATACATGCGTGTATTTAAGACAAAAGTTGGAAATAAACATTCAAAAAAATGCAAATAAAAAAAAAACAGGCATCATGTAAAATAAATGGGAACAGCTGCTTTTTAAAATAATGGCTGCTTTATCCATATAATCTTGAATGTAAATTGCCTTACAGATATACACAGAAAAGGAAAAGTATATACTTAGAAATGCACAGCACAAACAGCAATGCTGCAAGAGTTATCTGGATAGAAATGTGTATGTGAATTTGACAAAAAAAGGATTTCAGGAGGGATATTCAGTAGAATATCAGGGACAAATGAAAGGAGGAGTAATAATACTGATTATTAGAGGGTCTCCAATAGTAATAGAAAACGGAGGAAAAGACATTAATTGTATTCATTTATTTGTTTGACATTTGTTTACTGGGATAGTCCAACTGATCTACAAAACCCATTTTCAGCAGAGGCTCAGGGAGAAAAGCTCCAATGCTAGATTTCTATTAGTGAGGGGGTTACCGGCAAGGGAGAAAGATTACACTGGCATATTTTTACATTTCACCAAAAACTGTTGTTACAGACCTTAAGAAAATTGAGAGAGAAATAATCAAGTTTCCTTCAAGAACAAAGGACATTCACAACTGTGGGAAGTACAGAGGTATCAAACTCCCGTCATATTACATAAAAATTCTGGAGAGGGTGACTGATAAAAGAATACCCAGATAACTAGAAAGTATGATGGCGGCTGAGCACTTTGGACTCCGATCAGGATGCATCACAACTGACCCAATGTTTGCAGTGAAACAAATACTTCAGAAGAAGCTAGAAATGAGGAGTGCGTCTAACTGGGCATCCCTACACTTGGAGAAAGCATATGACAAAGTTCCAAGAAGCTGATTTGGGCAGTCCTGCTGTGGTCTTAATTTCCAGAAACATTGGTAGAATTAGTACAAACTATGTACAAGGACCCAATTAATCAAGCGCGAATAGTGTTCGGTCTCACAAATGGGTTCCCAGTAGGAGTGGGTTTGCAATAGTGTTCAGCTGTTCATACTGGTGATGGACTTCATTAGCAAACAGGCAGGAGGGGACAATTGAACAAAGTTGCTGTGTGCAGACGATGCGGTATTACATGCAGACTCTAAGAAAGAACTTTTTAGCAAAGGATAGGGGAATGGAATGCAAAACTGAAGGCACATGTTATGAAACTTAGTACAGATAAGACAGTTGCAATAGAAGCAACTGGGGGAAATCAGAAGAAGCTGAGAAATAAGACAGAAGGGAAAATAGTGAAGCAGATTAACACCGTCAAGTATTTGGGAGGGGTGGTTGAGGAGAAGGAAAGTCTGGATGAAGAGGTGAAAGCTAGAATTAGAGGGGCTGCAGCCAACTGACACAGAGCGTCAGGGGTAGGATTTGAGAGACAAATACCAAAGAAGCTGAAAAGTAAGGTACAGAAACCTGGGCAGTAAAGGCAGAGCTGTTGAGGAAGCTAGGGAGATGAAGTGACTGAGACAGGTAGTATGATGCACACTATGGGAATATTCCCCTAAAGATGTAGACATCCCACAGGAAGGGCTGACACAGACAAATAACTGGTGCCACAACCCTTGCATGAAACACAATGAAAAAATGCATAACTACACCCTCTGGGAAAACAACTATCCCTGCAAATTACAACATTGATCTCACTCCACGTACAGTAGACCCAGTGATAAGAGACTTAGAAACTCATGTTGACAGTAACCAGAACTTTGATATATGTCCATTGTACTGATAAAATCCTTCTATGTGGCACAACATACAAGTAAAGGTATTGCATCCAGATCGAAGGGATCACAGTCCCACTACACTCAGCCCTTATTAGACCAATAACCATATACAATGCACCTTACGGCATGTACTTGGCCATGCATTTGCAACAAATTGAGCAGCCACAGAGGCTCCTCACTAAAAGAATACAGGGTGTAAGTAATATGGCTTATGCGGACTGCCTCAAATCCCTGTCCCTGTACTTCATATCCTACAGACTACTGATGGATCTGCTACACATTGGCGAAACAAACTGCACTAGAATCACCCAATCTAAAGATCTAACCATCATCTCTGACCAAATCAAAACGTGTTGGAGTGATAGGTATGCATGTGAAACAAAGCTCTTCCCAAAGCCTATTAAAATGCAATTTAGACCAATGGATGGGAAATCACAATTTCACCTCTAGCTTGCTGCCTCTGGCCCTTATAGGCAAAGGCAGTTTATAGATGCCTTAAGTAACAGGCATATACCAAAGCCATTCTAGCTTGTAGTCATTGATAACTGGCAAATTTAGGGCATAAATGGCAAGGCTGAAAAAGGCTCAACAGCCTTTAGCAAAGTAAACCTCCTACGATTGGACTAAAGTAGCTCCAAATGCAGAAAAGGTCAGAGAACAAATTATTGGTGGTTCAGGTACAGATGCAGAAAAGAAGATAATCTGGTGAAGGATGATTTGGTACACACAGGAAGAGGGCAAGAGGAAACAAGGGCATTCAGCAAAGAGGTGGATGGATTATGTGACAGAAAACCTGTGACAGTTGGGTACGATTGTCGAAGAAGTTAAGAAAGTGATATTGAATCCAGCAAGGTGGCAACAGTTGACATGACACCCAAACCCCATGTAGAAAATGGGGGCTAATGATGATCTTAGAAGAAAGAACAAAATGGTACATACAGACTTCTCACTCAACTGATTTATACCTTGCTACTCAAGTACTCCACAGTGATACACCTAAGAGCAACAGGCTCACAGATGAACACTGATGCATATCTACTAATATTGTGAACCCCTCTGTGAATCCGAAAGCTGTTTGTGCTCGAGTTATTGGGTCCTTTTACAAAGCCTGCACGGACTCTACCAATGTTTATAGGACTTCGAACCATCACAGGACAGCCCAAATTAGTTTCCTTGGGACTTTGTCATATGATTTCTCCAAATCTAAGAATGACTGGTTGGACTGTTCCTTTATCTCTAGTTTCATTTCAACCATCTAACTGCAAACATCGGATCAGTTGTGCTGCATCCTTATCTGAACTGCTCATCTCCCATCTTACTTTCTACAGCACAGCATATTTCTTTATCAATCACTGCCTCGAGAACTTTCCTGCAGTATGACAGGAGTTTGATACCCATGTACTGCCCACATTTTTGGATGTCCTCTTGTTCTTGAACACTGGCACTAGTATGCTTATTCTCCATTCATCTGGGATATGCGTTTCTGTCCATACTGCTATGAGTACCCTCATGAGCCATTTTCCCATAACTCACACCCAGCAAGTTTTTTTTTTTCTTTTTAAACATCTTTATCACTTAAGACATAGGCAAACATACATTTATATAAAATAAAACAAACCATGTTCACAGTTAGAAACATTATATATAAGACATTCTTTTATACAATCAATCCATCACAAACTGATCAATTCCTGCCTTCCATTAAACCTCAATGCTCCTCTAAAACATTATTCTGCATGTTTTATTCCCACAGTTTCCATTTTTTTCTATGTAATTTGCTCCTACCCTTTTCTAATGATTTCTACTTCTAGTTCTTTTATCTCTATTACAATATTCAGTACTTCAAATACAGGTGGTTCAGACTTTGATTTCCATTTTCTAGTAATTTTTTTTTTGTCAACAGCCAGAATTAAACTCAGATAGGCCTTATTATGTCTAGGCAATTCAGATTCTGTATCCCAGCTCAAAAAAATAATTTCATTAGTTACAACCATCTACTCCCTAACTATTGCTGACAGAGTACTCTATAGATTTTTTTTACAGTCTGCCAACTCATTATACTCCTAAACATATATTGCCAATCACTTCTTTTTTCCCCGTCACACCTCAACCATTTGTCGTCTACCTGAGGGAAAAAAAATTGGAGTCTACTTGGGCTATAAAAATGCCAGTACAAACACTTCCAATCAAAAATCCTAAATCTTCTAGACTTTGTTGCACATTTCAGAGCCATACATATAACCTCTCATTGTTTCCCTGTGAACTGCTTTATTCGATCTTTCTCCCCAATCTTTTGTAACATCCTCTGATTGATTTCTATAGCTATTGTGCAATATTTTATATGCCCTAATAATTATCCCCTTTTTAACAGCAACGTGTGTTCTAGATTCAACTAAAAACTCTACCAGAGTAGGTCTTTCACTTGGGATTCCCTTAACTCTTTCCTTTGTCTATACTGTGATATCAATCCCTGATAAAGGCAGCTAATATCCTGCAGTCCAAATGTCTTCTTGGCCTCTTCCCATTTTATTACTTTCACAACTCACTCAGCATATTGATCATATCTGCTGTGACTTCACACAAGCCTGCTGCTTTCCATCAACTTTATTTTCCTTGGTGCTGTTCTTACCTCTTCTAGGGTGGGCTCATCTTCATTCATCAAAGGCTGTCTGGGGTATTACAACTTTTTTTGTGTTTTCTTCATTCGGAAGCTGCTGGAAGTACTCCCCCTCCATTAGCCTTTGATATCCTTGGACCGGTAAGCATCCATTATGAAGAGTGTCCAACAATCTTCTTTATCTTTTCGTCTTTGTCTTGCAACTTGATGTAATTTCTTTGTATCATCTACTGAGTCACTTTCCAGATGCTGGCAAAGTGCATCTGATGCCTTGTTCCTTTGCTAATGCAACTGTCCTCTTACCCTCTCTGTTAGCCAACCAGTATTCCTTCTTAGCCTGGTCCATCTTGTTCTATCTTAACTTCCACTTTTTCCTGCATTCCTCCTTTCGATAACTTCCTAGACTTTCACTAACGTGTACCTGCTTCCATACCTCATTCAACCACATTGCTATTCTATAGTCCTTACAGATTCTGTTTTGAGGTGTTGCCTATTTCCTCTTCTTCCTGAAGTGCTAGAAACCAGAGCATTTCCTTGAGCTCTTGTCCTTTTTCTACAATCAGCCTCCTGGTCTTCGGCCAGGTCTCTGTTGAACAATGCTTGCAGCTGATTGTGGCAACCAATGGTTTATGTCGTGGGTTGACTGTTTCAGTGGGAATGACTATGTAAATACTGATTCTGTCCCAATGCCCTTGCCTTACTAGGAGGAAGGCTACCCGAGTTACATGTTGGCCACTCTTGTATGTGATCTTGTAATGGTCTCTTTTGCTGAACCATGTGTTGACCACCATCAAGCCATTTTCCAGACAGAAGTCTAGAATGGCTTCTCCTCCTATATTTCTGTTGCCCCACCTTGGTGACGTCAAGACTGACTACCAGCACCTCAAATAGCTTCACACTATATGGATTTACACAACTTATAACCTCCTATACTCACTCCAAAACAATCTCAAATTCTGGTGCCATTCTAGACGGGGTACAAGTTTCAAATCCCAAACAGTACAGAGCCCTCCCATAAAAAAGGACATGTAGGTCCTCTTAACAAAATCCTACACCTTGGAACTCCTACTGTCCACAAATCCTGCCCCGATAGCTCTTCCACAGAAACTGCTAATTAATTTAACTCCCCTTTTGTACTCTGTTTCTATAACACAAAATCTCATACAAACTGACAATGGCCCTAATGAAATTCCCACTTCCAAAAAAACTATTTTATCTTTAAAAAATGGTCTCTCCCTCACATATAAAACACCTACTCAGGAAGCTGAAAGTCCTGCTGACCCCCTCTGTTGACACCCTACCTATAGAATATGTAAAACTTGCAGCTACTTCCTTTGCTTATCAATTCTTTGTCTTGATCAAGAGCCATTGAAGAATCACATGCCACATCTCCCTGGAAAAAATAATCTACATCATATCTCTTCAAAAAAGGTGGCAACTCCTTTGAAATAATAAATTTTAGGCCAATTATTATTCTATTCTCTCTCTCTCAAATGCATATATCAGCAAATCTTACAATACCTGCGTCTAGAAAATATACTAACCTCTACCCAGCATATTTTTTTACCCATACCATAGCACAACTGCCCTGGTTGCCTTCTTAGAATCATCAAAGACATGCATTTGGAGCATTTCTCCCCGGGCCTCCGCTGAAAACAGGATCTGTGGAACCTAGTCGGACATTCCCGGTCAACAAATGTTAAATAAAATAAATAAATAAAAATCAAAGCTAAAGACAAAAACTTCATCTCTTACCAGTTTTTAGACCTCTCTAAAGCCTTTGACACAGTTTCTCTCTATAAATTACTTTCTAAAATGTCTGCACTTAGTCTATCACTCAGCTGGTTTGCTAGCTAACTTTCTCATCTGCAACAATCTGTAAAATTACTGTTGCATAGTCCTCTTTTCTGTCAGTTAATACTGGTATTTCCCACTGCTTTAGCCTTGGATCTCTGGTCTTTAAAATCTTTATTAACAACTTGCATACATCCTTCCAACAGGCTTCCCTCATCCAATATGCAGATGACTCCACCCTCATCTTCTCAAACGCTCTTCCCCATTAAAACCCCATTACTCAAAATTCCTTCAGCTTCACTAAACACAGACTCTGTTGTAAACCATCTCTTCCTAAATCCAATGAAACCAAGCTATAAGTAATTCTCTTCAAATCTCTAGCACCTCTCAATATCAGCACACACACATATAGGAGTAACATCTCATATCAAGTTACTACTGTTAAAATTGATCAATGAAATTTGACCTTCATGTACAAAACTGCAACCAGTCATATTAAAGTCATCACTGCTCTGCTCTGAATACTAATATTTGTATGTTTGCTAGATTATATGCAAAAAGTTTGTATCAAGTCTATGAAGCCTTTCTTACCAGGCCTCTGCAGAAAAATAGGATTTATACGGGGCTTTTGGACCAATTCAAGTGTGGGTACATAGTAGCTATAGCCTTTGTTTTTTATTCATTAATTTCGTATCCTTAAAACACATTGAAACAGTCTCAATTTTCCAAAACACTGGAATGTTCTTTTCTGGCTTTATCACGTACAAAGTAATATCACCTGAAAATAATGTTCATGTTTCTTGATTATAATACCAGTTATACCCCTGAATTTGCGAGTATCCTATTTTCTTTTTCATTGGCTCCAAATGTAAAGCAAAAAAAGGAGAAAGAGAAGACCTCTGCTTGGTTTCTCTACTCAAACACCACTTGTCACAGGGGAACTTCCCCATCTTTATTCTCGTTTCCTACCCTAATTAACCCTATTAATCTATTAAAGTGAGCAATAAGGATAAGTGCTAGCCAGCCCTAGGGGCAACTTGAGCAGTTGCATCACTCCAAGGGCATACTATACCCTATCTAAGCATGTCAGTGCTCCCAACTACAGGCTAATGAGGCCTATCACTGGCTTGGTAAGCTAAGCCCAGCTTCCTGACAATCGTGTCCTTCCCCCAGGGTAGGCAAGCTGGTGCTTGCTGATTTCCCAACCACCCTCTCCCCCAAGCTCTTCTACTGCCCAAGCTAGTAGTTAAAACAAAAGTTATATTTTTATTTAACATTTGTTTACCGGAAAAGTCCGACTTGGAAGAAAGCCAATTTTCAGTGGAGGCCCAGGGAGAAATGCTCCAGATGTATATACTTCACAGAGAGAAGTATCAAAAGTGGCAATGAAGTTTAATCATTCAGTCACTATCAGGCCTTAAAGCAGGACAATAAGGCTTGAAGAAAGAGGCAAAGGTAGTAGAAGAGCTTTGAGACAGTCATTGAAAACAGACTTCACAGGAGAAACAGCTCACTAACTTCGATAGTGAGACAGAACAGGGGAGAGATTTTGTAGTCTACATGAAGTAAAAGTTGGCAGCGTGGACTGGCTTAAAGACAAGTATATTAAAGTTGTTAGAACACAATATTTTGGACAGTAATATTGGTAGCAGTCATGCAAACTTGTTATATTTTAGTGAGTTTTGAGCTAAAGGAACAAATTCTCCTTTTTCTATGGTGGCACAGCATAAGCTACAGAATTGGGAAAAAAATGTTACTCTGACTTTTTACAGCAGACAAGCCAAAAAGAGTTAATATCTATTAGTAAAGGGTGAATATTGCATAAATAAGTTAACATTTGGAAAGATGTAGCCAATATTTTCCAAATTTTTCCCCACAAGAGTCCAAATCATTCAAAGATTTGTAAGGAGCATCGACCTGTGCGTGAAAGTACTATAAGGAGGTAGCAGATGACGCTGCCTTATGCAACTTGACAGAGGCGAGTGGTGATGCAATTAACTGGAATACTGGAAGTTTAAATGAAGGTGAGCTGTACAGTGAAAAACCACAAGGGAAACAAGCTGCACAATGATACAATCACAAGGAAGACAAGCTATGCACTGATAGAAAACAAGGGAAATGAGCTGCACGCTGATGAGCCACAAGGAAGACGAGCTGCACGTTGATAAAAGCACAAGGGAGACGAGCTGCATGCTACTCAACCACAAGGGAGATTAGCTGCACTGTAAAAAAATAAATAAATAAATAAATAAAATAAAAAAAAAAAAAAAAAAACACAACAGAGATGACCTGCGTGCTGATAAACCACAAGGGAGATGACCTGCGTGCTGATAAACCACAAGGGAGATGATCTGCGTGCTGATAAACCACAAGGGAGATGATCTGCGTGCTGATAAACCACAAGGGAGATGATCTGCGTGCTGATAAACCACAAGGGAGATGATCTGCGTGCTGATAAACCACAAGGGAGATGATCTGCGTGCTGATAAACCACAAGGGAGATGATCTGCGTGCTGATAAACCACAAGGGAGATAAGCTAGCTGATTATCAACGTTTCTAACCTTTAAATAAAGAACGATGCATACATCAAAAAGTGGTACTGGCAACAGGAAAATAAGCTTAAAGCAACAGCGATGATATGATTAACCCATCTGTTTGCTGTCCCCCATGGGACTTGAAAATGCATAAAAACTCTTAATTTTTTTAACAGGTCACAGAAAGCCTACATACCAAATTCACAATACAGAATCAGTACTACTGCCTAATGTCTTTGCTAATTACTTTAAGATTTCATAATTTAAAGAATATCCTGGTGCTTGAAGTGGGTGAACCCTGATGTTGGTGAATGCAGGACAGACAGTGATTGGTGGCTGATAATTATGCAGTATTATGTTGACACTGTTCGCTAGTCAGTTAACATTCACAATAACCGAATTGTTCTAGGGTGAGAGAGAATCTCCATGTGGGGTCAAGCAGGGATATGCTTGTCTCACCTGTATTTTGAGTTTAACAAAAACTGGCATGTATAGTTCTATATAAAATAATAATCTGGAACTATAGTGTGAATTCTGCACTGCTAATTCTCATCCCCTTTGGTAAAAACTCTGTACCCAAGAACTACCACAGAATGTGTGATAAGAGAGCTAGGGACTGAGGTGGACAGTAGTTTCTCCTTTGATAATCACATCGACACAGTAGTCAGGAAATCCTTCTATGTGGCACACCTCATCACAAAAGGGTTCTCATCCAGGGAAAGAGAGATCATTGTTCCCCTCTACTCGGCACTCATTAGACCCACTATAGAGTACAACGCCCCTTTTGGAATGTACCTTACAAGACATCTGCAGCAGCTGGAAAGGCCACAGAAGTACCTCACAGAGAGGATTACTGGCCACAAACAGATGTCCTACACTGACCGTCTCAAAAAACTCCAGCTTTACTCTATAGCATATCACTTACTCCGAGGAGATCTCTGCCTAACACATAAAGCTATGTTAAACCCAGAGCTGTTGGACATGCTACACCTAAAGAAATCCCAATCCCTCCGAGCTACACACTCTAGGGACCTAAACCTTGTCACCACAATAAACGGGACATAATGGAGGGATAGATTCCTGTCCCAGAGACATCCTATACTCTGGAACAAGCTGCCCATCTATGTCAAGCAAAGTTCCTCATTAGCACTCTTCAAGAAAACTCTTGATGAGTGGATGGGAAATAGGAAATACACCCTGGGGATCACCCCTGTGGCTCTGCACCACAGGGGCACAGGAAATTAACTTTCTTGGGTGGCGTAAGCCAGGGAACCTTGTTGGCTTGGCTTACTTAGGCCCTTGGGCCGATAGCCTAGTACCTACCTATGAACCTATATATTGTAAACGGGCCTTTATGATGAAATTGACAGGGTCATTCTTGTACTGGGGTTGAGTTGTAAGAACAGACATGTTGCATGTCATTTTTGACAGAACACCAACCCTGAAAGGTATGACCAGAAGGGATGGGCTGCAGATATATTACTGCATGTTTATTGGCCTCTAGGTTTTGCTGTAGCATTGCTGGATAAATGTAAGGTCCTGCTTCACTATTGTGAGTAAAAGCTCAGGATGAACTTATGTTACTTGGACCTCTATAGTTCGTCTCGCTCTCTCTCCTCAACTGTAATCTGATTTAATGCTTTATAATTAACCAGAAACAACAGCATATATTTGATGTGCAGATGAGTAAGTACATGCATCTGTTGCAAATAATTTATCATCAGATTTGCTTTGAATACATTTTTGGGATGGTAGCCTGCTATCAGCTTAATTAGTTTAGTATGACCTGGTCTGAGACTTTAATCAGTCATTGTTTGATCACTGTTCTATCATGGTAAACAAATGTATATAAAATAAATAAATGAAGTAAACAAAAATACTATGACATTGTCTTCAATAACTGCTTTACTGCATGAGGACTGATGAGAAGGGGAGAAGGGGCAGCCGATGAGGAGGAGGAATTTATTTATTTAACGTGTTTACTGGGAAAGTCTAACTTGGAACGAAGCCAATTTTCAGCGAAGGCCCGTGGAGAAATGCTCCAGATGCATGTCTTTGAAATGTGGGAGGAAACCGGAGCACCAGTAGGAAACCCACATGAACACAGGGAGGACATGCACACTCCACACAGAAGGCACTCCAGCTGAGAAACGAACCAGAAAACTTCTTGCTGTGAGAAGACAATGCTACCTCTGGACCACTGTGCCATCCAAAGGAAAACAAGGAAACCTGACAACTTTGTTACCAAATAACAACAGGTCAAGCACATGGTTGTCTGTGCACTAATTAAAGAGTGGACTATGTCTGGAGTGACACAATGTCTATGCACCTAGATAAAAGGGATTGGGTTTGCAGTGAAGCACTGTCACTTCACTAGTTAAAACAGAATTGGATCTGGATGTCTGCACACTAGGTAAAAGAGATCAGTTCTGGAGTGGATTACTCTCTATGAGTTAGGTAAAGGGTACCAGGACTGGAGTAAGGCAAAGTCTGTGCACCAGGATAAGGGAAGAGGGTTTGGAGTGAGGTGCTGTCTGCATGCTAGGTAAAAGGGACCAAAGCTGGATTCGGAGATGTCTGCATGTTAGGTGAAGGGGACCAGGTCTGGAGTGATGTGATATCTGCATGCAAGTTAAAGGTGACCAGATCTAGATGACGTGATACCTGCACACTAGGAAGAGTGGACCAGGTCTGCAGAGACATGAAGTCTGCACACTAGACACAGGGGATCAGGCTTGGTGTGAAATACTGCCTGAGAACTAGTTAAACAGAACAGAGTCTAGAGTAAGGCACTGTATGTGAACTAGATAAATAGAACTGGGTCTGGAGTGAGGCACTGTCCCTGCACTACATAAATAGAACTGGGTTTGGAGTGACACAAATTCTATGCACTTGGAAAAGGGATTGAGTTTGGAGTGAAGTGCTGTCTTTGTGCTAGGTAAAGAGATCAGGTCTACAGTGGTGTGCTCTCTGTGCAATAGGCAATGGAGCCACTTCTGGAGTGAGGCAATGTTTGCATGCTATGTAAAGCGAACCAGGTCTGGAGTGAGTTACTGTCAGTGTACTATCTGTAAGGGACTACACCTGGAGTGACGCAGCAGTAAAAGGTCTAAAGGGGTGAGAAGAGTGTCTGGTAAAATGATGAAAAATGTTTGGTTTGACTAGTACACAGTTTTAATTGTACCTCTTTTATTAATGTTTGGCTCTGGTTATCCATTTCTGGTGGCACCTTTCTTAGCCGCTATCAACACTAGAGATAGCAATGCTTTCATCTCTTTAGTATATATCTTTTTACAACTCAACAAAAGTATTTCGGTGCTGAAGTTGAATTCTCGTCCATGTTTATGACTAAGCATATTATTTAAGTCAGTTTTGTACATTTCCAAAACATATGTTACCAAGAACCTCATTCTCAACTATCCCCAACATCTTGTCTGCAGGAACATTTTGTTAAATCATATAAAAGTATACAAAATGTTTATCAAATATATACATGTAAAAATTCTAAATGTTGTAAATTTCAATGAATCTCTACAGTGAGACACACTTCTCTTCAGTGATGATCTGCACTGTCCTTATCTAAACGTCCACTCCATTCTATTTTTTATCTTTATATTGTAGTACTTCTTCAGATCTAATATTGTCTTCTATCCTGTGCTTATTACTCTTCTCTACTGCCGTTTATGTTCAGACTTCAGTTACAAAATCTGACATTTATGGTTTAACAGAATTACTATCCGAGCTCTGTATATCTTTCTTGAGCATTAATGTTAGACCTGTGTATGTAACTTGATCAGAGTTCACTAATCCAAGTTTGCCAAGCTTTATGTTTTTTTTATTAATTCATCTTCTTTTATCATCTGCTTTTCCAAATACTTATTACATTTTCTCCTGTGCCTGTCTATTAATATATAAAGCACTGCAAAGGTCCAACTTCCTTTAACATTAAAACTCACTTATACCTCTTTATGTACTTTTATAATGCCCTCTCTTTTCTTGACCTGACCAAATGCCCACGTGGCCCTGTTCTTAACTCACTGGGCACTATGCCTATCATGTGCTTCCATGTGGGCATATAAAACATATCATGAATCAAATATATTAATCTAAGTTGTAAGGCCTCAACGTATGCTGCCAGTTCTGGAAGTCCAAAACCATCCTGTTCCTGTCAGTATTAGCTTTTCAAACTCCACTCACTCTCTTTTGTAACCCCCCCCCCCCCAAAAAAAAAAAACTACATTTCCTTTTTAATATTTTCCACATCTGATCTCTTGGCTGATAAACACAAGCCTGACTCACATAAAGAATGAGTGAGAACAAAAACATCTTAAACTTTTGTACTTTATCAATGTCCATAAATAAAAAGGTTCTATAGTCTTCTCTTCCGTATATCCTTTTGAGCCATTTCCTCCCACATTTCCTTAGCTGCTTCCTTTCAACCAAACTTCCAGAAATGGCTACCTGTCATAACCCCACAAAAAGGGGAAGCTCTGTAAAGAGTCACACTTTGGGACAAAGTTTATTACTATAGCCTTTCCTTTCTCTGTATCTGCTTTATATTACACTATACTACTAAAATACTTAGTTTATCAAATGTAATTTTTATATCATCTTTTGAATTAGCAGCATAATACGCTGTATATGCAAAAAAAAGGATTTTTTTTTATTAGTATGTCTCCCTTTATACCCAAGTTATAACCTGTCTAATCACTTTAAATATAAAGCAAAAAGTAATGGTGATAGTGGACATAGGTTCATGAACCTATCTACCCGAAGGCATTTATAAGCCTAGCCAGAATGTGTTGGCTTTCACCACCCCCTTACTTTATTTTACTTTAAGGGTGATACATTCTGACAGAAACTGTTTGACTTTAGAGGTAATAAGGAATGTAATCGATCCTTTCACTGAAGTGAATGAAGATCGCATCTGATTTTACTGACAGCAAATGAGATCTGGGGTACTGAGGGAGAAGTGGTGTATCGTGGGATTCAGGGAAGGAGCTTAAGCTGTGAGGCGGAAATCTGATTGTCAATCTTGGCTGCTTGGTGGTTACCAATTCCATACATTGAAGACGACGGACCAGATAATATATCATCCAGTTTTCCTTCTGCCAAAATATGGCCAATTTGTAGCACCCCAGAGAGCAAGGGTATTTAGAGGGGAAGCATATAGAATTATAGATGTTTATGTTAGTTTGTCAAAATTTTACTTTGTCAAGATCACATGATCAACAACTTCAAAATATTGAAAACTAACTAAAAAATGGAAATGTAGTTTCTGCAGGGGGATGTCCACCACACCCCCTGCTAATTTTATATACTAACTCTGAAATTGCACTACAATGGGGAAAAGGACATATTTCCTGATCTCCACCGTGCTACTGTGACCTCTGTGTAATTCTGCTTTAAGCTGCTGATCCCGTGGTCTTAACCATATGAACTTCGACAAAGCAAAATTTCTATAAACTAACAAAAACCTGAAGTATACCTACCTACACATATCCCAGTAATGGATAAGGCATCTGCTGCACAAGCCCCCATTTCTAGCATCCTGGTATAAAATATTCTCAATTGTCTGTTATCTAGAGAAACAAAAAGTTCTACATCTGGCACACACTACCTGTGACCTACTTCCAGAAACACTTTCCAGTTCAGCATCCATTGG
Organism: Protopterus annectens; assembly: GCF_019279795.1. Taxonomy (NCBI): domain Eukaryota; kingdom Metazoa; phylum Chordata; order Ceratodontiformes; family Protopteridae; genus Protopterus; species Protopterus annectens. Next base: position 622,336,759 of record NC_056739.1, read on the forward strand.
TGGGGATCTGTTTCGGTTCTGTTCAGCTGGTCTGCCAAAACGTGCTATTTGGATAGGAGGGTCAAGCCTGACTCCAGGGCTACTACTCATGATTACACTGCTAGTCTGCACAACAGACAAGTATGAGTATCCCCTTCCTTGTCTGTTAACATAAATATTCCCCACTTGCACAAGGGCTTGAATGCCTTCATGGCTAATTTCACTACCATTTTGTCTTTCTTATTTATAAAAGTCTCCCTCCAAACGCCCTAACTGAAGTTACCTGGTCCTTCAGATCCCTCATTTGTACTCACCAAGTTGAATCACAGGAGTCTTTGATGAATGTGTGGGTCCCCTGGAGTTGCTTAAATGGCACCACCAGATCAAGGCAAACTTGGTTAAGCCACTAAAAGAGTTATTTTTCAATCCAGTGTAACAGTAGAATGGGACATTGCAGGAATTGGACATGCTGACACCACCTGTTTCTCAGATACCACTGAAATTTTGTCATATGCAATCTTACAAGGAGAACAATCAGGGAAGAAGACAACATATATCCCAAGAAACTGTGGAATTCTCTCAATGACAATGACTCTTTTTGGAGACTGCTTTGAAGTAAGACAGAAAAAGGAAGATACACCCTTTGCTATTTTTTGACCAGCAGTGCCACTAGGAACAACACTTCTATCAATAGAACAAGGTGCAACTCTGATAGGTTTAAGGGAAGTCCCAGGGACTGGAGCCATTGCAGAGTAAAGTCTCAAGCATCCAGGATCTACTTAAAGGATGTTGCCAGGATTAGGCAATCATCTATGTAGATGGAAAAGAGAATGCTCTTTCTTCTGGGAAAAAAAATATTACTGGAGCCATGTAGTTTTGAAATAGAGAATATAATAAAAAAAAGCCAAAAGGCAAAGTCGTGAAACTGTAATGTGAACCCCTTGCTTCCGATATGGAGAATTGGCTGTCCACCCTGGCTACAAGGATGTGAAAATAGTCATCTTTTTCAGTCTATTGGGGTGTGAAAATAGACATCTTTTAAGTCCATGTTAACTGTGAAAGATTGCAGAAGGTGTAAAGGTAGTAGGATCTCCAAGTTCAGCATTCTAAATTTTGGAACAATTCAAAACTTGTTGAATCAGGAAAGAATCAAAATGGGCCTCAGAGTTCATTCTTTTCCTGGGATCAGGAACAGTCTGAAATAAAATACCATTCATTTTAGCTTTTCTGGTGCAACCTGTATGTATTGTGATATCAAGTCTTTTAGAAGGGATAAGATGAGATAGACTTGATCCTTCAGAACGCGTTGAATATCTAAACATTTTGCTTTTCATTTCAAATGTAATCTGTAGCCCTGCATAAATATTTGCAGGACTTATCTGTCTTACATAGTGGCATCCCACTGCTCCACAAAAAGTCTACACACACCGTTCTTTAAAATGGGAGTTACAGGAAAGCAAGGTAGGTGTGCAGCTTGAGGGGGACCAGCTTTGCTTAATTACAGTTACTACCTTTGAGTGTCACAGCTCTGGGGGCTTCCCAGCTTTCCCCTTTGGACTGTTTGCCATTTTTCTCCTGTATCAGCTCTTCTAGTCCTTTTGTGGTTTGCCCCGGCCCTGTTTATAGTAGAAGAACCTCATTTACTAAGGCATTTTCCAACATATATAAGCCTATAGATAACCTGATAGCTTGGGAAATGAAGTTGTATTTCCCTTCTGTTGGCCTTTTCCTTTAGTCCCTTCTGCTCCTTACCATAACTGGTTACAGAAGGACTATTGCAACTTTAGTTAGCAAATCTAACAGTTGAGGACCCTGATAGCTAGGGTAAATGAGGTGTAAATCTTATGCCCAAAATGGTAAATAATTCTCTTCTTCCTTTAAATACAGACAGGATTCTTGCTTTCTGCCACTTTACAATACTTGCTAAAATCGAGACATCACTGCTGGATCAGTCACAGGATTCTTAACCAGGTGCATATGGGAGTCATAGACACTATAGAAGCAGTCTAGCTCTCTAGGAGCAGGAAAATGGAGTCCATTTGCAAGGACACATTACAAAAATGGATCATTTAAAACCTCCAGGACTGAAGGAGTAGTCAACAATATGGTGCTCAGCCAGAATACCTGAAAATAATAATAATAATAATAATACTAATAATCCTGTACCTAATCTGGATCTGAGAGAATGACTTGACTTCCTTTGAAGGTCTACTTCAGTCTGTGAAGGATATCTCCAAATGAGATGCCTTGTGGCAGTGAAGCAGAGGACAAGGTGTCCTTAATATCTGATTCAAAGTAAGAAAAGGGAGATATCCAGTCAAAATATGCCATTTTTTGTAGTGGGTACCCTTGATACTGAAGTGCTCATCAGAGGCTGGCTGCACTTCAAAATCTCCATAAAATCCTGAGACAACTTAAAGAAATCCTATGGAGGTGGGGTGGGGGAGATTTGCTCATGCAAGGCTGGGGCAAACCAGCTGGTATCCATTTCATTTGGGCATCATTAACCCATGCTAGGGATTGTAGTTCACCTTGGAGAATTTGGATCACGTCAAGCACCAGGGACGACCTCCTGCACAAATAGTGTTGGAATGCCATCCTCCCCTGCTCTGCCAGTGTTGCTGGACCATAAGGCCCTCAGAAAGGCCTCATGATCAAGTTTCTGCGTCAGTATTTTGGCTTGTGAAAATGTGCTCTGGGCAGACAACATGGTGGCCACTCCAGAGGAGTCACGACAGAGACTTCACCAGTTAAGGAAGATTGGTACAGTGACTGTGAAGGCATGTCATTGATAACTCTCTGGAACAAGCTCCCCATCTTTCTGAAGCAGACTTCCTCCCTACCATAATTCAAGTGCAACTTGGACAGTTGGTTGGGTAACCGCAAATTCATCTCGGGTTTGGCACTTATGTATCTAATTCATCTCTGGTTTGGCACTTATGTATCTAATGGCCAATAAAGTCAACTATTTTCCAAAGTGTACTTCTTCAGTTCATGTCTTTTTTGTATAAGTTATACCCTGTGGCTATTTCTACTTTTAAAATAATTATAATTTCATCAAAAATTAATACCTTAAAAACAACATCCCAGTCCAATATAACACTTACAGAATACACTACACATAAGAAAGTCTTTAGGGGAAAACATTTGATGGGTACAGAGATTTACTAACATATATGCTTTGCCTGCACAATTAAATGTCATATCACCTTTAACATCTCCCCCATATACCTCAGTTACTTCTTTCAGTAATGCTTTTCAAGTGTTAAATTCTTATACATTAGATCATCAACTTGGTATTTAAGGTTACTTTATATTTCCCACATAGACTTCCGCAAACCTTTAAACCCACGTGAACTAAACAATTATCTGACCATATAGGTGATATGTAAATTCCCTCACCTATTTACCCATGCAGCCAAAGTGAGGCAATTTTTATCCTACAGTTAATATCATAAGTGTGCAAGGGCTCCTCTCACAATTTAATCAAGACAATTTTTTACTGCTGTCAACATTAAAAAGATAGCAAGCATAGTTTAGTTTACTTACAACAATTTTTCTTTTTCATCAAGTATGCTTGCTCAAACTATATGCTGCTCTTTATTTTGCCACATAAAAGCCATAAAAGTTCAAGGTTCCCCCTGTACTGATGTCCTAAATTATTTCAACTAATTTCATCCCTGGCTAGTTCCTCTTGTAAAGCTAAACACTTAGACACCTCACCATCACAATTCACTCGATCTTGCGTTTCTCCATTTGATGTTAAATATTTATGCTCTCTATGTTTCTGGAAACCCAAATGCCTCAAGGGATCTCTCTCTAAATTCCAACCCATCTGTCAAATGTTTTCTCACCACTAAAGCCTATTAACACAAATATATTATTTTTCTAGTGCATCCTTTTGACTCTACTACCAATTATATGCAGACTGTCTGTAAACTCATAGTAAAATCAATGTCTGTTATTCTCAAGAATATCTTTGCCATTCTTTTAGACAAAATCATCAAAAACACTTTTAGTCATGAATTGAAATGGGTCTGTAGAACCCTTGATTAATGTGGAGGTTTCCCTTCCTTTGGTATGTGCTCTACTGATTCAAGGTCCAGAGCACATCCACATCCAGAAAAATATGGTTAAAAAGTATTTGCCAGACATTTATCTCCTACTCCTTATTTTTTCACGCATCTATTGGAAATGTATCACTACCAGATGCTTTCCATGTATTCTGGATTCTCAATGTTTCTTCAGTTTTCTTTATTTTTTCCTCAAAAAGTTTTTTTGTTTTTCAAATACATTTGAATGAATTCCATAGTATTTATACATAACATCTTAAATAACTATGTACACTATTTACATTAGCCTGACACTATAACAGATCTTAATGGATACAGTTACTTTATAAGTATGCCCAATCCATTATCAGAATTGTCTGATCAATTATTGCATAGTGTCAAACCAACGATAAGACTTTTCCCCAAGGGTTGGTGATAAATGGCTTTGGATAAATTCTTAGTTCTTTAATTTCCAATAATGCTGTGATCTTCAGTAGGCTGCAGAAGTCTTTCAAAGTTGGTACTGTGTTTGTATTCCATCTTCTTGTTTTACACTTCCTTGAAATTGCAAGTAAAGTCCATATTACATGCATGTTTCACCTATTCAAATGAGGACCTTCGTTCACATTTAATAATACAACAGCTTTAGTCAGATAAAATGATTCATTAAATAACACTTGTAGAAAGTTATTAATACCATTACAAAATAGCTTAATTTTATCACAAAGAAAATGTGGCTCCAATCTGTATTGTGTACTTGCTCACATCTCCAACATATGGAAGAACTAATTTTACTGATTCTATCTGGGGTTAAGAATCATCTGTGTAAGCACTTCCACTTAAAACTTTCCAGTATCGTGTAAAGGATGGATATTTTATCGAAAAGATATTTGTTTTAATAGCTTCAGTTAACTGTATTGAGTGTTCTTTTGTTATACATTTCCAATATGAGGTTTTGGGTATTGTTTTATAGTTTGTCAATATTTTGTACATTTTTGAAATACTGTTTCCCATGTCAAATGTATTATATATGATTTCATATATGTATTTCGCAAATGTAGGTATTTCTTTAAATGAAAACTTAATTATTCTACTTAAATCTTGCAAATATGACAGTTTGCCAGTCCTGTTGTGAAATTTTGTATGTTGCTTTTATTACTTGCATATCTAAAACTTTTAGTTCTTTAATACAGTGGAGTCAATAAACAAATCCTTTCTATTCCCAAGAATTAATCATTTCTCTATATATTTTATGTGGAAAGTTCTTTGTGACTATAAATGGTGTTAAAAGATCAAACCAGATTTTTAAATCTATATTTGCATTAATAATTTTCCTAAATGAGTCAATGTAATAATCATACAAGTTTTAGTGGGTTTAATTATGTTATACTGCATACTACTTCATAATATGTGCCACGGCAAATTGTTTTTATCTGTTACTTGAATTTTTTTTTGTAAATCAAATTCATTTATTCATATTACTAATTCTTTCCAATTTGCAGAGTAATTTGGACTTATCCAATCTGAGACTGTTTTAGAAAATTGATGCTTTCATATATGTTTCTATATCAGGAAAGTTTAATCCTCCCTGTTTCCATGGTTTGATATGATGTATTAAAGCTATTCTGTTTCTTTTAGGAAACTATAACAATGTTATTAGGCATGAATTTAAGGAAACTATAACAATGTTATTAGGCATGAATTTATTTCTTTAAGTATATTCCTTTCTGGTAACAGTTGTATTGCCAAGGCTATATATATATATATATATATATATATATATATATATATATATATATATATATATATATATATATATATATAGGATCTTGGGCAGTAAAACCATTTTAACTGTAGTCTATCTTCAAATGTTAATATTATTTTGTTCCATTTTTCCACAGAGATTTTAACTGTATTGATGATATTATTGTTTTTGAGACTAATTCATTATCCTTACATAACTATATTCCTAACTATTTTAAGGTAGACTCTTGTTTCCCTATGATGTGATCCTCCTTAGTCTGCAGTTCTTTTATTTAAAAATAAACATTTTGATTTACTGAAATGGAGTCCTGAAGTCATGTGAAATTTGTCAATTAATATATCTAATCCTTCTAATGTCTCCCTCTCTCTTGTATTAGATATTAGTAATATGTCATCAGCAAATAGCATTACTTCGAATTGTATTGTTCATAAACATCTATTCCTTTGATTTTTATATTGTTACAAATTGAATCTGCCAATATTTCAATAGCCAGAGCAAATAGAATCAGTGACATGGGACATCCTTGTTTAGTGCCTTTTGTTATATGTACAGATTCAAAGGTAAAAGGACCTAACTTGACAAACTAAATTATTTGTATACATATTCCTTAGGAGATGTACAAAGGATGCAGGAAATTCAAATAGCATTAGGATTTTGAATAAATAGTCCCAAGTTAGGGAATCAAAGGCTTTCGCTATATCTAAGCCAATTATGAAGGTTTCTTTATTAACAATCTATAAGAGAAATTATCCTTTTAATATTGTCGTGTGTGTATCTATGATATATAAATCTAGTCTGATCATTATTTATTGTTTTGGATAGTGGTATTTTCATTCTGTTAGTTAATATTGTCAGAAATATCTTATAGTCATTATTTAATAATGATATAGGTCTATATGAGGTACAGAGGTTTGGGGATTTGTTTTCCTTTAGGATTGGTGTGATTAAGGAATACCTCCAAGATGGTGGTATTAAAGCTTGTGACTGAATTTGTAATAGAGTTTTATGGAAGAGGGATAGTAACTTTGAAGGAAAAAGTTTGTGTTTCCATAATTATGCCATCTACACCTGGAGCTTTATTTTTTATCCTCTTTTAATGTATCTGCAATTTCTTTGTAGGATATGGGTGCTTGCAGATATAGTTTAAATTTTTCTTTTTTTTTTTTTTTTAATATTAGAACATTTTTCATCTAGATTTCATTGATCAATATGTATATTGTCTTTTTGGAAATGCTCCATATGATGATTTCTATAGGCATCAAGAATGTTACCCTACATCAGACACATTTTTCCCTTTCTTTTCATGAAAGATACTTTTAATGTTATTAGCTTTTGATTGTATTTTGATTCTTGTGGATAAATTATGTTGATATTTGGGAGAAGTGGCCAAGGTATTAATTTTTAGTTTTTCTAAAGCTAAACTAGTTTTGCACATTAGAATTTCACTGTATTTATTGTTTAATACTTCTAATTTCTTTTTCATCTCCAAATGAATTAGATTTTTTTCAGCTTTTACTGACAAAAGTTTGGATTGTAGATCTAATAATTTAGAATCCCATTCTCTAATTTTTTTTATACCAAATTAGAGTTTTACCATATATGTAAGCTTTTAATGAATCCCATATCATTATTTTATTTATCTCTGTGGTGCAATTAATATCTAAGAAGAACTGTAATTCAGGTAATAGCCAGGGTTTGAACTCTTTAATTTTAGTTATATATATATGCTGGAATTCTGGAGTTAAAGATTAATGGTTTGTACCCATTTTGAAGTTTTAGTATCAATGAATTGTGGTCTGAAAAGGGGCAGGGAGTGATTGAGAAATTAATGATTTTACAGTGTAAGTTATAGGCAGCAAATATTTTATCTATTCTAGTTTGGGTACCAAATCTGTGATCTTGATGGGAAAACAACAAAGATTATATTTTTTAAATTTGAAAGTATCTACAAGATGAAATTATTCCACCCACTTGTTTAAAGCTTTTGATACAGCAGATGCATGCAGCGGTCTTTTATTTGTAGTTTCAGAAGTATCAAATATACAGTTAAAATCTCCAAATATTAAATTGCCTTTATAATTATTGGAAATGAAATCAAAGTGTTTTTTTAACAGTTCCTGTTCCAATGCCTGGGAACCAGTATAAATTGGCTAGGGTACAAATTCTGTTATTATATACAACTATTACTAATGCCATAAGGCCTTCTTTAGCTTCGTACTTATAAATGATTTCTGGGTTAATCACGTTTGTTTTCCATAAAAGTGTTACCCCTTTTGTCTTTGTCTTATAAGTGGATTGCGCCAATATCATATAGTCCTTAGGATACCATTTCTAATTGGCATTTGTTCTGAAATGAGTTTCTTGAAGGAAGACAATTTGTGCTTTGTTCTGTTTTAAATATTTCAGTAGATTTGATCTCTTGCTAGGATTGTTTAAGCCACTGGTATTTAAAGATTATTCTTCTTTCGGCTTTTCTCGGTTAGGGGTCGCCACAGCGGATCACCTGTCGGCTCAGGATTGGCAGTGGAGTTTTAGAGTGTCGAGTTGCCAGCCCGGCTCCCAACCTTCCACAGAAGGCACATGCACACTCATGCCTAGGGCCAATTTAGAGTGTCCAATCCACCTATAGCATGTCTTTGGGATATGGGAGGAAATTGGAGCACCCGGAGGAAACCCACGCGACCACAGGGAGGACATGCAGACTCCGCACAGAAGGCACCCCAGCCGAGGATCGAACCGGAGAACCTCTTGCTGTGAGGCGGCAACACTAACCGCTGCACCACCGAGGCCACCCTCCACTGGTATTTAAAGACAAGTTAAATCCATCTTAGGTTATTTAGACTATGTAATTTTTGTTTTTTTGTGACTACCATTTTACTCTGATAACTAAGTATACGTTTGAGCTTTTAAATGGACTAATCAGTTTTATACTTGAGTGTTTACCAATAAAGTAATGTTTTGGTCAGGCATACTAAAAATGCTTTTGCAGTTTTCTTTATTTTTCATGTTAATAACCCACTTCCAAATGAGGAACGTTTAATTGTCTAAAATATATTATTTCCTGTGTACTGCTTTCAACATCTGCATCTTGTTCATACAGAGTACAGCAATAATTTACCATTATATTCAGAATTTCTCACGGAGTACCTTACCATTCTCATAATTATTTTAGTTATCATCCTTTCAACCTTTTGCTGCCTCAAACTATGAACCAACAATTTGTCATGGGTCATTGTCAAAAAATTGCCATTTTAAAACCACTGCTCTGTTTTTCATTATTTAAAAATATTCTTTCAAACACATTCTAGCTTCTTTCAGCTTCTCTTCAACCTGTTGCGTTCCACTTATTCTTTTTTGCTTCTGTAAATACCTTACTTTTAAAGCCCTCTAGATATCTACTGAGATTACTTTTCCAGATCTCATTTGGTTTCACTGTGACCACATCTCTAGTCTTCAATTTAAAATTACCAAATCCTTTGCAAGTTCTTTACTGCTTAGGCTCAAATTTCATAACATTTCAGTACAGTTTGATGTACCTAATCATTAAACAACTTCCTTTTCAGAAGACATATTGGAAATATAATAAATCACAATACTGTTTTACTTACAAAACAATTTGTATAAGGGAATGGTCTGATGATTCAGACCACATTACACATCTTAAAAACAAAATTCTCTCCCTACCCAAAAAATAAACAGCACATTAACTTCACAGATTTTTGAAAAGCTGTTTCTCTGTACAAACAGCAGTATAAAGCATCTGCCAATGTTGTTATAAACATTCTATTGGGCACCATTTTGCTTATTTCATTTGACTACACTACTTTGTTTCTGAAAATGTCCCTAAGTATGTGTGATGACAGTTAATCAGTAAACCTATAATTTAGTTCCTGTAGCTATTTTTTTTTTAAAAAGTCAATCTTGGGTCAAGTCTATACAGTGACTTCACAATCTTGCAATATACCAAAGCTCATCAAGGATGGCAGACTGCATTCGAAAAGCACTGATGGATGACTTGCCAGTCAATGCACTTCAAGAACTCCTGACTACATCCAGTAATAAATATGACAAGAACATGGACTGAAATAATTATTTTCTCAGTGGTATTAACTCATTTAATGGTTCTAAAACTTTTACCAGTTTGCATATTTTACATTTAAGTTACACTGAACGACATCTTTGCACTGAACCAGTTTCCCTCATTCAGTGCTTCCAGCACATTGCTTTTGTGATTCTTGCTATCTGGCATAATTTCATTCAACATACTTATCTCATCTATGCACAAAACTTTGGATCTGGGAACCAGAACTAACTTTATACAATGCTGTAAAGTTCATTTAAACAGGAAATTTTATAGAAATCATGTAATGACAGTAGCTATTTTCACACTTGTTGCTAATGACCTCAATATTTTTAAACCAAATTTCAGTTTCTTTTTTTTTTCAATGGTCTCTCACTTCTCTCCCTCTGCCCCTGCAACATTTTACAGTTTGAGAGCATGGACTTTTACAAGACAAAATGCAATACAGGGTCTCCACATTTAACAATATACAAACTTTCATTTTAAATAAAATTCTGACGTAATACAATATTACATTTATATTAATCAAATAGTACTTACAAAATTCAATGTTTAAGTGTCATTCAGAATAAAACTCAATTTGATTTTCATATTTTTACATATAAGCATTTATTCTTTTAAAGTAGTTCTTATTCGGTATTCGTAGTGCATTGTTTTTGAGAAATATTCCACTTTTTTCAAGATTGTCTTTGTTTTATCCATTAATTTTTTGGATAACAGAAAGGGCGTCATAGGAAACATCTCCTTTAAGTGCCCATAGTTTACTTTTCCATCTTTTTTGACTGGTTGGTTGTGTGATCAACTTCTACCTCCAGCTCATTGTTTTCTCTTTGCCAGCTCATTTTGTGCTTGCCAAGAGTATGCAACTTGAAATAAAGTTTTATTTCACTGCAAACTCTTATGGAGGGAAGAATAATTTTTGACAGCTTGTTTGTAAAGAAAAGTCATTATTGGTGTAAACCATTATATTACTAAGTATTAAGATGGTTCATTTTCTCCACAAAATAGACAATTGCCTCCTCTAGTTGATCAGTCAATAAAGCTCTCAGCTGCTTTCCCAGTCACAATTGGGAAAATGTATTCTCTGTGCTCTGTTTTAACATCATCCATATAAAGTCCAGTTCATGTGCAAAGGCATATTCTCAAAGTCTTTAAAATTCTTCTTTCAGGTTATTTCTGGTACTGGTGTAAGCCTCAAGCTGCCTCTGCATGACCTATCCTCAAGTTCACAAAATCCAAATGAATCAACATGAACTAAAACAGGCAACAAAGTACTGAAATCCCAACCAACAGGCACCAGATTAGCACCAAGAACTTTATTTCCAATATTACAGATTTCTTTCATTTCCAAAAATCTCAAATAAACCATCCCTTGGATCCTTATCAGTTTTTCAATAACTGTAAACTGGAACATATTAAATGTATGACATGAAAAACATGTTTACTTAAGACTTTGTTTGGGTCCTTTCTACTTGCATCACACACGCTAATTTATACTAGATCTTGTAGTAACTAATAATCCTACAGTGATATCTAACCTCACCATATATGCACTCTCCTTCAGTGATCACTGTCCCATAGCTTTCTCAGTACATAACCTAACATTAAAATATAAATCCAATTTTTTTCACATTCAGACCCCAAACTATTCAAAATATCACTAATCTTAAAAACCACCTTGTCACTCTTGAATGGTGTAATTTACTTGCTATAAAAGACCCCCATGAAGCAGCTAACAAACTTACCAATATTCTCCTGCCCTTGCAAAACAAATTCTTTCCCTTGCTACAAAGGCTACTTTGACCTCAGAAACATGACTGGGTATCTAAAACTCAAACATCTCCTCAAATTATGTAATGAAGTATAACACAATTGGAAATCCACAGATTTCCATGCCAAATATTCCTCACTACGCAACCATGTCAAGCAACCCATCAGCAAACACAAAAACAATGGTCTACATTAGCAAATTGAAATGTCACTTATTTGAACACTGAATGACTGACACAATCATCAAACTACAAAAACTACGAATGGCCACATAAGCAATTTTTTTCCCGGAGAAAAAAATCACTTGGCCGTAGTCAGGAACTTGCCCTTTTCTCCATTGTAGAGTAATCTCGGAGTTGGAAAATTTAGTTAAGGGTGGTGTCTGAGGGCACCCCCCCCATCAGGGGATATGGGGGGGCGAAGCACCCCACTTTTGTAGGGTTCGACAGTGTTTGGGTTTTAGTTGGCCAAGCGATTTTTTTCCCTTGGGAAAAAATTTGCTTAAGGGGCCATTCATAGTTTTTGTAGTTCTATGATTCTGTGTCGATCATTAGGTGTTTGGGTAAGTGACGTTTCGATTTGTTAATATAGACCCCAAAAACAACCACTACCGCAACAAATAAACCTCGCTGTTAGCCAAACACAAAACATTGAGAGAAATCCAAACGCTGACTGGCCAAAAAACTCAACACAATTCTACTCACCTGAACTCCTCTACCACCAGCAGAAACTCTCATGCACTAAATTCCTCAATGGGTTCTGCAACTTGCTACACATCAACAGCAACATAAACCTACCCACCCTCATAGCAGCCCTTTCCCCCTTTTACATTCCACTATTCCACTCCAAAAAAATAGAACCAAAGAGATATAAACACAAATGAACCAAATACAAATAAATAATCCACTAGTCTCAGATAATCTAGCCCCTTGGTTCACTTACTTCAGTAAGGAATTCATTTCCCACCTTCTCATTCACATATACTGCCTCTGCTTGGCTAATAAGATTTATGCCTCATATATGGACAATCGCAGTAGTCACTCCTATTCCAAAACTATCAAGACAACTACTGCTTTTCAATTCCATCCTCTCTTAGTACTTCCAACTTTTTGTCAAAACACTGGGAAAATTATCTACAGCCAAAGTATTGTTTATTCACATCAATAACATATATCCAGACAGCAACATGGATTCTGGTCTGGATGCAGCACCATAACTGTCCTCTACTTCCTCAAAGATGACATGCTGTCCAATATGGACAAAGGCAGCATGACAGATCCTGTCTTTACTGACCTCACAAAAGCCTTTGATCTAATGTATCATAACTTACCCTTTGAAAAATTAACTGACATAGGCATTAGTAACTATGCAAAACCTTGGTTTGTAGATTTTCTCACCAATAGTTCCCTCAAGGTTGAAGTAGACACCACAACCTCTGAAACAAGTCTTATGAAAGCAGCCCTTCAGGGTTCCACTTTAGGTCCTCTGCTATTTTCCACATTAATCAACAAACTTCCATCTGATCGCCATAGGATACCTCTCATTCCTAATGTAGATGACATGGTTATCAACAGGTCAAACAAATCCCACTCTGTTATACAAACACAGCTCCAAGATGACTTGCAAACCCTCAAATAATGGCTGATAGGCCAGAAACTTGTACTCAATGCATCAAAAACAGAAGCAATGCTACTTGGGAGCAAACAGAAATAGCCACAGCATTCAGGCTACCTAATATTAAAGATGTTAATACTACCACATCCTTCATTTTGGCTAAACCAGATTCATAACATTCAACTACACATTCAAAAAGATTAACAAACTAACAGAGAGGTGATGAGATACCTGTTATTGGACTGGGTTGACAAAAACATAAAAAGGCCTTAGAAAACAAAATAATCACATAAGCCAAGAAAGCAATAACAAGGAATGTAAATCTAAACCTGAACAGCATGTTGGTGATTTAACAGATATATTGGATAATGTGGTAAACAGTGAAAATACATCTGCAAAACTGTGAGTGACATAAGGTTGACTTTAGATGTGCTATACTTTTTGTACTGCCCGATACTTTATCCATTCTGGTTTTCTGCAGTAGTCATTGCACCTCATATACGTACCCTCTGAATATACTGAGCAAAAGCTTCAGTTAACTCAAAAAATGGGCTGAGTATTGAAGACTGGAAATGTAATGGAACTTGGATAAACTGCTCAAAGAATTTATTAATTGAACAGAGAAAATTTACTACTGGATGTCAGCCATTTTTTTGTTTACTCTTCTTTATGCTTCTGATTATGTTTTTAACAGGTTAGTTTGTTACAAAATACAACTCTCACTTTTAAGAAAGCAAGTGCTACTAACTGCTTTGTATAAGCTGAGAAAAGCACCTATGAAATAAAACGTGTATCAAAACTATGGTAAGAATCACTGTTGCCATGACAACTATAAAGGGCTTGTCATCATTGTGAAGCATTAAATAAATTATATATATATATATATAATATATATATATATATATATATATATATATATATATATACACACACACACACACACACCTTAGAATGCTTTAAAAAGTGCAAATAATCTGCTTTTGCTGATATGCAATTAGCTTTTTAGATGAATGTATCGCAAATATGACAAAGCAACTGGAAAGTCAAACCTTAAGCAGCACAGTTCACATTTTATCATGTATAGATAAAACATTCAAATAATAAAACACTCCTACCTTTTTATGCAAAACTTGAGCATCAGTATCCATGACAACAATATTTTGGAGCCTGGCAAAAACTTCTGTTTGCTTGGACTGGATAGAAACTGATGCATTCATACCTGCGGAAATATTTCAGTCACCATCAAATTTTAAAATTCAGTAGAGAGAAATCAAAAACATTTCTGCAACTCCATGCTTGAGGAAGTACTTTTCTGGCAAACTTGAAAGATTTTTTTTTTCCTAAAAAAGAATTCCTGAGTATCCTTAAAGATGCATTTACACAGACCTGCATCAAAACCAGATGCAAGACATCATGGAAGAGGTGAGTGCATGCACACACACACAGACTGAATTATAAGTATGCATAATACAGAGCCTTGAGACATACCTAACTGTTCATCTAACAAACTAGGCACCATACCTAATGAGATGATCTGTAAGAAAAACTCACAAGCAATGCTCTCAAAGTATCTAATATCGGTAATTTAATATATCCAGTTGAAGGACTCCTGTTAATCTGAAATCTTGAGTAAATATAAAGCCAGGTGTTGGTATAAATAAAAGGTTATCAGTGCATTTATGTGGTCCAGTTTGTGTTTGTTCAATTTGTGGACCAGCATAACATTTCTTTTGTAATGAAAGCATTTTGTTATAGAGTTTAGATGCAAATTAATATTTACTATCTCAAAAATAATTGCCTCCAACTTTTAGTATAAGCCATTGTAGCTAGAAAAGCACAAGATAGCAAGAAAGAAAATAATGGGCAACTAACTTCAAAGCAGCAAAGTTGAACTGACTGTACAGAAATCCAAAGGCCACTGTCAACAACTGCAAGGCATCTAAACGCCTGAAAAAGGAATACAGCACAGTACACCAAGCTAAACATGAGGCGTGTTAATACACAAGTATTTTTTTTTAAATCACTCCTGCTAAAGACGCACATACTTTGTACAAACTCACTGCTACTCCAAGCCCACATACACACACTGCTGCCTATTATCATGATAGAGTATGAAGGGATCTTATATTCAAATTTCAAATACTGCAATACTGAGTAACAAATATCTAGCCCTAGAAAAGGCCATCAAGAAGTCAGCTTCAACTATATACTTCTAAATCAAAGATGACCAGAAGAGTATCCATATTGGTTTTAAATTTTGTACTCTTTGAAGGCTGTTGTGGCCGAGGCACTAAGACAGATAGATCACAATAAATTTTATCGGTGTGGAATCCTTGTCGTTTTTTGGTTTTAAATTCCACCTAGGTGCAGGGATTTTTAATATTCTTCTGTTTTTTCTTCAGTCATGTTGATCCACAACAAAGAGGCTGTTAATGTATGTATGGAAACAATGATTTCCATGTTGTGCTTTTATTAAAGAAGCCTGGACTTCACTTCAGTGACACACATACATTTTGATAAGGACACCCCCTAATAATCTTACAGTGAATCCATGTTCATCTAATCAGTCTTCATTCATAATCAACCTCTATCACACCGCTAACTAATCACATACATACTTTCTTGACTGTGTGTCACATTACTTATACTGAATAATAGTAGAAGATAGCAATGTGCTCTATTGAAGGCCATACTGCCACACCACTAATCATATCTGTACCCCCTGAATATGCACTACATTACTTACACTGAATAATGGTAGAAAATTACACTGTTTTCTATTAAACGGCATATGGGTTTACCTTGTGGCTAGCTACTAATTTCATGAACTTTAATCATACCAAGAATTAGGAATGGTGTCCATTCCTGTCATGGGATCAGAAATCCAAAACAAATGGAGAAATGAAGCAGAGAGCAAAAGCAGTGATTACTTGAGACTGTGGTTCACTGTTTACTGGATTTTATCCTTTTCTCATTGCTGTATAGGCCCAAAGTTTGTTTCCATGAATTTGGGGTATGTTGTGTTGTGTACAGTTATCACTATGCAATGCAATGGATGGCACAGATGTGTTCCGCTTGGCTGTGATGGTCGAAGTGATTTCTAAATGACTACGGTCAGATCCTTTATAATGAAGTTGGTACAGAGGAGCCATACATTAAGGAACAAAAAGATCAGGGTCACTTGAGGAGATCTGGCATGTAATAGAGCTTAAAATTAATAAACTTTCTTATAAAGTAAAGTTGTGCAATTCATACTTACTTGTAACAGTAGATGTTTGAATTCCTCTCTACCGCACAGGCATTTTGGGTTATCTGCCAAGTTAATCCAGTACCAGCCAGCTTTTAAAAGCTCAGACTCCCCTCACACTGTCTTCATGTGACAGCTGATTGCCTGAGCATATCCTGAGTGGGAAGTCTTCAGCTGTCATAAGGAATGTGTTCATGTTTTTTCAAAAAAAAAAAAATATGGCAGAACAAAAAGGGGGAGGAAAGAGGGAGTAAATACTGCAACACTGAAGAGAAGGCCATCCACTGTTATGGTAAGATTATACAAAACTGTCCTATATCCTTTCATATCCCTGCTTCAGTATTGCTGATGTAAGAGAGAATACAAAAGCTGAACATGAAACATGGCAGGAGGAAGGCACAGAACAGCCCTCTAGAAACCCATGCAGAACTCGATCTGGAAACAGCATTCAACTTGTAACGTTTAGTGAAGATATGGACAGCAGTCCAAGCAGCAGCCTCAAGGATGGAATTGGTGTCCAGTCCTTTCAAAAAGGCACAAGAGGAAGCAACAGCTCTAGTAGAATGAGCCTTCAAAGAGGTAGAAAGACATTTACCATAAAAGGAGTAACAAACAGAAATGGCTTAAGAGATCCAGAAAGAAATGGTTTGTTTATAAATTGTAACTGTAGAAAGCACACTACCACTCACGAGCCACAAAACCTTTTAATGTTGCACACAACTGAAAGCAATAGTAAAAACAGCAATGCAATAAAATGCAGTAAAACCAAGTTACGAATATATATATTATATATATGTTATAAGAATAATAAGGGTTTGATCACTAGGATACACAGAAAGGAATGTCACAGGAATGCATTGTTTCATAGGAGAAGCATGCATCCTAAGCATGTTTTTATGAATGTGGTCAAAGGACAGGCATTGAGAGTCTCTAGGTTAACAGCTAATGAAAGTGATTTTAAGGAAGAAATAGTAGACTTAAGGAACAGGTTTACAGAGAGGGGATATACTGATGCCACTAACACAATTTTGGATGATGTGGCAACACAGAGATGAAATAGGTAGACCTTATATTTCTTCGAATTAGGGTGTCCCTGAGAAAGTTAGGGAGATTAAGAAGGCACCAATACATATAACAACTTATTTTTCTAATAATGTAGATATAACTGAGGTAGTAAAAAAAAAAAATTGGCCAATTTTGACACGACTCTGAGATTAGAACCACTGTAGGGGATAGACCTAATTTCTTATTCATGAATAAAAAATCGCTTAGGAAACTGTTATGTTATCCAAAAGGAGGCACAGGAGGGTTTTTTTTTAGAATCTGTTAGGCAAGGGACTTTTCCCTGCAATAAATGTAACTATTCTAGGTTTATAGATGTTACCAATAGATTTATACATCCAGATTTTGGTATGGAGTTTAAATTTAGTCTGATAGCAGATTAACACTTCCAATGCTGTGCATTTAGCAGTGTATAATGCCTGTTCGGCTTTTTATGTAGGGAAGACTAACAGGAAAGTGAAATTTAGGATTAGGGAACACCTTTTAAATATTAAAAATTCAGTTTTGATAAATGCCCTAGCTAAACATGTTTCCATCTGTGGTCCCTCGCACTCATTTAGGTTTCCTGTGATAGAGAAAGTTTTGGATAGTGAATGGGGTGATGATATGATTAATAAAACAGAAACATCAGAAACTAGATGGATGATAACATTAAGAGCGGACAAGGGGAAGGGGCTGAATGACAGAATTCCCTTGAAACCTATATTATACAATGAATATGTGTTTATTAATTTTTTTTAGAGTCTAATGTGTGTGTGTGTGTGTGTGTGTGTGTGTGTGTGTGTGTATATATATATATATATATATATATATATAAATATATATAATATATATATATATATATATATATAAATATATATATATAATATATATTTTTTTTATGTATGTATGATTATCAGAGCTATTTTTGACGTGGCTGACATTAGTTCAAACTGTGAAAGTATATTTGTTTCTTTTAGAACACTTAATGAATGAGCAGGTTAACTGTTTTGTTAGACTGCTGCTTAATTGAGAACAGTAAATGTTTGTTCTGTATTTGAAGTAATGATATGGTCTGATGAAGTGGTGTTTATCACTACGAAAGCACTAACCTTTTAATAAACTGGATTTTTACTTGCTCATTGTGGCTTCCTAAATTGTTGTTTGGTCCGTTGTATGCTGCTGTGGATTATTTTCATTAATTTTTTATTCAACGGTCCATTTATTCGTGCAGTGACCTTTTTATGTGTTGAAGCTCTGAGGTATGCCACCTTTACGCCCTACGCCTTTGTGTGAGGAGCACACATGTGATGTACAATGTCTATAAAATTCTAAAGGTTTTAGTATACTGGCTAGACATTGGCCTAACCTTGGGAGGAGACATCCTTTACTATTCAAGACTACTGCAACAGTGAGATGGAAAAACATCACTGGGAGATTGATGGCTTGATTCAAGGTGAATTCAGAAACAATTTTATGCATGATTAATGGATGTCTTTGTGAAAAATCAGATGGTGTTGGCTCACCAAGACAGCTTGCAGCTCGGAGACTTACCTTGCAGATGTTAGAGCAATGAATAAAAGTAGTCTTTCAAGTACTGAACCATAAATCAGCCTGAAAGGCAGTTGAAAAGAAAGTAAGGTCAATTTTTAAGGAACACATCTGAGATACCATGGAGGAGGAATTTGCTTGTGACAGGTTCTTGTGTACTACACTCTCTTTATAAACTGATCACAGAGCGAGACGAAAGAGGGGGAGCCACAGACAGACAAGCTGAGATGGCTACAAGATGCACTTTGATACATTACAAATCATTTCTAAATATATCACACAAATATTTCAAAACTAGAGAGGTCAAAATCCTTACGGAACCTCCGTTACTAGCTAGGCACCACCTAGAAAACTTCTTACACCTGTAAATGGAAGATTTTCTAGTTGCAACTTTTCTTGCCTCCTTAAATACCAGCTGTGCATCCTCATTGAATAAGTGCCTAAAAGGTGTCAAAACAGAATCATCCAGGCTATCGGTTGTAATTGCTCTAAGCTATAATTTATCATTCATCCCTGATACGGTGTGAGCAGATCCAGTCAGTGAAAAAGCTTTTGATAATTGCCCTTGTCCAGTTGCATTAAAAGGGAGATCCAACTTTACCTGAACCAAAGGGGGGGGGGTTACCTCAATATTTGGCAATTCTTTCTGAATCTTCATAATTGTGATTTGTGAATCACTAGGAAGGGTAGAAATGCATACAGGAAAATTCCTGACCATAGAAATGATAGAGCATGTATGGCTGCAAGGATATCTAGAACAGAATTTTTTTCAGTTTATAGAAAGGATGCAAGCATATCGACTTCAGGTGTTCCCCACATAAGGATCAAGTACTGAAAGACTGTTACTTGGAGCTTCCACTTGTGATGGTCTACACAGGATTTGTTTGGTCTGCCTGCCACTGCATTTTGCTCTGATGGAGGCCTGAAGAATCAGAGAATGCTGTACACCCAAGCTTCAAAACCATATCTGCAGACTGGCAAAGGGTATGACCTTGTACCCCCCCTTGCTTGTTCAGGTATCACATCATGGTGGCGTTTTGTGTGACCACCAGGAGAGGATCTAAAGTCAACAACTAGTGAAGAGCTTTTAAGGCATGCACTGTCAAAATCTGTTTTACATTTATGTGCTTTGCTGTGTCCTGTGGACTTCACAAGCCTTGCAGTTGAACTCTGATGGACAATGGCCCCAAGCAAATTCGATGAGTGTCTGAAAAGACTGGACTAGGGTCTGAAGATAGAAAAGGAGTCCTGGATTCATAGACTGTAGATCTCTCCACACTGCAGTTCTTGTTTCACAAATACCAGTACCTGGAAATCCATGGGATGAAGGTTCTCTGTTCAACAATTCTTCAAGTGCCATTGAATTTTTCTCATGTGGAGTTGGGTTAGTGGTATTATGAGGATCACTGATGCCATTAGGCCTAGAATTTTGAGGAACTCTCTAGCTGAGATCAAGTCTAGAAGATAGAAATCCAAGAAAATGTGGTAATAAGTCAGAACTTTGTCTTCTGACAGGAAAGGCTTCCTTTTTACTGTATCTATCCAACACCCCAGGAAAACAATTTGTGAAGAGGGTGTGAAAAAGGTTCAACTGGATACATAATCATAAGTCAGCAAGTTGTCTAAGGAAAAATGTGGATGCCTAGCGTTTTTCTGCAAAAGGCAATCACTGGACTCACTGTAAAACCAAAGGGCATTTACAAAAACTCATAATATAAGCCAAACACAACACCATCTCAAAAATTTCCTGAAACCGAGCAATATGAATACGATAAGCATCCTTGAAATCTACAGTGAAACAACACTATGACTAACTGTAAGGTGAACATTTCTGTTACAAAGGTATTCAAGAAAAGACAACCCTAAGCCAGGTCTCCAGGAGTGCTCCTTTTTTGGTACTAAAAAGATTCTGGAGTAAAATCCTTTTTTTTTGTACTGCAGACACTGGTTCTATGACCAATGCTTCTACCATGTGATGGAGCATTAGAAGAAACAGTGTGGGGGAATTCCCCTGAAAGGGGGAGGATTTTCTATCCACTGCCAAGTATATCCTCTCAGAATTATTCTCAGAAACAATTTGTCTGAGCCTATTTGCAGCAAAACTACAGGGTTGAGAAAGAAACAGGAGGAAGGAGGAGAAGGAAGGGCAGGAAGGGGGTGCTCTGTGATTCAGCATAGCTGTTCCTTTGCAGGGGGTTGATCACTTTATGGAAAAGAACCCCTTTTGCTTGGTTTCAATAAATTATCCTCATGCCACTTCCTTTTGGCTCCCTGACACTTGTTTGGCTTGAATTTTTGTTTGCTCTTTTGTTTGACATCTTACCTTGGGAGAACGTGGGTACATGGAACATCGATGCCCCATTTATTAATTTGCCACCATCATCCCATTATCTGAGAATTTGTATTGCATCATCAATTCAGCACTTAAAGGTCCATTCAAAAATTCAGCTTTTAAATCAGAGAAGTTCTGATTATGTAACCAAGTACACTGTCGTACTATAAAACAAGCAGCAGCATTTCTTGAGCTTGTATCTGCACATGCAAGGACGTCTCTCAAAGCAGGTTTCAAAACCTCAAACTAGAAATAATATTCATACAAGACTTTTGCTCTGCAGGTAAGGAATCATCCAAATTATACAGACACTTGAAATACATTTCCGCTCATAACCTTGAGAATTTAACATTCTTAAGGCTGGACTACTAGAAAGTAACATTTTCCCCTGAGGATCTAACAATTTTCCCACTTTATCAAGCTCTGGATGAGATAAAGCCAATGACTTTTTATCTGAGCAGGCAGCTGGGGAGACAGCAGGTGGATCAGCAACCAAATGAGAAGAGAAACCTGCCATATCTGAGGAGACCCTATATTTTTTTCTGAACCTTTTTAGGCACTGCTGAAATAGATATGGGTGTCCTACAGGCAGCTTTATAAATATCTGCCACGGCTGATGACAGGGGGCGATAACCACAGAATTGGGAAACTTGTCCTCTATAAGGCCATATCTCCTACCTTGCTCTGAGGAATTTCCAAACTGCTCCCAAGCAAAAACATCTCTTTACTGGGAAAGATTGCCTGGGTAATACCCATTTTCAGTACAGGCCGAGGGAGAAAAGTTCAAGAGAGTTAAATAACAAAATAAAAAGTAACATAGATGTAATTAAAAATAGCGCATATACTTACAATTTGACAGTGGAATACACAAGATACAATAAAGCATGAGGAAACACCAATGATGTAAAAATAAAAATAAATAAAAAAATGCCAAATATGACCATCACTATATACAAATGTATCAGAAGTATAGTCTACTATGCTAGGAAATAAAAATAGAGGGAGTACTCTGGGGTAAGAGATCCTTTGCTAGAGAGAGAATACTCTTGACTTCAGATGTTTTATCTAGCAGTGAAGTTCACTGGAAAAATAAAAGAAAATCTAGCAATCATTTGAGGAAAACTGAACACTTGTTCAGACTTCAGCTCAGGTTCACCTTCTGAAGATTCACAGTGACTGGACTCTGTGTCATCTTGGAAATAACCACTGTCCTCATCCAATTCCTCATCATCTCTAAAAACAGACCGGTCTCCAGCTAAACTAGCACTACATCCATGGATTTGGACAAAACCACCAGAATTAGCTTTCTACAAAACCTTCTTAAACAGTGAAACCACATCAGCCTCATAAACACCTAGAATCACTTATCAGCTGTATGAAGGAGTTTGTTTCTTTTTTTGTGAACTTTACTACTAGAGGAGGTATCTGGTGAGAGAATATGTTTGGCAAAGGGTTTCTAACTTCAAACTATACATGCATCTAAAGGGTTTTTTTTCCTCCCATACTTGTGCCAGGTACTGGAACAGCCCCAGAGGATGTATCAATACCCCATTCAACAGTAGCCAGCAAAGCTAAACTAGAGAGAAATGGTCTGCAGGCTAAGCAGTGGTCCCAACAGAATCACTAATCACAGGCTGAGGCTTATTTGCTTTGATTTAAATGCAACCAGATTTGATAGAGGGTACCAGAGTTAAGATCCATTAAATCAGGGGACAGAGCACCAGACAAAATAATTATTTGGCAGTACTGGATAATGTATCACAATAACCATTTAGACTTCTTATTAAGAAGAATGTTCCTGGACAACTAAACCCTACCAAACTGTGCTATTATCACAAAAAAGCAGTTTGAAATTTATTCAGAAATCTTTCACAACTGAACGACAGTAAAGAATTTCCACTACACAAAGTTCAAACACCAAAGCAACAAAAAAACCAAACTAGTGTTAAAAATATGGCTCCTTACATTTTAACTGTGCCAAATTGTCATAAAATAATGTTTAATACCATTTGAAACTAAATTTTCCTGTCAGAGTAAAATCTCCACAGTACATTCAAATTTAATTTACAGTAAAATTGAGACTGAATGTTAAAACAGACAATGCAGAGCCACACATATAGTAAATGATGTGTAAATGTGGAAAAAAATCTAAGTTCTGCAGTATTTTCCTGTCAAACGATGAAAAAAGCAGAGTAACAAAAGTAAAGACAGACAACATTAATTCACAGTTCTGACTGCACAAGACAGCCCCTAGTGTGCAACAGAAAACACGCACACACTATTACACTTCTGAAAGAAATACTGAAAGTTTCCTCAGAAGCAGTAAAAACAAGCATTTTTCATAGATAGATGACAAATAAATACGTGTTAAACAAACAAAAAACAGAAAGAAAATAATAACTCATAATAAAATGAGAGGAAAGGGGTCCCAAACTGGGGCATATCTGAACAGTAAGCAGGAAAAGTCAGCACTGGATTCTGTGAAGGGTCAGATGACTTTTTTCTTTGGATGGTACAAAAAGACTTAACACTGACTTTGTGACAGGTGAAGGTTTCCCTCTCAGGATATGCCAAGCCAATCACGTGACGCAGGAAGTGTGTGGTGAATTTGAACTTTTCAAATTCTGGCCAGTACTGGATTAACCTTGGGAGATGACCCAAAATGCCATTCAGGATGTGTGAATGACCTGTCTGATTACAAAAAATAAATTAGTTTTCGATTTTTTAATAAACATGCCCAAAGAGAAATGTTTTCTGCAAACCAATTGATTGATGCTCAGATCATCACCACTGGAAGGCTGTAGACAACTTGCACCAGTGGCTAGACTCAGAAAGAGAGAGAAAATGTGAGTGTTGTGGGCTCTTTCCTTCTTTAAGAGTTTTCCTATCTCATGGAGATGAGGGAAAACATAAGATTAAGACAAGGGAAAAAATACGGTAACTGATCACTTCAGTATGGTGACTGTACAACACAGCAATTCAATAACTAGCAAAGAAAATGAAATGAAAATCATCAAAACTTGTTTAAATACCACAAAAAATGGGAGTAATAGTCAAAATGGAGGGAAACCAGTAATTTTAGCAGAGGAAACTAACACAGCAATTAATGAATTCAGTCATGTGATTGTACAAAAACAACACATTCATTTTCAGGCAGTAAAATTAAATAAAATGAGCAAAGCTTGTTCAAATGCTACTAAAACTGCAGAAATCAACAAAGTGCAGAAGAAATAAAACTATTTTTCTAATCTCGGTCTTTAAAATGATGTCAAACCTCAACTTTCAATTTCCTGTGCAACATTAGCCACTGAGTTATTGTAGCAAAGATTTATTGGCTATAAGCTCATAATCCTGCTGGTCCAATGATCTACCTATAAGCAAAGTGTGACGAGCTTCATTCCAGGATACCAGTACAGCAAATGTCAAAACTGACTTAATGCAAACAATAACAGCAATAATGCTGTTACTATATTTCTAAAAAAATGCATTAACTGGTCCAAATATGACCCTGCATTACATAGTGAGGTTCCTTTAAAAAAGATGTTATTTAACTGGCTTTAATTTGTAACAGACACCTAAATGAGGTCTATCATTCAGAACTCTCCATGACCCACGGTGGTGGTGCTGCGGTAGCACTGTCGCCTCACAGTCAGATGCTGTCCGGTTCGATTCTCAGCTAGAGCGTCTTCTGCGTGGAGACATGAGTGAATGAGCGTACCTTCGTTGAAGGTTGTGCATTAGGGCTGGTAACTCGGCAAGTAAAAATCAACTACCAATCATTAGCGGACCGGAGTTCTGCTGTGGTGACCCCTAACCATGAAAAGCCGTAAGACACAACATTCAGAACTCTCCATGATAAAGAATTTAGGATATCCATCATCCCAGAACTTTCAAATAGTAGTTCTAACAGTGAACATAACTTTAAACTTGTTAGGTGCAGGAGTACTCAATCTAAGGCATACCTCTCAATTGTCCAGATTTTTACCTCACATTTTTGGCCTGTTCCTCAGACAATTTATAGTTTTCTGGAAAATCACTGAAGATTGAAATCAGTAAATAATGGCATACATTTGAGTTTCAGACTTCATATTCTTCAGAAAATACATGTTAAAACAAATTCTGCTATTGTAGCAACTTTCTAAGTTTATAAGAGCAATATTTAAAATCTGTCTATTTTTTTGGGCCTTTGACCACTACTGTTTTAGGCTTTGTCAGATTTATTGCACTGAGAGACTTAAGTATGACTCCGTTTATTACATACTTAATGACAAACCTATGGAACAAGTTACCACTGGCCATAAGACAATGTAGCACAATGGATAAATTTAAGAGATCACTCAATACTTGGATGGGTTCCGAGTTATACTCACTAAAACCGAACAATGGATTTTGAAGGGACTTTCTTAGCCTACATGAAGTTTTCTTGAACTACTAAATTACTGAAAACAGCTTCAAGACTAATTAAACTTTCCGAATGCATTACTAACAAGTAAAAAGATACCCAAACAGTGTGAATAACAGAATATTATTGCTCAAAAAACTATGCATAAATAGTATCTTATAAAAATTAATCCAGATTACAGCTTTATGTGTATGTAACGACAATAAATAACAGTAAGTTAAAAAAAGAAGTTATGTACTCACCATAACGTTCCATGTTTGCTGTCCAGTATCTCGCCTTCATTTTGCTGGTTGGGGTTCAGAACTGAGCATCGGTTCTGACTCGGTCTTATACTAAAGCTCGAGAGCTCTTTGCTGGCTCAAGGTGCACTCTATCCTATGAAGCCTAGCGGCAGATACCAAGATCTCATTTGGTAAGCTAATAACACTAAACTAACATCAGATTTGCATAATTTGAGAAAAAAAATTACACACAAATATATATAGCACTATATACACACATGTACAACAAAAGGCACAAATCTTAAAGGACCCCAGAACAAAAGAGGGGAACAAGATATTGGGACAAAGGACTCCTCCAAATCATCCATGAAGGGGGAAGGAGGGAGGGACACAAGAATGAAGGCGAAATACTTGACAACAAACAAGGAACGTTATGGTGAGTACATAACTTCTTTATGTTATGTTGTCCCATCTTGCCTTCATTTTGCTGGTTGGGACAGTGTCCCCAGCACCTATTTTCTTGGGTGGCTTAAGGGAATAAACTCTTCAGAACAGTGGAACCAAAGGAAGCCCTGTTCCGGGAGGGCACGTCTACTTTGTAATGAGTAATAAAGGTATGAGGGTTAACCCATGTGACTGCAGCACAAATTGAATCCAAAGGCAGTCTGGCTTGGAAGGCAGTGGAGGCAAATGTAGCTCTAGTAGAATGCCCTCGAATTTTACCTGGAAGATGTTTATGTTGAGAGCTGTAAGCCATTTAGACAATGTAACCTTAGAAACTGGGACTCCTTTTCTGTTTATTGCAAAGGACACAAATAGCTGGTCAGATTTCTTGAAATCCTTTGTTCTATGCAAATAAAATCTTAACAGTCTATGTACATCCAGCTGGAGTTTATATTCTGCCTTGTTGCCATAATTTGGAAAAAAAAACACTGGAAGCTCAATGGATTGATTTAGACTGGCTTCAGAACATACCTTAGGTAAGAAGGAAGGATTCGTTCTGAGGGAGAGACTGTCTTTATGGGAAACCAAAGAGGGAGGACGAATAGCCAGAGCTTGTAATTCAGAAATTCTAGCTGAAGTAATGGATATTAGAAAAAAAAAAAAAAGAGTCTTCCAAGATATAAACATTATGGGGCAAGAAGAAGCTGGTTCAAAAAGGGGCAATATCAAGGAGGCTAATAGTAAATTTCGATCCCACGGTGATGGAGGTTCTTTGATAGGAGGTCTTAGAAGGAATGTGCCCCTTAAAAAATCTTTGCACAATCTGTGAGACAATGTTTGAACCTCTTGATGCCTATGTGAAAGTCTGAAATAGCAGCCAGCTGAACTTGAACAATAGTGGCTGCTGCCCCTTGATTAAAATTTTCTGTCAAATTCCAGGATGGCTGAAATCGGAGCTGTGAGAGGCTCCAATCATTTTTTATTCGCCCAAAAGGAAAACCTCTTCCACTTACTCGCATAAAGCTTTCTTGTAGTACTTTTGTGTGAAGACACTAGAATGTGCCTCACAGCTAGGGATAATTCTGGAAGCGGAGTAACCAAGCTGTTAGCTAGAGAGTTTGGATGGAGGGATGGAAAGCCCTGGACTGATGAGTCAAGAGATCCAGCAATGGGTCCAGGATCCAAGGGTCCTCCTGCAGATAAGGCCATAGGAGGGGGAATCGTGTCTGACGAGGCCAGTAAGGAGCAATGAGAATTATTTTGCGATTCAACAGTTTTGCTTTCTGGATTACCTTCGGGATTAGGGGAAATGGTGGAAAGGCATAAAGAAGTCCCAGGGGCCAATTGTGGACAAGTGCATCCCTGGGTGACTCTGCCGGAGGGGGGATTAGGGCAAAAAAGCTGCTGCATTTGGCATTGATGGATGTGTGTAAGAGATCGCAGCATGGCTGACCCCACTTGCGAAAAATTTTGCTTGCAACTTCCTGATTCAGGGACCACTCATGTGGCATTAAAATTGCCCTGCTCAGCTTGTCTGCTATCACGTTGGACTTCCCCGGAATATGCATCACAATGAGAAAGCGTTGAGAAGAAACGGCCCATTGCCAAACTCTGGGCCTCTCAACATGGGGGTAGGATCTGGTTCCACCTTGTTTAATGTACCACACCACTGACATGCTGTCCGATTGAACTGCAATTGTCCCCGAAGGAAGAGAGTTTTGGAATGCTTGCAACGCCATGAGCACCGCTCTCATCTCCAGGACACTGATGTGCAAATGGTATTTGTGTTCTGCCAAGTCCCTTGGACAGTCTGGCCCAGATAATGCCCCCTCCACCCTATCTGGGAAGTGTCCGTGGTCACTGTAGCTACTTGGTTGGGGGAGAACAAAAGGTCTGCCTATTATCACCTGTGTAAACTGAATCCACCAACTATGATCTTTTTTGCATGTACTCGTTATCAAACTTTTGTGAGACATGGGCAACTCCTGCATGGATCACTGAGTGAAGAGAAGCCATTGTAGTATTCTCATGTGTAGGCGGGCTAGGGGAACCAAGGTTATTGATGCTGCCACTGAACCTAGAACCTTGAGTACAAACCTCACCTGA
The DNA here is from genome assembly GCF_019279795.1 of Protopterus annectens. Lineage (NCBI taxonomy): Eukaryota > Metazoa > Chordata > Ceratodontiformes > Protopteridae > Protopterus > Protopterus annectens. Next base: position 622,365,364 of record NC_056739.1, read on the forward strand.
ACTTTCTTTTTTCTCAATAGGACTGACACCTGACGGCATAATGTTAGGACTCTTTCTGCGGGCAGTTTTGCTACCATGCGTTTTGTATTTAAATCTGCTCCTATAAAAGTAATATGTTGAGATGGCAACAAGGCAAATTTTTTTTTTGAAATTGACTAATGCCCAATTCTGAGCAGAGACAGATTTACTGTCCCTCACCTTGATTAGTAGATGCTCGGTGGTGGCAGTCAGGAGCCAGTCATCTAAGTATGGAAACACCTGGAATCCTAGACATCTCAGGTGAGCCATCACTACTGTCATGCATTTGTTGAACACCCTGGGGGCTGTGGTGAGACCAAAGGGCAGAGCTCTGAACTGGTAATGACTGGCTTCCAGCTGAAGTGTAGATATCTCCTGGAGTGCCTGTTCATTTTGATGTGATAGTATGCATCCTGGAGATCTACTGAGCACATGCAATTGCCCTTTCCCAGAAAGGGAAGTATGGACTGCAGTGTTACCATCCGAAATTTTGCTTTCTTTACTGACTTGTTTAGTCTGCTGAGGTCCAGTACTGGTCTCCAGTCCCCTGTCTTCTTTGGCACTAAAAAGAATATTGAGTAAATTCCGGATTCTGACTGGTCTGCGAGGACTTTTTGAATGGCTCTTTTTTCTAGCAACCTTTGGATTTCTAGGGTTGCTTGATCCCTTTGACTGGGTAGTATAATCTGTGATGGATTTTTGCGGATGGGATGGATGACAGAAAGGAATGTTGCATCCCCTGGATATGATCAACTGTACCCATCTGTCTTTAGTGATGTTTTGCCAGGCTTCTGGGTACAGTGATAGTCCCCCCCCCCCCCGACTGCCTCCAGAGGTGGACAGGCGGGCCTCCTTTCAGGAGCGGGGAAAGGGCCTACCAGAGAACGCATCTTTGTTGCCCTGGTTCTACGGACCCCCTCTCCTGCGAGGACAGCATCTTCCATTATTATTTCCCCTTCTACCCCTAGGGGAAAATTTACCACGTGCATCAGGCAAAGCTCCTTGTGATTTCCAGAACCACATCTTTCCACTCTTCCGACCTTTGGGGTAAGGTCTAGTAGGGGTGGAAAAATGCACTCCCATGACAGACAGAGTTTTGCTCTCCTGTTCGCAACTGGTGAGAGTTTCTTTAACTTTTGGCCCGAACAAGATGAGCCATCAAAAAGGGGCATTAGTAAAGAAAGACTTGAAGGGTTCAGCAAAGTTGCAAAGCCACATCCAGGAATGTCTCCCTCAGAGCAATTCCTGTGCCTGCTGCCCTACTCACTCCATCAGCCGTATATGAAATCAGGCACATGGAGGAGTTTGCTATGGAGGTTAAGTTTGCAGGTTGAGTGTTTACCATCTCCAGAAGCGCCTCCGCTTTCGCACCTTGGAGGGAATCTCCTAGCTCCTTGAAGAGATCCCTCTGAAGTCTGGTGAAATGAGAAAGATAATTTAGCAAACTCAGAGTAAACTCTGTGGAGGAAAACTGATATCTGTCCATCATTCAAGATTCTTTGTTCGGCAGATGGACAGACGAAGTTTCAGCCATTTCCTTCTTGGTGGCCTCTGCCACCACCACAACATCTACTGAACACCTTTTGTAAGAAACTGCTTGTCTTTGGTGGCAGTGATAAACTTATCTGGCCTCCTCGGAACAGGGTCCATCATCTCTACAGGACCCCGTGCCTTGCAACTGACTACCTCCAGTAGTTTGTCAAAAAGCAGACACACCTAAGAGGTGGAGGGTTGAGAGCCGAATGCCTCTAGGTAAACAGACTCATCCTCAGAAGGGGATAGAGACTTCCATTCACCCCGCTGTTTAAGGATCTCTAAGATGTCTGAAAATGAAATCCTCAGAGGGTGAACGTGGGAGACCCTTCTGAATTTTCTAAGTCTGTGTCAAACATGACAGACTTGGGGGAGTCTATATGCTACCTCTTGCATGTACGCTTCCAAGGAATCCCCTCAGAGGGGTGCTCTGGGGAGGACTCGGAAGAAAGTGTCTCACCCGTAGTTGCGCCTGGGCTGGAGGGGTGGAGTGGAGGTTGACACTGGCGCCCGTGGTTGGGGGGGGGGGGGAGTAACTAGAGCAGGGGGTGGAGCAGACTCAGGAGAAAGCACACTCCTCATCAACTCGAAGGCACCTCGATCCCGGCCCGAGAGAGCCTCCGGCTCTGAGGAACCAGGAGATCTCTCCCGCACCAAGGATAAGGGCTCCGAGGCAGATGTTGACCTGCACCTAAGTTCCAAGTAGGAGAGATGGGTCCGACAAGGGCCCGAGCTGACCCCTCCCCCCCCACCCAGAACCAATGGGTGAGTGTCAGCTCCCAGATCCTTCAATGGAAGCGATGAGAGCAGACATCGGTACTGAGACTCAAGAAGCGGCTCTCATAACCGACGGTTTTACCACTATGACCTCAAGACATTCTGGCCCCGAACGTGACTTAGTCAGAGGAGGAACAGCTGGTACAGACAACATGGACTTTAGCTTCACATCCTTTTGGGCTATGCCAGATAGAATTTTGGCCCGGGCAGGTGTCATAAGCAACCTCTTCACAAGCCTCTCCACATCATCATCCGACAAACTCCTGGATGATCTGGAGGAGTACACTGAAGACTTGTGGCTACCTGCCACGAAATATAGTAAAGGGGATTGTAGTACCGAGCGTACCTGGATGGCTCTGAAGTAGCTGATGGAGCCGCTGCCGCTGGAGAAGTCTACTTCTCAGATCCGACAATCATTGGATCCGAGACAGCAGTAGTGAGGGTAGATTTCTGAGCCAGAGCCGATGAAGATTTTGAGGATGATGATGATTTTGAAGTGGTTGGCTCTTGTATAGTCTGCTCAAAGGGTCCTTTAAGAAGCCCTCTATTAATCAACTTTTTTTTACACTCCTGCAGGACTCTTGCACTAAACCCATGGCAAACGGAACAAGAGTCCTACAGGGGCACTTCCCCTAGACAATAGACGCAGCTAGTATGTCCATTTGTTAAGGACATCTTCTGAGCACAGGAATCACATTTTATAAAACCTGAGTGCTTCTCTTTAGACATACTAAAACCAAAAAACTGAACATGAAAGTCAACACAGAACACAACGGTCAGATATACAAGAAATATAATCATTTTTTTTTTTTTTTTTTTAGTAGAGCTAGACAGACAGGAGGGGGGCTTGAAGAGTGTCTCTAACTAAAAATGACACACTCCTCAAACCGAGGAGACATCTCTAACTTAAACGGCACTCCTGGGGGAAACCGACAACAGCAGGAAAGAACCTCTCTAACTTAAACGGGTTGAACAAATACAAACAGCCCTCTAATCCTCTAACTAAAACAGAAAAGGGGCACACACAAAACACTTAGGCCTTGCGAGGAAACCGATAGCCAACAAAGAACACAGGCAAAAGGGAAAATGGACAATATAGTGATAACTAACAAACACTCTAAGGACAATAACCTCACTAAGTAAAGTAATCAGAAAACTGTTGAAATAGTAGTCTTAAGAATGAAAAATATTTGTACTCGGCCTGAGCCAGCACAGAGGAATCCCGAAGCTTCAAGTGGCAAACGAGATCTGGGTATCTGCTGCTAGACTTCATGGGATAGACTGCAGCCTCAAGCCAGCAAACAGCTCTTGAGCTTTAGTATAAGGCTGAGTCGGAACCGGTGCTCAGTTCCAAACCACAACCAGCAAAATGAAGGTGAGATGGGACAACATAACATCAAAATATTTAATTTAAGTGGAGTTCATGAAAACCCTTTTAAAGATCTGCTATATGAATAACTCAAAAAATCTGTACATTTATCATAATTCAAAAATCAAAATATTAATATTTCAAACATACTTGGTCAAATTCCTCAGTTATGTAGATATGAAAGAATATAAATTAAAATGTATATGCATGTGGGGGGGTTCCATTCAAATAGTTTAACTATCTAATGATCATCTTTATTACAGTCTTCCTGTTACAACACTAACAATAAGGAAAACATGTTTTCTGTATAGGTTTATAAGTAACTACTGGTAGAGCACACTACTGGAGCCCATCCCCTTTTTCCCTCACTTTTGCTCACATTTCTTCTATATTTCATCTTCAAATACATAGATTTGCTTAAAATAAGCCCTCTCTATTTTTGCTTACTCACCTGTACTATTTATCTTTCCCTCCTCTGTCTTATAGCATAACGTTTGCCCGATTGTTCCCGATTAAGTGTAGTCGTCAGTAGCTCTACCCGCTCAGTTTGCCCTTTGGGCTTTACCCACTCCCTCCCCTGCCCCCATTTCCCATCTGCCCCCTCTATCATTGGATTTGTCCTATCCATACCACTCCAACTCTAACACACAGCCAATCACCATTCACTCTGCATAACTATCCAATCACATTACACCATAGTCAGCCAATATCCCCTCTACAAATCTGTTGCGTCTTTCGGCTTTTCCCGGTTAGGGGTCGCCACAGCGGAACTCCGGTCCGCTAATGATTGGTAGTTTATTTTTACGTGCCGAGTTACCAGCCCTGACGCACAACCTTCAACTAAGGTATGCCCATTCACACATGTCTCCACGCAGAAGACGCTCTAGCTGAGAATCGAACCGGACATAGTCTTACTCTGAGGCGACAACGCTACCACAGCACCACCACTGTGGATCATCCCCTCTACAAATCTACGCATTTCAAATCACAGTACCACTCCCTTTCATCACATCTACTATTCCACTATGATATTCTTACAGTGATCCATCTCTAGTCTCTTTAGATGTTTAACTCGCTTTACTTCAGTAGATCAACACTCCTTTTCTAAAATTTCATCACTCACCTATTCAACATTTCTTCTTTTTCATAACACTTACACTAACATCACCATTTCACCAACATTGCTTACTATTACTTACACTTCCTATTTTACCTACAGTTACATACAGCAGCCACACACTAATTTCCTACCACACATATACCATAAAATATCACACAAACTACCTTTCTCACTTCACTTTGTTTTTTCACATCTTAATCTATGTGGTGACATTCACACTAATCCTGGTCCAAGAAATGTCACTCAACATACACAACCTACAGTTAGCCACCAACCATCCACCGTATTCTTTCAGTTCTCAGATAACATTCCACACAACTATTCTGATCTTATCTTTAACATTAATATTAGGAGTCTTTTAAATAAACTAAGTGAATTCCACACCACCCTCTCACTCTACCCACCTGACATTGTTGTCCTGATAGAAACCTGGTTAATACCTCACATATCTGACAATGAGATCCTTAACCCTGGCTATAATATTGTTAGACAATGCTATCCACATCCCACCTGGTAGCAACACTCACACAATTGAAGAATTCCTTTTTACTTCATCTAGCTCTAATCAGGAAACTATAATAATGGGTGATCTCCACAATGACTGACTCACCTACTCCAACAATAATTCCTCACAGTTCATCAACCTTTAGGGCTTCAAACAAATAATCCCCCCCACCACCACCAGAGTAGACAAGTTCACTGATAAGACAATCCATTCTTGACTGGACTAACCAACAGGTGCACACTATCCCAACAATTTGGTTCCCTCCCCCCTGACACCCTCAGTGAAATCTATTCACCTTCAAAAATGTACCCTATATATATATATATATATATATATATATATATATATATATATATAAACAAATTTGTAACAAAAAAAAATTCTCACCCCATAAATATAACTGGTCCCCACTAAAATTCCTGCACTTAGTGCAGTAGAATATTTTAACAACATGTTCTTAAGCATCCTTGATAACCTTGCTCCACCCAGAACAAAAAGAGTGAACAATAACTGTTCCCTGGTTATCTTATGACACAATGCAATTACTCAAAGATAGAGACAAAGCTTGGACTCACTACCAAATCAATAAAAATTAAACTACACTAAACTACTACTGACTACTAAGAAACAGTGCAAAAAAAAATTAAATGTGACAAACATCAGTACTACACACAACAAAAACACCATAATAATACACAAAGCAACTATTACAACCTGGACTTGCCTCCACTCCTAGCCCCAACATTCAAGACTCCACTGTAAATACTGCAACAGAGTTTAACACTCATTTCATTAATACCATTCATTCACTAACCAACACTAGTTTTAATCCTACACCTACCCTAACAACACACACTCTTTTAAACCCATCCAAACCAATCTCATTAAAAAAATGCTCTCAACTTAAACCTACCACCATTGCTGCTGATAAACTATCTACTGAATTTCTAAAACTTGCTGCTGATGCCATTGTCTTTCCCATCTCAATCTTGATCAACCGTTCCATTATAGAACAATATGTACACAAGCTCTGGAAAATATATTATCCCACTTCACAAAGGAGGTTTATCTAAAGACCTAACTATAGACCTATATCCATTCTGCCTCCTCTATCTAAAATTCTGGAAAAATCCATCCACCTTCAACTCATGAACCATCTTCTTGATAATCTACTTTCTAGTTCCCAACACGGATTTCACCCTGGACATAGTACCACTACTGCGTTATTAAGCTTCACTAACACAGCCAACCAACTTACGAATAATAATCAATATGTTGCTTCTATCTTTCTTGATATGTCCAAAGCATTTGACACAGTATCCCATCAACTGCTCCTTCAAGAACTCTCTCAACTAAACATTAACCAACCTGCACTCACATGGTCCAAAGTTACTTATCTGAATGTCAGCAGTCTGTTAAATGGCGCACTAAATTGTCCTCTATACTACCCGTCTCAGTAGGAATCCCACACAGGGTCCATCCTAGGTCCTATTCTCGTCTCTATTTTCACAAATAATCTATATAAAGCTACTCAAACTGCCACTAATATTCAGTATGCAGATGACGCTAATCTGCTCTGCTCCCTCTCTCACTACTCCCAAGATGTAACTCAGGAAATCCTTTTCTTCTATTGAAACCTGGATCTCCAAACATCAACTTATTCTTAACCCAAGTAAAACTAAATTAATGAACAAATTAATGAATTATAAACAAAGACATTGGCAACCTTCAAACACTGGACCCCACCCGGTTTGGGTCTGTAAAGGGCTGATCTTGTTCTCCTGAACTTGACTGACTTCTTCGAATCAGTCTCCCGCGCTGTGGACGAGGGTAAGGTGGTCCACACAGCTTAACTGGACCTTGCCAACACCTTCGACACCATCCACCACTCTGGAATCATATATAAACTTACTAAGATGGGCATAAATCCTTACATCACTCGATGGGTTGGCAACTGGCTTACTGACAGAATCCAGACTGTAAAAGTAGGCAACTCCAAATCCAGCTCCAGAAAAGTGACAAGTGAAGTACCTCAGGGTTCAGTCCTGGCACCGCTCTTGTTTGGCATATACTTCTCTGAAGTACAGACCAACACTACGGGTCTCTGGCTAACAAAGTTCGCAGATGACTGTAAACTGGGAGCCATTATTGAATCCCAAAATGATGTAGGTATTCTACAAAAGGGCCTTAGAGAAACAGATGCTTAGTGCCAGAGCCATGGGCTCAAGCTTAATGCCAAGAAATGTATAGTTATCCCCTTTGGGAAAAAACATGTACCCATGAATTACCACACAGGTGGCAATACAGTAAACACCGAAAGTGTAATGACAGACTTAGGGACACAGGTGGACAGTGGTCTCACCTTCGATAACCACATCGCCACAGCAGTCAGGAAATCTTTCTATGTGGCACACCTCATCACTAAGGGAATTTTCATCCAGAAAAAAGGTCACTGTCCCATTGTACTCATCCCTCATTAGACCCATTATAGTGTACAATGCCCAGTTTGGTATGTACCTCACAAGAGATCTGCAACAGCTGGAAAGGCCGCAGAAATACCTCACCAAAAGAATCACAGGCCTAAAGCAGATGCCCTATGCTGACTGTCAAAATACTCCAGCTATACTCTGTGGCATATCGTCTACTCAGAGGCAATCTCTGCTTAACATATAAGGCCATGTCAGACCCTGAGCTGTTGGACATGCTCCACTTAAATAAATCCCAATCCCTCAGAGCCACACGCTCCAGCGATCTAAATCTTGTCATCACAATGAAAAATCATGCTGGAGGGATAGGTTCCCGACCCAGAGACTCCCCATACTCTGGAATATACTGCCCATACATGTCAAGCAAAGCACATCCTTGGCCCTCTTCAAAAGGAACCTTGACGATTGGATGGGAGATAAGAAATTCAACCCAGGGATCATGCCAGTCGCCCTGCTAGACAGGGATCCAGGGAAGTAAATATTGTGGAAAGAAATATCCAGGGAATTGTTATGGCTAGGCTTGTATAGGCCCAAGGGCCAATAGCCCAGTACCAACTACTGAACCTATGATCATCGCCAGCAGAAAGTCCCATCAGCCTCAACCCCCCTTTCAAATTCACTCTTCAAACACCACCATTACAGAACCTGTTTCTCGTACAAAACTTCTGGGTGTAACTATTGACACAGGCTTAAAATTTGATATAAACACCTAACAGTAATCAAAAAAACACATCAATCTAAAATCCTTACACAGAGTTGAGCCTTACCTCACAGACTGCACTAGGAAATCTATAGCTAGAACTCATTTACTGTCTACTCCTCTATATGCTTCACCTATCTTTACTAACTTAAAGAAAACAGACTTGGCTAAGTTTGAATCTTACTATAACACAATTGTTAAATTTGCAACTAACTCTTCATTTAGATCTCATAACTGTTCTGCTCTTCAATAATTGAATTGGCTTGAACTGCCAAATCTCCTATACTTCACCCAACTATCCTCTGTTCATTCTGTGTTATATCAACCCAATAATTGTCCATCTCTCCAAAAACTGTTACAACCACAGACCAATACTAAAAACTTAAGTTCTTCCAACAAATTACTACTGCATGTTACTAAACCAAACAATACTTTTGGTGACTCACTCTACTCTCATCACATTGCTAAGTTATGGAAAAATATACCTTAGGAAATTAACATCTCTAACATTATTAAATTCAAATAAAACCTTAAAGCCTACTTTCCCAACACATGACTTTGCCATTGTGTTAATCCTGGATGATTTCATCCTACTGCCACCTTTACCTCTTCATTACCTGCTCTTTTTTCCTCTCCTTATCTGTAACTTCTCACTTTATTTTTATTGTTCATCTCCTTCTACTTCTTTCTCTTACTCTTCCTTGTCTATACTTTCAATCTTGCTTCTTTCTATGTTTTAACAATCTCTTTCACTCTTCTATGTTATATATTGTTCTGTATATATATATATATATATATATATATATATATATATATATATTTATCTTTTATACTTGTTCATTGTCACAATATTGTTATTAATGTTTCACTTACCTAATATTTTTCCAACATCCTAAGTGAATTATTTTATTTTATTAATATTATTATTATTATTATTGTTATTCTAGTTTGTATTGTAGAGCTTTTCGCCCTGGGCCTCCAGTAAAAATGGACTTCTTGCCCAGTTGGACATTCACAGTAAAGAAATGTCAAATAAATAAAATAAATACTGTAGTTTGATTTATAACAATGTTTGCAATTGTACAAGCTGGTGGTTTCAAAAATGCGATTTATGTTGCCATGTCCACAACTTGTTTGGCTTTTTATGCTGGCAGAAAGTACAGTTGTGTAGGTACACAACTACACCATAGATGTAGATGTTAGAGTGTATTCACTGTTGCAGTCATTACTATTGGGTTATCCTGCTGGCAGGCTACCCGCAGTCGGCCTGAATTCCAAAGTCTTGGTCCGGCGTCGGTTGCTGTCACCTCTTCCCTGACATCAGTGCTCCAGGGGTATAAAAGATGCAGCCAACGCCATTTTATTCAGTTTTTTTTGCCCCAGATGTCAGGTGCCCCCAAAAAGGGTAGGCTAAATAGATTATGCCAATAAACATGCATGCACTAAAGTAAACATTTTCTTCATCTACAAGCAAATACACCACATACGTTGTATAGAATAGAGAAGTACAGATAAAACCCAGAAAATGAAAGGGGGATGGTGGGAGGGTAACCGGGACTGCAACAGTGAATACACTCGAACACCTACATTTATGGTAGGTACACAACTGTACTATGTTCATCGTGTTTCTCTGTTGCAGTCATTACTCTTGGGTTGATTCCCAAAGCTAAGGATGGGTGGCTGGGCTAAATAGGATTAGGAGAGGCTATGAGGCCCTGCAGAACTGAAGTGGCAAAGCCTACTCTGGATTTAGAGTAGAGAGGTAAGTGGTAGTGCTTTGTAAAAGTGTGCACTGAACTCCAAGTTGCAGCCTCTAAAATGTCTTTGGTTGGTACTCCTCTGAGGAAGGCTGCTGAAGTGGCTGCTGCTCTGGTAGAATGTGGCCTAAAGCCCTTAGGCACTGATTTGCCATGCTGGGAGTAGCAGAAATGAATGTGGTGTCCTATCCATTTTGAAATAGTCTGTTTTGAGATAGCCTTTCCTTGTGATCCTGCAGCATATGCCACTAAATGTTGCTCAGTCTTTCTGAAAGCTTTAGGTCTGTCCAAGTAGAAGCGTAGCTGTCTGTGTATGTCCAAAGAATGGAGAAGTCTCTCACCCTTGTTCTGTGGGTTTGGATAAAAGGTAGGCAAGTGAATGGTTTGGTTAAGGGCCACACTGGACACCACCTTAGGCATAAATGTAGGGTTCGTCCTCAGAGAAACCCTGTCTGGATGGAAAATGATAAAAGGTTCCACAGCCATGAGTGCCTGTAACTCCGAGACTTGTCTTGCGGAGGTTATTGCTAGGAACAGAGCTGTTTTCCAGGATAATAATTTTATATCAGCTGTTGAGGCTGGCTCAAAAAGGAGGCAGTGGGAGTTTTTCCAAGACATAATTGAGGTCCCATGTGTTACATTTTATGAATATAAGTCTGAAATTAATTATGTTGTAAATATGCTGAAAGAAAAAGCTTGCTTAAATGCAGAAACAGAGTTTAGTAATATGTGATCAGCAGTCATACTAAATGACCATGGCTTGGAAAAGGAATCTGCTGAATGGACATTTTTCCCTTACAGACTTAAAAACAGGATGTATGCAAGAGCAAAAATACAAAATCTGCTTTTAAAGAATGGACATTTTTCCCTTACAGACTTAAAAACAGGATGTATGCAAGAGCAAAAATGCAAAATCTGCTTTTAAAGAATGGACAATGACACTGTGGCAATGTGTTTCCTCAAAAATATGTTTTTCTGCATGGAAAACAGGATATGGCACAAGAACAGATGTTTTTATACAAAGATCTAAATAAAATACAGGATGTTCACACTGTCAGAACAATGTGTTTCTTCAAAAATATGTTTTTCTGCATGGAAAACAGGATATGCTTATCAGCATTGGCACAAGAACATATGTTTTTATACACAGATCCAAATAGAATACAGAACAATGTGTTTCCTCAAAAATATGTTTTTTGCATGAACAACAGGACACTGTTACAGGATATTCACACTGTCAGAAAAGCTGGTCTCTTACAAGACATTGTTAAACAAGGAAGCTTAGTATTGTTTCTACAGGATAAGCAATTCTCCAAAATAGAATACCAAGAGGACTAAAACTGTATATAAAGAGCTGTATAAATCCAGTTATGTTAGAGGTATGGGTAGGGACTCATTTGTCCTAAGGTAAATGTTATATCTCTCACATCATCTGTACTATATGAGAAGTAAAGTTGGAACAGTACTTTTAAGCTGCAACGTCGTTCCGTTTGGTTTATTATAAAAAGTTATTTGTTACTGCTCTCTAAAGTTGATGCTGCAAAGTATATTCTCTCATCAGTGTATATTCTGCAAGTTTCTGTATGCAACAGACTGTGAATGCAAATATAACCAGACTTTGAATTTTAGCAGAATCCAGCCAGCAAGACTGAGTGTCTTAAGATCACTTCAAATCAATCCCACAGCAAGCAAGGAAGAGCCATATATTTTTTTCAATGGCAAGCTAGCCTGCATTTGAACCTACAATCTGCATTCAAACACAGGAGGAGTGATGGTAAGCCCTGCAGAGGGTCACTTCAGTCAAATTGCAGTAACTAACATGTGTACGTATGTGTAAATCCTAAACAGAAGTATTCCAGTTTATGCAGCTTGCAGTAGTAAAGTTTTTTAGACGTCTACAATCCGGAGTGAGACTAGTTCAAGAAATTCACAGTGCCATAAATTCTTTAAGAAAAGGTGAATGTCCACTAGCACAGTAGTCCGCTGCCTGTTGTGCTTCACCAGCTTCTCAAGTGACTCTGAAAAATTTCTAGCCATCTGCAATAACAGCTTGATCACCTGTTTTCTTGCTAACTGGTAAGACTTTTTTTGTGTGTCACATATTTAGTGTGGATGATGTTAAATAGAGTTTGTATATTCTTAAGACAGTTTGTACATTCATACATAGTTTGTATATTATTAGACAGTATGGATATTATTTATAATTCATGCAGGAGTAAACCAAACCTTAGTAAATTGCTATGTTGGTATACACAGCACATTAGTAAATGTAAATCCTTATTAGGGCAGGTTGATAGTAAGGCATTATGCAAATGTATTACAATATTTGACTGGTATCTCAAAGAAAATCATGTGAAATATGACAAATGTTTATTGTGTGCTTCAACAAAAACTGCATTTTGTGTATTATGCCATAAAAAAGTATTGCATCATATTGCTAAAAAAATAGACTGTGAAGACAGATCTGTTCATGATAAAGAATTAACTAAGCGTAAAGTGTTTCCATTACATTCTGATGTTGAACAGTTATGTCCTGTCCCCACATGTGAGTCAAATCAGTTACTGATAGAACCCCTAGTACATTTTGTTACAAAGGAATGTAGTAAACTTCTAAAAGACAGACACAATGAGTTCAGGAAGCTTAGACAAGTTATACATACATCTTTTCAAAAGTGCATAGGAGTTTCAAATTCAGCAGAACAGCTTACTAAAGAATGTCAGAAAGACCATGCAACATTACTGGAAATTCAACAGCAGTTGCAGGATAAAGGAAATAAATTAGCTGAACTGACAGACTGGGAACTTCCTGCATACACAGTTAATCTGTGCAAAATAAATATATTTTATAATATGTTTATGTTTTGAAAATGGTTAAACATACATGGTAGGATCTGATGTCTGGACAAATCATTTTTAAATGTTTTACTTTCATTCAGTTAAAGCAAGACATCTATCAGTACTACAGTAAAGTAAAGCATATGAATGCCATTCATTAGCATAGTCAAAAGGTAAACAAAACTGTTCTAGTGTATAAACTTAAATAAAAATAGATGAGTAAAAATTTAAAGTCACAAGACATGACATGCTTGTATAAAGATATACATATACAAGACAGACATGCATGTGTGTTCTTTTCATCTAGAGTACATCTGTTACAATACACAAGAATAACAGGCAGACAACAGCAAATATAAATAATATAAATATAAATGTGTTGGTTAAACTAATATCTATTTTGTGTTTTACAATTTGTTTATAATTATATAGTAACACCAAACAGTTAAAGTTCTGAATTTTAAAAAGAAAATCACAGATGGTATTATTCAGACAGTTTTTGTAAAATTAATGGCAGGACAGTTAAATAGATAAATAAATAAAAAATACTGAAATCCATGTAAGGTAATTGTAAAATGATGTCTATTTATGTTGTATAAATGCATAGTTATGCAAATCACAATCACATTAAAGGAAAAATGCCAAAAGAATTAATTATAGTTTATAGAGTATAAAATGTGAGCTCAGACCTTCCTAGACTGAATGAATAGTTACAGGAAATGCTGGAAAGATAAGATAAACAACAAGACTGATTGCCAGATAAGTAGCTTGAGTTTTTCTAAAGCATCATTGTTATTAAAACATACTTGTTAAAATGTTTATAAGCAACACTATTTGGTAATTGTAATAAAATGCCACAATTGTGCATAGATGTCACTGATAATCTGTTTGCAAGTAAATGTTAAAAGAGAAGAAAAAAACTCAGTTGCATCAAGTACAGCCAGCAAATGGGCTATAGTATATATACAGTTCAAATCAATTGTGCAGGAGGGTGTAAATACCTACTAGAGGTAATATACAGTGAAAGCTTTATTTAGTAACCTAATAAAATAAATGTATAACCAAAGTGTTGGGCTGACATGCATTCTATTCTCACAGCATAGGGCAGGTAAACAGTGCTACAGTACTACAGGGGGAGGGGCACTTTCTCAGTTTTACACTGACTGTATAAGCAGTACTGCACAAGGGTCTGAAATAAAGCGACAGAAAAAATAAACAAGGGTCTGAAATAAAGCTACAGAAAAAATAAACAACAAGGGTCTGAAATAAAGCTACAGAAAAAATAAACAACAAGGGGCTGAAATAAAGCTACAGAAAAAATAAACAACAAGGGTCTGAAATAAAGCTACAGGAAAAAAATATATCATTCCTTCTTGACAATACTCTTTTATGGGGGGAAAAACAGGTATTAGTGTATTAGAAATACTGGTAAACTGGATTAAACCTGACAGGATAAGATATTTTACAAGTTGTTAATAGCTATCATAATGGTTATTATTGTATTGTTTAGAATTAAATTGTATTTACAACCTGTTAAATTGTAAAGCTATACAAGAGATGGTTTAAAAAACAAGAGATGATTTAAAATTGCTTTATTAAAGCTATACAAGAGAGAATAAAGATATGCAAAATGCATAAATGTTTCTAATAGCAAGAATGGTCACTATTTTAATATGTTTTTGGCAAAACAATGTTGGTATAAAGCATGAATATTTTTAATTGCTGAGTGTGTAGTTTAAAATAACAGGACATATGGATATGGTATCAATTCCACTAGATATTTCTAAAGAGACAAACATTTTCCAAGATTTTGCTTAATATTAATGTTATTAAATTTGTAAGATTAGACTAAATGTACTTTATAGTCTTTGTATGTACAAATGCAGAAGAATTCAGTACAAATGAGATTAATGTCTAGTAATAAATGTGTGAAAAACCATATTTAAATAAAAAATGGGTCCAGGGTACCTACTAGATTGAAATGCATGAACAGCAAACAGTCTATGTAAATACATACTGTACAGAATACATTGTAATAAGTTTGAAAGTAATTTGTCAAGTTGTAATATCATTGGTTTTACCCCAGTAAAATAATTCCTTTCAAATATTTATTATCTAAGCCCAGTTCAGTACTTTACCAAGATGTTAATGAGCAGTTCAAAGACATGACCACAATGTTATGGTTAAAATGACATTGAAATTGTGTGTTTTCAGTAGTGTATAAATGCTTGCAGTAGCACATGGTTACTGTCTCTTATAGTTAATTCAACAGTTGCAAAGAGTTAATGAAACAGTTCTAAGTCATAAATGAAATTCTATGATTGCAAAAGAATAAATTGATCAAGTTAAACTAAAGCATAACTGATAAAATATTTTCACAGAATGGTCTGCAAAAGAAAAAGTTGTTAAATACATTCAGTTTTTGTAGTAATACTTAATATCATTGTATTAACTATGTAAAATTGCATTTTGACTTGTATCAAAAGAAGACTATAGGTTTGTTTCTTAATGTGTTTTCTATATAAAATGTTTTGAGTATGTTTAAAAACAGAGGGAATTGTTAGATTTTATGAATATGTCTGAAATTAATTATGTTGTAAATATGCCGACAGAAAAAGCTTGCTTAAATGCAGAAACAGAGTTTAGTAATATGTGATCAGCAGTCATACTAAATGACCATGGCTTGGAAAAGGAATCTGCTGAATGGACATTTTTCCCTTACAGACTTAAAAACAGGATGTATGCAAGAGCAAAAATACAAAATCTGCTTTTAAAGAATGGACATTTTTCCCTTACAGACTTAAAAACAGGATGTATGCAAGAGCAAAAAATGCAAAATCTGCTTTTAAAGAATGGACAATGACACTGTGGCAATGTGTTTCCTCAAAAATATGTTTTTCTGCATGGAAAACAGGATATGGCACAAGAACAGATGTTTTTATACAAAGATCTAAATAAAATACAGGATGTTCACACTGTCAGAACAATGTGTTTCTTCAAAAATATGTTTTTCTGCATGGAAAACAGGATATGCTTATCAGCATTGGCACAAGAACAGATGTTTTTATACACAGATCCAAATAGAATATAGAACAATGTGTTTCCTCAAAAATATGTTTTTTGCATGAACAACAGGACACTGTTACAGGATATTCACACTGGCAGAAAAGCTGGTCTCTTACAAGACATTGTTAAACAAGGAAGCTTAGTATTGTTTCTACAGGATAAGCAATTCTCCAAAATAGAATACCAAGAGGACTAAAACTGTATATAAAGAGCTGTATAAATCCAGTTATGTTAGAGGTATGGTAGGGACTCATTTGTCCTAAGGTAAATGTTATATCTCTCACATCATCTGTACTATATGAGAAGTAAAGTTGGAACAGTACTTTTAAGCTGCAACGTCGTTCCGTTTGGTTTATTATAAAAAGTTATTTGTTACTGCTCTCTAAAGTTGATGCTGCAAAGTATATTCTCTCATCAGTGTATATTCTGCAAGCTTCTGTATGCAACAGACTGTGAATGCAAATATAACCAGACTTTGAATTTTAGCAGAATCCAGCCAGCAAGACTGAGTGTCTTAAGAACACCTCAAATCCATCACACCAAGCAGTAAGCAGCTCCATGTAATTTTTTCACCATGCAGGTATTGGTGCTCTCCTTGGAGGTCTTATGTTTTTGGCCCCTCTGAGGTACTGCCTTATTAAAGGATGAGAAAAGATAGGTGGTTCCATATTATAATGGGCTGAAATGACAGAGGCATGAATCTTAATTGATGAAAAGGATAGGTCTTTGTCCAGCATCTCAGTTAAGTATTGTAAAATCTGAGGAATATTTGGTACAAACATGTCAATTCCTTGTTCCCGGTTCCAAGCACAGAATCTCTTCCATTTTTCTGCATAAGATTTTCTGGTAGTGGGCCTCCTGGCCTCCAAGATAACATCCATTACAGATTTGGAAAGAGGAGTGTTCTGAATGGCTACATTATCCACCATGCTGCCAGATTTAAGGTCCTGAGTTGGCTGTGCAGGATCTGATTGTTTTGTTGGGTCAGTAAGTGAGAAGTTTGAGGCAATGTCCAGGCTGGACCTTGAGACAAGTTCTTTAGGATTGGGTACCAGTGCTGGTGTGGCCAGTTTGGGGTAATCAGTATCATTTTTGGCTTCTCTTGTCTGACCTTTAGGAATACCTTAGGGAGTAGAGGCAGTGGATGAAAGGCATATACGGTTAGGTTTTTCCACCTGAAGGATAGGGCATCCACTTTCCATGCTTGCTTGTGATAAATCCTTGTGCAGAATTTCCGTAGTTGGCAGTTGTGAGGGAAGGCAAATAGATCTATGTCTGGGCATCCCCATTACCTTGTTATCATGCTGAAGACTTGTGGATCTAGTTTCCACTTGTGGGGATCCATGAGGTTTCTGCTTAGTTCGTCTGCCAGAGTATTTATTTTTCCTGGCAAGAATTGTGCTTGCAGGTGAACTTGATAAGTCAATGCTTTGTCCCACAAAGTCATGGCTTGTCTGCAGAGGGGGTAAGAATGTGTGCCTCCCTGCTTATTTATGTACTACATGACTGTAGTGTTGTCCGTCTTTATCAGTAGGTGTCCTGGATGAAGTAGATCCTTGAAAGCTGTCAGGGCATTCTGAACAGCTAGCATCTCTTTTTGATTGATATGGAGATGCATCTGGCTTGCGAGCCATGTGCCCTGAATACATTTTCCTGCCATGTGGGCCCCCCAGGCATAATCTGATGCATCCGTTGTTAGTGTCTGCCTGGCTGTGGGTAAAGTGAATAGCTGTCCCTTGTTGTGGTGACAGGCCTATGCCCACCATCGAAACTCCTGTTGCAGGCAGGGAATGAGGGTAATTAATGTTTCCAGGTTGTGGGAATGTTGAGTCCAAACACTTTTTAGATACCATTATAGTTTCCTCATATGCGGTCTGGCATATGGAATTAGCAGAATGCAAGATGCCATGAAGCCGAAAGCCTGCAGAATTTTTCTTGCAGATAACTGGGTCTTTGTTGCCAACATTTTGAAGTAAGAAGTCGGTTACCTTTGTTTGTCTGGCATGAGATAAGCCATCTGGGCAGTTGTATTTAAGCTTGCACCCAGGAATATTATCTCTTGAGAGGGTACTAGTTTTGATTTCTTTTTGTTTACTGTGTACCCTAGGCAAATTAGCAATCTTTTTACAAATGCCAGATGCTTTAGTAGAATGTCTTTGTTCTCTGCTTGAATAAGGAAGTCGTCCAAGTAAGGATATGTTTCAATTACTCTTTGTCTGCAAAATGCAATAACCGGTGCCAGGCATTTTGTGAAGACCCTGGGTACAGTAGATAAGCCAAAGGACAATGCAGAGAATTGGTAGTGCAGTGAGCCAGCTATGAATGCGAGCTATCTTCTGCAAGATTGTCTGATTGGGACATGCAGGTATGCCCTCTTTTAGGTCCAAAGTTACGAGCCAAGCCTTTTTGCCCAGCACGGGCAGTAGCTGCTGCAGAGTCAACATTTTGAATTTTGGAACGTCCAGAAATGTGTTTAGAATAGACAAGTCCACTATTGGTCTCCAGGCTTTGTCCTTTCTGGGCACCAAGAAAAGTCTCAAGTAAAATCCTTGTCACTGCTCCTGTTGTGGTACCCGTTGAATGGCCCTCATGTCCATGAGGGATGAAACTTGTTTTTGTGCCTCTGCCCATTGATTGTGTGGCAGGTCTAGCATACCTTTTGCCCTTGGCAGGGTGTGAAAGTGGAACCTGTAGCCCTGAGACACTATGCTCAAGACCCATGTGCCAATTTGGTGAAAAAAGTGCTAGTTTTCCCCCTAAGGGGGCTGCCAAAAGATAAGTGCTTGGTTCTGGCAGAGGAAAGTCATTGGGACTGTTTCCTGTATGGTTGTGATTTGTCTTCTCCGCTTTTGGAGGTAGAAGCACCCATTGTTTAGGCCTTGGGGCTGAGATCTGCCTCTTTGTGGCCTGTCTGACACTGGAAAGGACCAGTTCTTTGTAGGCCAGTTCCTGCTAAATCTGGGTGGCTGTACCTGTAGGAAATCCTTAACGGTCTGCATGGATTTTGCTTTATCCTCCATTTTCTTCAACACCTCTTCTGCCGTAACACCAAATAAAGTATCATGCTGTAATGAAGCATCCAATAATTTTGCTTTAACATTATCAGGCAGATACTGTTCCTTTAACCAAGCATGCCTTCTAATGACATAACTCGTAACAGCTGCCCTGCAAGAGGCCTCCAGTGAATCAAAACTACATTGCAAAGTATGCTTTCCCACTTGTTCAGCTGCATGCAATAAATTGTGCATTTCCTTGTTATCAGAACATTCAGAATTTGTCAACATTTTCTGTTTAAGCAGTGATATTAAGTATTGCTGATATTTAAGCATATGAAACTGACAATTTAAAGCCCTTACAGCCAAGGTAGCAGAAGTGTAAACTTTTTTCTCCCATCTGTCCAGTGCCCTAGAATCCCTATCAGAGGGAACAGGGTTTTTTGCAGTGGAAGCCTTGACCCCTTTGGGACCCTGAGAAATAGTTTCTGGGTCAGCAGCAGGGTTTTTATATAGAAATTTATGAGTCTGGAACCCTGTAGTATCTGTCTGGCTTAGCAGGTGCAGGGGGTAAAGAGTCAGGAAACAGGCCGGACTCTGAAAATACATCTACAATGTCTAGAACAGGTGGAATAGCAAGAGGTCTGTGCTGAGGTAGTAAAAGAAAGTCTCCGAGTCTTTTCTTAGATTCTGAGTAATCTTGGCTCTCCCAGTGAAAATGCTCCCTCATGGTATGCAGGGTTTCCCCAAAGAATAATCCTCAAGAGGAGAGGCTGAAGAAATAGATTCTTCAGCATCAGAATCCTCACAGGGAGGAAAAGAGTATCCCTGTTCAGAAGAGGAATCAGAGGAAATTGAAACCTTATCAGAAGAGTCATATTCTATCTCTTGTCTAGGCCTCTTATCAGGAGGGGGGATGGGAACCCCTGATCAAAGTAATTAGGTCTTCGGCCATCTTAAGCATCTGTTTCTTAGGCATGGAAGTCTGTCCAGGAGAATGCTGTACTTGTTTCTTTGTCTTTAGAGCTGTTTTAGTCTTCGTCTTTGAAACTGAGGTTGGCTTGACATATAATTGTGTAGGTCTGAAAACTCCCTCAGAAGCCGATGCCTGCTCAGCAGCTCTGGACCCATCTGAGGGAATAGTTTCCGAGAGTCCAATACCTTGAGTTTCCAGAGGCCTAGTCGGCTCTACATGGGAGTCGGAAGTGGCCTGTGGCTCTGAGGTAGTAGGCTTCAGGGGCTGCAAAAGCGCCTCACTGAGAACCGGCGACCGGCCTTAGCAGGGGCCTCGTCATCTTAGATTCATAGGTTCATACTAGGCTATCTGCCCTGGGGCAATTATAAGCCTAGCCCGATTCTGTATGGCTTACGCCACCCCTTGATTTGAGTATACTGTGCCCTTTTTAAGGTTTAGTTTACTGTGCCTCTGTCTAATAGTGACACGGGAGTAATCCCTGGGACAAACCTACGATCCCCCATCCACCTATTGAGATTCTTCTTGAAGAGATTCAGTGATGAACTGGAATTCTATTCCAGAGCGAAGGGAGCCTCTGGGTTATGAACCTGTCCCTCCAGTAAGTTCTATTTATTTCTGTGCTGAGTTTCAAGTCCCTCGAGCGTGTGGCTCTAAGGGATTTAGATTTACTGAGGTGGAGCATGTCCATTAATTCTGAATTTGACATAGCTTTGTACGTCAGGCATAGATCGCCTCGAAGTAGGTGGTATGCAACTGAGTAGAGCTGGAGTTTTTTTTAACCGAGCAGCATATGGCATCTGTTTGAGACCCTTGGATCCTCTTGGTGAGATACTTTTGGGGTCTTTCTAATTGCTGCAGGTGTCGGGTAAGGTACATCCCAAAAGGGGCATTGTATTCTATGATGGGCCTGATAAGGGATGAATAAAGGGGCACGATTACCTCTCTTGACCTAGATGTGAAACCCTTTGTGATGAGGTAGGCTATGTAGAAGGTCTTTCTAACCACTTTGGCAATGTGGTTTTCAAAGGAGAGATTGCTATCAACTTGGGTCCCCAGGTCCCTAATAACTTTCTCTGTACTTAATGGGTTTCTGCCTATGTGGTAATTTGTGGTCACATTGTTTTTGCCAAAAGGTATGACTATACATTTTTTGGCATTTAGCTTTAAACCATGGCGCTGGCACCAGTTATCTGTCTCTGTGAGACCTTTTTGAAGGATGTTTGTGTCAGCTGGAGAGTTGATTATAGCGCCCAGTTTGCAGTCGTCTGCGAACTTGGTGAGCCATAGTCCTCCCACGTTTGCCTGTACCTCGGAAAAGTATATACCGAACAAGAGTGGTCCCAGGACAGAACCCTGTGGGACGCCACTTGTGACCGGTTTCAAGTCTGACATGGCTCCAGCAACTCTCACTCTGCGACCCATCTTGTGACATAGGGGTTTATATTTAAGCTGGATAGCTTATCTATGATGCCCGAGTGGGGTATTGTGTCAAATGCCTTTGCAAGGTCCAGATAGGCTGTGTGGACTACCTTCCCTTCATCTATGGCTTTGGTGACTGTTTCGAAGAAGTCAACCAGGTTCAAAGGGCAGGATCTGCCCTTGACAAAGCTGAACTGGGTAGGATCTAGTGTCTGTAGGTCCCCAATGTCTTTGTTTATGAGCTCCATGATGATCCTCTCCATAGCCTTGCAGACTAAGCTAGTCAGGCTTATGGGGCGATAGTTTCCAGGGTCCGTAGAGGCTCCACCTTTGTGGAGTGGGACCACTGCTGCTGTACGCCATTCTGTGGCACAGATCCTGTAGTGAGGCTGAGATTATATAGCTGTTTTATTTGAGGGATTAGTTCCTCTTGGAGTTCATGTAGGACGCAATCTGGGATGCCATCTGGGATGCCATCTGGTCCCATGGAAGCAGTGTTTTTTGCTTTGGAGAGGGCAGCCTTCACCTGAGCATCAGAGATGTTTGGGAGGCAGCCCTCTGCCGGGATAGATACTTGCTCTTTTGGGGGGGAGAAGTTTGCACTGAACCTGTCTGCCAGGATATTGGCGATGTCTGTGGGTTCAGTGTATTTTTTGTCGTTCAGAATCAACTCAGAACAAGTCTGGGAGTAGCATCCCAGGTTTCTAACATAACTGAAAAAAGCCTTATGATTGTCTTTGGTGTCCTGTGCAATTTTTCTCTCGAAGCTGGCCTTGGAGGATTTTATGAGGGATCGTAATTTTTTGCTAGTACTGATCAGAGATGCCTTCCCTATTACGGATTTTGCTCTATCATGTAGTAGCTTCCTCCTTCTGTTGTACAGTTTATTTATGGCAGGGGTCCACCAGACTGGACGCCTGCCTTTGGATGATTGGGTCTTGGTTTTGTTTGGGATAGCATGATCCATGCATTCCTGGAGATGTCCGTAGAATGCGTTTATATAGGATTCTGCAGTTTGGGCCGTAGTTACCACTGGCCCTGGGGCCTTGAAGGATTCCACTTCGGTTTTGAGAAGTGAGAAGTTCGCCTTTGAGAAGTTTTTCACTGTGGTTTTCTGGGCGTGGGGTCGGGATGTGGACATCCAGTGAAATTAATTTATGGTCTGATCTTACCAATGAGGGATATACTTCTGGTGTGGAGCATATTGTCCCCATGTTGGTAATGATCAGGTCTAGTATGTTGTCCCCTCTTGTGGGAGTGGTGACTAGTTGTTCCATAGCATTTGAGTTTATAATTTCCAGGAACCTTTGGGCTAAGGTGCTGGGGCTTGAGTAGTGCTCCCAGTCAATGTTTGGGTAGTTGAAGTCGCCCAATATAATGGTGTTCGGAGAGATCTTCATGTTCTCCAATGTTTTCAGGAAAGCCGAGTGGGATTCCTGACTTTGAGAGGGTGGTCTGTAGGATGCTATAAACTGAAATGCAGTCTTGCCCACTGTTAGTTGCACATGGATGGTCTCCGATACTTCGTGCAATGCCACTAACCTGGAGGTGTGGATATCCTTGATAAATATGGAAACTCCCCCTCCTTTTGTGGTTCGGTCCGTGTTTTGGGGCAAGAAAAGCATGATATGAGGTATAGCCTGGTAGTGTTGGGGTGCTCTCTGGAGCCTTGAACCAGGTTTCTGTCACTGCACAGATATCAATGTTCTCCATACTGAGGAGAGCTTCGAGTGCGTGCATCTTGAGGTTAAGACTTCTGGCGTTTAGCAGCATTACCCTTAGTTTCTTGTTCCTTGTGCTATCTACGGGGGTGGGTTTGACTTTTGAGCCTTGCCTAAAAAAGGCACTATGGGAGTGGCAAGAGCCTTTGCCAATATCCGAAAGCCCAGTGGTGACAGGTGCAAGCCGTCCCTAGCGAAGCAATGTGGCTTGTTGAGCATGTCATCCCAGGCTGACAGACACTGGATCCCCTTTGAATGACACCAAAATTTTAGCCAATTGTTAAAATCGATCATTTTGTCTTTGTACTGTGGCATCATTCTAGGTGAGGGTAAGATGCTGCTCAAGGTCAGGGTCATACCAGCCTGGGCTACATGATCAGAGAGCTCCTCTATGTCTCTTTTCATGTAGTCCAGGGAGGTACATCTCAGGTCATTCACACAAGCATGTACAATGAGTCATATTTGTATTTTCTTTGGAGTGACCTGAGTGCTTGCATTATGTGGCGGATCCTAGCACCCGACAGGCAGCTCACCATGACCTTCTCTTTATTCAGCCTGGTGAGCGGGACGTCAGTGTGTCTGACAATAGAGTCACCTATTACAAGAGTATCAGGTGTGTTATTCAGCCTTAAGGGCTGTGGCTGCTTGGCACACTGACTTTGTGGGCTATGTGTTGTGCATGTTTTGTTTTGAGGTAGCGTTTACTTGGATGTCTGCTTTGGAGGTCTCTGTTGCTTAGGTAGATTTTTATTTAGAGCCTCCGAGTATGTTTTTGTGTATTTGTGTGTTTGGTTCGTTGATGTGGTGGGACTATGTGATACTGGAATTGTGTTGTGTGAGGTTACCTTCTCCTCCTCCTGACTGGTTACACCAGTTTTGAGATGAGAGAGCTCAGCCTCCAGTTTGGCTAAATAGTTGCATCTCGCACATATATTTGAACCTGTTTGGAGGAGGAGAGGGTTGTCCGTGTACATGAGACAGTTGTAACATTGCCTCAAAATTCCCAGATTCACCAGCTGGACTGGAGAGGAAACCACTGACTGACCTTTGGACATGCTAGAGTAATATAGGGAAACTGAATTTAAGACGGACCAATAGAGGACAGGGTAATCGTAGAGAGTATAAGAGTAAGTAGTGCTTATGGTTTAATAGTGCTAACTTGAAGGATTACTTAATTGGACCAGTGAAGGGCCTTAGAATGAGAATATGGTGTTTAAATTGAGAGATAGAGCAGTTCTAAGGGAAAGTGAAGAGCAGACTTTGTGGAGCCAGGAATAGTTTAAACCCAATTAGTCAGCGCTGCCCATTGCTGCGCTATGCGCAAACAACGTGCAAAAGAGGGTTTTAAGAGAGGAAGATGAAGGAGTTTTGGAATTGACCCAAAATGGCCAATAAAACTACAGTTTCAAATCAGTAACCACTCCCACAGGGACAGGCAGGTTTTTCACTGCCACTGATCAACAGAGAGACTTCCCTTTAGCCCAAGCAAAAAATGACCTCACAGTAACTTACAAACAGTTCAAGAACAGCAAGCCTGTAACTGAACTTTTTTAAATCTCAGAAAAGTGGGAAAAAAGCAAGATTTTTTTTGTTTTTTTCAGAGATAGCAGAGGTTCACAAGTATCAACAAGTTATAACAGTGCAGTAAATTACCCCACACAAGAGTGCTAGGCCAAAGACAGACAAAATGCAAGTTTTGAGAAAAAAACGATTTTAAAAATAAGTGCAAACAGGAAATTCAGTAAACAGCTCTAGGTTGTGCTCTAAATACAGTTACTAATGCAGAAATCAAGTTTAACAAGCCAGAAAATGCTCAAAATAGGTGGCTATGCAGAAAAACTTAGCAAATAAACAGAGGAAAAATACTTAAAATCTCAAAAGTGGCTCCTTTCTTCTCTCAGCGTTTTCTCCTCTTGGTGGGTGCGCCTGAAAAGACGCCAAAACCACGAGGCAACCAGGTTTTAAGAGAGGAAGATGAAGGAGTTTTGGAATTGACCCAAAATGGCCAATAAAACTACAGTTTCAAGTCAGTAACCACTCCCACAGGGGCAGGCAGGCTGCTCAATGTTTTTCACTGCCACTGATCAACAGAGAGACTTCCCTTTAGCCCAAGCAAAAATTGGCCTCACAGAAACTTACAAACCGTTCAAGAACAGCAAGCCTGTAACTGAACTTTTTTAAATCTCAGAAAAGTGGGAAAAAAGCATTATTTTTTTTGTTTTTTTTTCAGAGATAGCAGAGGTTCACAAGTATCAACAAGTTATAACAGTGCAGTAAATGACCCCACACAAGAGTGCTAGGCCAAAGTCCTTTTCCTTGCATTTTTTATAGACTCCGTCATCAGCTGTTCCAATGGCATTATATAATTAAACCTTCGGCCAAAGTAATGAAAGGCAAAATCGTACCAACACTTAATAGTGCGTTGGTTAAATCTAGCACAAAACCGACAGCTAGCAACATCGTGATCAGGGCCTAGGCAAAGAATACAGTAAGAATGAAAATCCTTATGAGGTATTTGCTTCCCACAAGAACTACAATTGTTAACTTTTTCTGACATCGGTCTGGAGCAAGAAAAAAGTTTCCCCAATGGGGTACTTAGCTTTAATGAAGACTTTGGATCTGAAATTCGATTGTGAATATCTCAGGAGTCGGCCGACTGGCACTTGTGAACTGATTTTGCTTCGGGCACCGCGCAGCAAGAAAGACTGAAGAAAATGGCGTCGGCTGCATCTTTTATACCCCTGGCGCACTGACGTCAGGGAAGAGGCGACAGCAACCAACATCGGACCAAGACTTTGGAATTCAGGCCGACTGCGGGTAGCCGGCCAGCAGGATAACCCAAGAGTAATGACTGCAACAGTGAAACACGATGAACATCAGCAAGACCATTATGTAAACCTAATTATGAATATATTTATGGAATAAGGATGAATTAAATGTCCTAGCAAAATGTGCTACACAAATGTTAGTGTTGCAATTTTAAATTTGTGGTTTTGGAAACTTCAATTTATACTAAGAAAGCAACTGAAGTGAAGAAGCGTCAGACTGGAAAGAATAAATACGGCAGGTTAAACTGAGTGCTTGTGACAAACCTGGTTTAAATGAAGTCAAGAATTTAAGTGTTTTAAAAAAGTAGGGCTTAAAACATCATCAATTTATTTTGGGCATGTGATTATATTGTTTTGAGTCATGTGATGAGATGCGTTTTATATAAAAGGTTTCTTTTTGTTAAGTACAACACAGTCTGAAACAGTTCCAAAATGTCTAACTATGTAATAGTGGAGATATGTTCAATAAATTGTGATTATGTGGAATTTTCACTTTTTTGGGAATGTTATAATTGTGAATTGCCAGTCTTCACTTGGATTTACTTTTATGGAGAGTTTTTGGATACACATAACCTCCATCTAACACAAAACAACATGCCCAAAATATGGAACACTAACTTAAGTAAATAAATTATTAAATAAAAGTCCTCCTTGTCATCACTGAATATTCATCTTCCCTTTCATTAGAAAAATTCCAAAGGATATCCATATACCAATTATAGAATATCCAAATGGCTATAATCTCCTGTCTAGAGAACAGCAATATTTCTTGTCAGGATATAGTACCATTACTGCCCTGTGGACTGTTACAGAAAAAAATTCTGTTAAACACAAAGGGCAACTTTCAGCAGTTATCTTTACTGACCTTACCAGCATTTTCAAACTTGCCATTATATAACGTCTTGAGAATGGCATTAATCCTAAGAGCCTTCTCTAGTTCCAAAGCTAACTTAACAAATCACCACTTCCAAGTTAAACTTCACACCTGTTTTTACCATTACTTAGTCTTAAACCAGGCTTCTCCAAAGGATACATTATGTTACCAATTCTCCTTTATATCTACATCAGCAAATCATCTCCCTCATCCCCCCTCCTTATTTACTGCTAACAATACGGTTTTATTCCAATCAAACCAATCCTTCACATAACTAAAAAGGTAACTGCAATTTTACATTTCCCTATTCCAAAGGATTGAGCACAAATAACCGCTACTAAGTTTATTCAAAACCAAAATTATGTTCTTTGGAACCAAACAGAAACTGAGCAAACCCACAAGTACAACAGAAATCACAAATCACAATAAGTATCATCATCAATGTCACACCTTGAGTACGCTAGTGCAATAAAAGCACATGCTTAAAGAAAAATTCAACACTCAAACTCTCACCAAAACAATCTGTGCATTCATCACTCACTCACTCACAGAAGAAAACCACTGCAACAAGTTTCAAAAAGCTATATGGCTACTAGTCAAATTAAGAGCAGGTCTTCTCTTAGCTTCACACCTGTTTAAACTGCTACACAACTTCTTTTCACCCCTTGCAACTAAACTAATTAGTGACCTACCTCCCTGCATCTTTAGGAACCATGAAAACACAGCACTCACACTACAAGGCCATAAAACTAAACTCCACTGTACAGATCCCACTTTGAATATTAGGACCAAGGCTACAGGAATCTACCCCCAAATTAAAGACATCATCATACCAAACATTCCAAGTCCAATTAAAAACTCCTCTAAAAACAAAGTACCAGTGCTTTATCTCAAACCATGTAATTTAATTACCCATCTCAACTTTCCCAGTTTAAAGATTTCACCTCTGCATTTCTCATACTGCCTTTCTGCCTTCTTACCCACTTATGCATCCTAATCATATCCCACATGTACAGAACTGTGCATTTCTTAATTCAGCAAAATATACCTAGACTATCATAGATTATGAATCTTTGTGCTTATACTTACTACCTTGGCCTTGTGCTGGACAAAGGCCAGATTACAGTCTACGTATTTTCCCACATCCCCGACTACTGGGTCAAATCTTAGGGGTGTCTTATCGATGAGGCAATTACCCTGGGTGGCAGATTTCTGAAATGACACTATAATGTATTTCTTGGCATTGAGTTTTGATTCATGATTTTGGCACAAGTGACTTGCCTGTGTTAGACCCTTTTGTAAGATGTGTGTGTTGTGAAGGGAATCAATGACAGCTCCCAATCTGCAGTCATCTGCAAACTTGGTTAGCCAAAGGCCTGTGATATTAGTCTTTACTTCAGAGAAGTAGATGCCATATAGGAGTGTTCCGAGCACACAGTCCTAAGGATCACTGCTGATAACCAGTCTCTCGGTGGAGAAGGTCTCACCAAGCCTGTCTTCTGGGATCTGTTTGTGGGCCAGATGGAAATCCAGCAACTTATACACAGGTTTTATGCAGAGTTCTATGAGTTTGTCAGCTATACTTTAGTGGGGTATTATGTCAAATACCTTAGCCAGGTCTAGGTAGGTGATGTGCACTGTTTTCCACTCATCCATTGCCTTGTTGACTTTCTCAAAGAATTCCACCAGGTTTAGTAGACATGACCCTTCCCTTGACAAAGCCAAACTGGGACAGGTCCAGTGTCTGAAGTTTGCCTATGTTTTTGTTGATCATTTTCATGATAATTTGTTCCATGACTTTGCAAATTAAACTAGCTAGCCTAATAAGTCTGTAGTTTCTGGGGACACAGTTGATGGTCCAAATTTTGTGAAGTGGGATAACTGTTGCAGTCCTCCATTCCCATGGTATAAAGCCTGTTTCGAGGCTATAGTTGAAAATTGACTCAAGTGGTCCTGACAGGTTATGTTTCAAGCTGCTTATGAGGCATTCCTGGATATTGTTGGATCCACTGAAGCAGTGTTTTTGGCCTTAGGGAGAACAGCCAGGACCTGCTCCCTGTTAATAGTTGGGGAGGGTTATGCTACTAACATTGGGGGGAGGCAGGGAGAGAAGTGGGGGGTTGAGCTGAATTTGTCTACCAGCAAATTTGCTAGGTCACTCTGCTCAGCGAAGGTGGCATCATAAACCAACAGATGTGTGCTGCCTTTAAGGATTAGGACACAGCAGTAGAAAGCCTTGTGGTTCAATTTGACCTGTGAGGCTACCCTAAACTCATAATTGGTCTTGCTGGACTTAGTCCTCTTGGTTTCCTATTTAACATAAATTAGAGAACTCCTATCAACATGGGGGTTGTTCTACTTGATTTTAGGCATGACACATTCCCTTCTATTAGATACTCTGTTAAGGTTAGGATTCCAGCAGTGTGGAGTGTTTTTAGAGATTGTTTGGTCTTACTTCTAGCAGGTACAGCAGCCTCTATACAGTCATTTGCATGGTTGTAAAGGGTCTGTGAATAAATATGCAGTGATTGTTGTGAACTTGGGGTTGGGTGTGGCAATGAATTCTGACAAACTATCACTTAATAGGATGTAGTTTGAGTTGTACTAGTTCCTCACTGTCACATGGTTTGCAATGATTACCAATTTGATTTTTATTTTGAAGGAGACAGGTTTGTGGTCGACCTCACCAATAAAAATGTGATACATGGGAGGGGGGGCAGCATTCTCCCATATTGGTGAGTAACTGGATCATTAAAATCCAACAAAAGATCTAATCTGCTTGCAATACGAGTCAAAAAATGTTTAAGGCAGACTGACACTCGCAATGCTCAAGGTCTGCGTAAACCACACAACACCAATGGCAGAGATGCTGACTTATGTGGCAACATTTCTTTACCAATACGATAAGCATCCAAACTTTGTTTCACATGTTTTTACACTGCAGAATGTAATTTAGGCGTCAGGCTAAAACTGCAAAGACTGTAGGAAGAACAGAGTTCAACTAAGGGGTTATTAGGTTCCTCAGGTTACACTACTGCAGAAAGTAATATGACTAAACAAGTGATAATACACTATTATACAGCTCTGAAGTCCAAGAGTTGCATAAAAAGATATCTCACACACAGACAATGTAGTTAGGCCATAAAGGGTGCTGTATTGTCTGTATTCATTATATCACAGCACTCACATGCTTGTATCATGGCACAATTTTTTTTTAAACAAAAAAAAAAAAAAATTGAATGATCACTTATGACATACAGTAGGCAATAATACTCATATGGCAATAATACTCATATCATGAAATTAATACCATACTCATTACATACTGGTACTAAAATACTCATCATATCATGACACTAATTTTATACTCATCATATCATGACCCTAATATTATACTCATCATATCATGACACTAATATTATACTCATTATAACCAACTACTGTTAAGCTCGTATTCCTATCATAGTACTAAAAATGTGTTCCAAGTTAAATGATCCATTCAGACTTACCAACTTCTGCACAGAACAATCTACCAGTGTAAAGGCCTCTGTTATTAAGAACTTCTTATCATCATCATCTCCCTTTTTCCCATTTTTTTCTACATGGGGTCAGGGTATCGTGTTAACTGTCACCAACTCTCTGGATTCAGTGCCACACTCCTGTCTTCTCTTCACCACTCATGCCTGACTGTCGCAGATCTTCTTTCACACAATCCATCCACCTCTTTGCCGGACATCCTTGCTTCCTCCTATCTGTTCCAAATCTTCCTCAGCAGATTGTCTTCTGCTTTTCTGCACATGAAAAAGCCGCCATAATCTGTTGTCTTTGATATTTTCTGCAATTAGAGCTACTTTGGCTTCTGCTCTCATGTCATTTCTTCATCTGTCCCACTGTGTGCAACCTACCACCATTCTCAGGCACTTCATTTCCATCACCTCTAGCTTCTTCAACTGTTCTACCTTTACTGCCCAGGTTTCTGCACCATGCAGTAGTACTGGTCGCACCACCTTACTCTTCAGCTTCTCTGGCATTCATCTGTCATAGACTACACCTGACACTTTATGCCATTTGGTTGCAGCCCCTCTGATTCTAGCTTTGACCTCTTCATTCAGACTTCCCTCTTCCTCAACCATGCCTCCCAAATACTTGACAGCTGTTTACCTGTTCCACTATCTTCCCTTCTACATCTATTGTCAGCTTCTTCTGCTTCCCCAATTTGCAGCCATTACCACCATGCTGTGATTTTCATTCCATGCCCC
This sequence comes from Protopterus annectens, assembly GCF_019279795.1. Lineage (NCBI taxonomy): Eukaryota > Metazoa > Chordata > Ceratodontiformes > Protopteridae > Protopterus > Protopterus annectens. The sequence continues at coordinate 622,396,600 of NC_056739.1, forward strand.
TTCAGTTTTGCATTCAATTCTCCCCATTCTCCTATCCTTTGCTGATATTCTAGCACACAGTCTGCCTGTAATGCCACACCATCTGTATACAGCATCTTTGTTGATCTTCCCCCAGACCTGTGCTAATGTAGTCCATCACCAGTATGAACAGCAGTGGGTTCAGAGCTGAACCCTGGTGTACACCCACTCTCACTTGAAACCCCTCTGTGAGGCCGAACACTGTTCATACTTGAGTCATTGGGTCCTTGCACATAGCCTGTACTAATTCTACCAATGTTTCTGGGACTTCAAACCATCGCAGTACTGCCCAGATCAGCTTTCTTGGGACCTTGTCATATGCTTTGTCCAAGTCTAAAAATGCCCAGTTGGACTCTTTCATCTGTAGCTTCTTCTATCTGTCTCACTGCAAACATTGGGTCTGCTGTGCTGCATCCTGATCTGAATCCGAACTGCTCATCTCCCATCTTACATTCTACTGCTCTGCGTATCCATTTATCAATCACCCTCTCCAGTACTTTCATGCAACGTGAAAGAAGTTTGGGGCCTCTGTACTGCCCACAGTTGTGGATGTCCCCTTTGCTCTTGTATATCTTCTACTCTACTTTGCATTTGCACATTTAAAAATGGGACTCACTATAAAATACCAAGGCACACCTCATCAATATCCTACTGGATGAACTTAGATTCACAAAGGCATGGCACAAGTCTGTATGGACTGAACCTCAAATTGTGAATGGAAATGGAGAAAAAAAAGTGTCCAGTGAGCTGGAAGGCAATAACTATGCAGAAGAAGCACACCTGTAACATAATATACATTAGTATACACTTACAAATAACTGCAATGTGCATCAATAGTACCAACACAGAAATCAAAACTTAAATCGCACCACGCACTAACTACTGCATCATCTTAATATTCACTAAGCACTTATTTCTAGTGATAATGAAAATAATGCCGCAACGGACAATAGGGTCAAGTGAGACAGACATTTATAAATCCATATCTACCAATAATTCTCTACAAGAGAAATAAAACAAACCAAGTCAGTTTAGCTATATCTGGAATGTCTGATATAACTCTGATTTTTCTTGTAAAAAAACTCGAGCCCTTTCAAGTCTAATAATATCATTCCTAGAATAAGCATAGAATCCTGAACCATATTCCAACGTTAGACTTCACTTGTACTTGGTTTATAAATAAGAATCATTACCAATTCATCCACAGAGGACACAGTTTTCAAAAATGTTCTTATGTGTGAATAGTTTTTAATAATTTTAGTCACATGCCCTTCAAAACTCAAATGATTACTTACTAGATCATTACATTCTAGGCTTTCACTAATAATGGAGTAATAATTTTTTCCAAGCCACATGTAGCACCTTGCACTTAAAGTTACTGAAGTGCATACCATTCAACTGAGCCCAACCATCCAGTGAATCTAAATATGATTGTATTCCATGTTGATCTTTTACTGGAATAACCAACCCATGCAATTATGCATCAGCTGTGAATTTTCAAATCCGGCCTTTACTGGGAGTAGGGAATGTGGAGATAAATATATGAAAAAGGTATGGCCTAATAGCGAGCCTTGGGGTAATTCTCCAGATATTAAAAACCCTTGATTTAAATACTTGAGTTACCACACTAGCGGTCCATTTACTTAAACAGTTCCTAATGCATGCATTAAATATTTACTACATTTACTTTTCTCCAAGGTACAAATAATTTGCTGATGAGGAATACCATCAAAGGCCATGGACAAATCCAAACACATCACACTGACTGGAAGATCCATATCCAAAGCCTCAACTACATCCGAATAAAAGCTAATCAAATGTGTTATTGTAGACCTTCTTGAAGAATAAAACATGTTAAAAGATGTCATACGTTTGGCTCCACTGATTTCTGCATTACAACTAGCAAAATTCTCTCAAAGGTCTTGTTAATAAGACAAGCCCAAGCTTACATGCTTAAAAATGATCAACCACAATGAGTTAGTCATTCTTAGAGATTTAAAAATATTCTGACAAAAAGGAGGTGAAGAAACAGGTGACTGGTCAGGCACTGAGATACTTTCAAGTTGACGAGACTCAAATCAGAATGCCTGTAGGACTGCTCAAACTTCTGATGTATTTGGCTGGATACTAACTTAAGTACCTAAGCATACATGACACATCTGGACCCTTGCCAAAATCCTCAGTGACCAATCAATAGTATTTAAAACCTGGATATATGAAATAATTCCAAAAACACGTACACGTAAGAAAATTAAAAATATTCTCAGAGGATGACATTCTCAAGAACTAAATTCAGCCAAGTGGTCCTTTATAAAGGCTGCTGCATCAATTGATATAACAGCCAACTCTTACCAACTTACCTCATTCTAAAACAATGACTAAAAAGGTCACACAGAGGAAACAATTGGTTAAAAAAAAGAAAAATCTAGCAAGACTAGACTTTCTACTGTGTGATACCTTTAAACCTCTTGTATTAGAGGCTGTGCTGATGATGCCATAAGAAGGCAGAAACATGCATGTCAACAGCTAGTGGGGTCTGGCTTTATTGGCTTGAAATAGTCCATAAGTAGACTTAAAAGAAAAGTCATGGACATTCAGAATTGCCATTTAGCTGAAACACCTGATATCCCTAAGGGGTAATTTGCATATACCCATGTTGCTTCTAATACAAGAGATTTAAGGTATTACACAGTGGAAACCCCAGCCTTGCTAGATTTTTCTTTTTTTTACTTAACTTTCCTCTTTCTGGAACAAGTGAGTATTCATATATAAAAAACAGAACTAGAGATAACACACTGCCAGAACTTACCATCCCAGTCAGGAACCTAAAGGAGGACAGGAAAAGTTGTACATAAAGTGGGTTAGAAAAGCAAAATCTGAAATGAACCTTACTGTGTAGCCTATGACAGATGTTGGTCACTAATATAAAACTCTTCATGAGCAGCAGCACATATCCAAGGTCTGCACACTTTGGAAAACTGAGTGACAAGACAGATAATGATACCATCGACTGCTCTAACTCATTCTCCACTGCAAATGCTCTTTGGTAAATACTTCACATGACCTGCAAAATGCTTACCTCCAAATGGCCAGCAACCCGTGTCCTGACTTTATTGAAGGCAATAATGTCAGCCTCAAATTTATCACGGGATCTGCTGCTTAAAACCACACATGGAGCAACATATGAAATGCAGACATACGGTCTCAATTACTCTCACTAAATAACTAAAGCTTGTGACAACAGGGGTCCTGAAATCTGGAAGCATAATAGTCGAGTGATCTCTCAAAACTGGAAAAAGAAAGTACAGACCAATTAATTTCCCAACTCCCTGAACAACAATTCTTAAAAAGTGTTAATTTATAACATTCTGTCTACCTGACCAAGACGTTGCATGTACTTCAGAGGAGTCACAGAGACTTCATTAGCACAGCTGACAAGAAATTATAACAAAAGATGCAAAATCTTACTGGCTCAGCATATATCTTTCCAGTGGTAGCTTTTTAACTCACTAACCACTCACTCCTGATTCAAAGAATACAAACTGAATACGTTGAAAACTCAAATGACTGTCTCTAAAGCTACCTATCCAAGAGACAGAGGATTATAATCAGGTCACCGATCATAACTAGTCTACTGTGTGTTCTCGATATGTATGTCAAAAAAATCACCTCAAAAGCACAGCTCAAAAAGTGAATCTTGGTATCCATATTGAGAACACACAATTTAGAGTTATGATCGGATACCCCATCATAATTTTTTGTAGTGCATACAGCTTTGACGTACAAGTTACAGTAAAAAAAAACAAAACGTGTTTTGCCAACTTTCACAGCCATAATGCACTTAGCAAACACCATCATAAAAGACAGTTCCATACATAGTCCGATATGTTTACAGTCACCTTCCATGCCGCTAAACTGCCTACATTTCCACAGACTGTCCAGATTTTTGCCTCATATGTTTAGTCTATTCTTTATAAAGTCCGTGATTTTTGGACAAATTACTGAGGAATGAAGACACTAAATGGGGAAATACATTGCCGTTTCAGACTTCACATCCTTCAGAAAATGCATGCAGACAAGCATCCCATTATTCTAATAACTTTAAGTTTAACAGGAAGTAAGGACACATTACTGATGAACACAGAAACAAATATTTTATTCTTCTGCTATCTTTTGCTATGTTTTACTGTCTGGCGTGGGACCTTAACTTCAGCACTGGGTGCTTAACATTTGTTAAGGTCGGGTCTCGTGCCACTCTACTGCTTAACTAATTTGTCTTTTACAGAATATCTGAGCATAACCAGCAAGCTCCGTGTACAATGATAATGTGACAAGAAAGACAATGTCCCCCAATCTACAAACCTGCAGGATCCATATATGTTCATTTTCATTTCTCAGATTTTACCAACAGTGTGTGTTACACTGTTGACAATGTCTCATTAGTACAATATGCTGATGAGTCGTTTCAACGTTTCCATCATCACCAAAAACTTATTCTCACACTTGAATTAAACTTGAACAAACAATCACTGAAGGCAAACCTGCAGTTATGTTACATGGTAAGTAATTCTAAACGGTGGTAAGCAACTCCTCACATTTCAGTGTTTACTCGATCACTACACCCCTGAAAACAGTACTTAATATTTAAGTGCCCTTATAGATAAGCTTACCTTTCAAGCCAAATACATCATGCTAATGTGAAGTTCATCAAAAATTGTGGACTTTATATCAAATTAAACTTTGGTTGTATTCTGAGGGCTAAGGAGCTTTGATTCAAAACCCTCCTTCCAGCTCCTAAACTTGTATACTGGATCACATAAAATGCTCCATCAAAATTACTAAAGGCATATAACAGTGTCTCAGTTTTCTGCAAATGCAAATCAAATTAATCAGTGAAAAGTACTAACATCTTTATGATGACTAACCCTAATTAATAGCATCTTATTGGCCAAGATGCAATTAACTCTAAGCCATTCACAAAATACTTTTACCTGGCTTGCACAGAAACATGCAATACTAACAGAACATCATCTAAAAGAGTAAAATATCCATAAAGAAATTAGTGGAACATACAAATTCTCTCAACTTGTTATGTATGCTTACTCAACCTGGTAGACATTTTTGACAACATCACCAAAGCAATGAATAATGGCAAAAACAGTACACACCACATACCTCGGCCTGGCCAAAGCTTCTGACACATTTCCCTAGTCAAGCATAGTAGAAAAGCTGAATAAACTGGGAATAAAGCCCCATGTTACACAGCTCACAGACAGGAAGGAGGAAATCAAAATAGTGGAAATTATCTTGGCAAAGAGACCAGTCAACAGTGAAGTCCCCCCAGGACCTCTTCTAGTTGGCATTTACTTCTCTAAAGTAAAAGCCAATACTAAAGGACTCTGGCTGACCAAGTCTGCAGATGACTGCAAGCTAGGATCAGTCACTGAATCCCCAAATGGCTTAGCCATCCTGCAGGAAAGGTTTGTCCAAAATAAATACATGGTGCCAAAAACATGTTATGTACTCACCATAATGTTGCATCTGTGTTTTCTGTCTTCATCCTTACTCAACCAATGGGTCTCAGATCCAACTGTGGATCTGACTTTGGATACATCTTTATCTTTGGCTCTATAGCTCGAGCTCATCCCCCTACACATAATCCCCTCTTTGGCCTTTATCACCTCCGATTGGGTTTGTCCTCTATTCCGCCTACTGTCCTGCACCACAGCAAAAAAGTCAGTAAGACGGCAGCCTAATTACAAATCAGATTCCTGGTAGCCTAGAGGCAATGGAAGAAAAAAGGCTAGAGCTCATTAGAAAGATAGGCAGGACAATGCTCCTCGGGAAGTACTGGGAGTCTAAATGTAAATGTTCCAAGTAGGAAGAGGTTGGAGGGCAGAAAGTTAAGGAAGGATGAAAACAGATAACACAAGTGCATCTTTATGGTGAGTACATAACTTTCGTATCTGATGTTAGCTTTTTCGTCCATTCCTCAAATGATGGGGCAGAGTGCCCAGGTAAAGAAAGCCCAGGGTGGTCCTAAAGGAAGGATATTCCAGAGTACAGTGGAGCCAAATGCTGCCCTATTCCTAGACAAAATGTCCAATTTGTAATGAGTAATAATGGTATGAGTATTGCACCAAACTGTAGCTGCACAAATGTCATCTATGGAAGCTCTGGTCCAGAAAACAGAGGATGTGGCCATAGATCTGGTGGAATGAGTCTTAGGAAGTTTAGACAATGTCAATCCTTTCTTCATATAAACAAATGAAATGTAATCAGTGAGCCAGCTGGCCAGAGTTAACTTTGAGAGTGGGTTGCCCAATTTAGCTTAGGAAAGGGAAACCAAAAGCAGGTCTGATTTTCTGAAATCTTTAGTTCTGTATACATAGAATCAAAGCTGCCTGTGAATATCCAACAAGTGCAGCTTTTGAAAGAAAACAGGAAGACTGATGGACTGATGTGTAGCTGTTTTTGGAAACCACCTTAGGTAGACAAGAAGGATTAGTATGGAGGGACACACTGTCCTTGTGGAAGATCATCGGATCATATTAAGTTACTACACTAAGGGCCCTAGGACTCATACAAGCCTAGCCAAGTTCTACCATTATTTCCATGATCAGCACCTACTGCCCCTGTCCAAGAGGAACACAGGTGGCTGGGAAGAGAGAGCCTGGAGTTCTGATACCCATCTGGCAGATGTGATTAGAACCAGAAAATGGTTTTCCAAGACAACAATTTTAAGTCCATCTTGGCAGATGTCTCAAACAGGAACTAAGAGCTTGAACTACCTATCTATATCAAACAAATCTCCTCATTAGCACTCTTCAAGAAAAATCTTGAGGACTGGATGGGAAATAGGAAATTCACCCTGGGATCACCTTTGCGGCTCTGTTCGACAGTGGCACAGGAAAATAATTTTCTTGGGTGGCAAAAGCCAGGGTACCTTTTTAGCTGGGCTTGTATAGTCCTCAGGGTCGATAGCATCAATTCTTCATAGGTTCATAGGTAGGTACTAGACTAAGTCCCATGGAGAGTAAGCTCTTTAATAGGTGGTCACAGCAAGAAAGTACCTTTGAGAAGGCTTCACATAGTCTTGTGATGCCAAGGATGAATGGTTTTCTCCGATGTGAAAATCAGATTAGAGATGGCTGCAAGTTGGACCTTTAGCATAGAATAAGAGCTCTGCTACTAAAAGCAAAGGCAGGAAAATCAAGGACAGCAGGAATAGGTGCTGAAAAGCTGTTTAGTAGTCTCTGGAGAGCCCAAAGGAAAATTCTTTTCCACTTGCTCTTATAAAATGTCCTGGCTAAATCCTTCTGAGAGTATGTAAGGATGTGTCAAACTGAGGAATAAAGCTTAGACTGTCTAGCCATCACTGAAAGTAGAGAAACCATGCAGTTAACTTGAGGAAATGAATGTCTGGATGAATTACCCCTGATGGAGAATATCCAGAGATGGATCCAACATCAGTGAGGGCATACTACATGAGGTGTCAGGAAAAGAAATAATACTTGTTTAGGTTAGAACTGAGCAATGACTACTTTGTTCTTCCACTGAGAGTCTTTCTGAACAGACTTGGGAATGACAGGAGTAGGAGGAAAGGCATAAAGATAAATGGGGGCCAATCATGAAATAGAGTCTCTCGGTGACCCCCCCACCCCAGTGGGATCAGGGCAAAGTACCTGCTACACTTGGATTTGAGAGTGGAAGCAAAGAGGTCATAGCATGGTTTGCGACAGCAGGGTTGAGAGACCACTCATGATGGAGTAAGTTGGACCCGCTCAGTTTGTCTGATAGCACACTGGACTTTTCTGGAATATGCATCACCAAAAGAAAGCAACCAGAAGAGATCACCAACTCCCATACTCTGAATGCTTCTCGACATAAGGGGTAGAGAGCAGGTTACCTCAGTTTGTTGATGTACCAGACCACCAATATGCTGTCTTTCTGAATAGCAACCATCCCTGGAAAAAGAGCATCTTGAAATGCCTGCAACATTAATAGGACTGCCCTTATTTCCAGGACATTTACATTAAAAACGACCTCTAAATGAGGCCAAGTGCCTTGAGAACTGTTCTTCCCAAGTAATGCCCCCCCCCCCCATATAGAAGGCATCCATAATCACCGTGGCTTTGGGTGTCAAAAGGATAAAAGAGTGGCCCTGAGAAATTCCATTTGTAGTGATCCACCAGGCTGTGTGTTCTCTGCAAATTTTGCAGTTTGTATCAGTACAGACAGGGGGTGTTGTTTTATTGACCATTGCTCTACAAGAGTCAATTGCAGTACCCTCATGTGATAGTTTGTTAGGGGTACTGGAGTTATGGAAACTGACATAGATCCAGGAAGCTGCAATATTTACCTTGCTGAAGGAGAAGGAAGAGAGGGAATGTGGGGTGCCTGGCTCTGCAAAGTGTTTAACCTTGCCTGTGGTAAGCTTGAGATCTCTGCCACCATATTCAAATGAGCACCAATGAATTCCAGAACTTGAGTGGGGAAGAGCTGAGACTTGGAGTAGATTACTGTGACGCCCAGTTAATATAGTTGGAGCAAGTAGCCCCTGGCATGAATCAGTAGATGCTTGGTGGGAGCAGAGGAGAGCCAATTGTCAATATGCAGAAACAACTGAAATCCTAGCAGTCTCAAGTGAGCTGCGATCACTGCCATGCACTTGGTGAACAGCTTGCAGGCTGTGGTGAGACCAAAGAGCAATGGTCAAAACTTGTAGTGACTAGTTCCTGCCAGAAGCATAGGTACTTCCTGGATCACCTATTTTGATGTGATAGTTTGTATCCTAGAGATCTAGTGAGTACATCCAATTGTCCTTGTGCAACAGCAGTAGGATGGACTAACCACGACCATTCAGAACTTTGAGTTTTTTGATGAAATGATTCAAATTACTGAGATCCAAGATAGGTCTTAGGTCCCTGTTTTCCTATGGCACCAAAAATAACCTTAAGTTAGTTCTAAACTCTTGCTGGTCTAGGGGGAGGACCCTTTGGATGACTACTTTTGTCAGCAGTTTTTTTATAGCTGTTGCTTTCCTCTGACTGGGTGGAATGTCAAGACTTTCTGGGCCAACTTGGAGGCTGAAGGCAAAAGGGCATGTCATAACCTCTGGATATAATCCTCTGGATCCAAGTATTGGTGGTGGTGGCTGTCCTGGCTTCTGGGTGCATGGATAAGCACCCACTGACTGCCTCCAGAGTGCAGGAGTCAAGCAACCCTTCAGGAGCACTGGCAGGGCTTCTCATAGAAAGGACCTCTGAACCGGTGGTGTTGCAGGCCTCCTCTGCCATGTGAGTGATGTGTACAACTAAAGTCCCCTCTTCTGTCAAGGGAGAATTGTCCCCATAGGAGTCCTGGGAAAATCATGCAACTTGCGGAACCACATCTTCCGGTCCCCTCTCTGGTTCAGTGAAAAAGTCCTTTCAGGGGTAGAAAAGCATATTCCAATAGTAGATAATGTCTTTCCATCCTGCTCACTCCAAGATAGGGTTTCTTTAACCTTACGGCCATATAAGATGGATCCATAAAAGGAAGCATTGATGAATGATAACTGAAGGGCTCCACAGAATCACAAAGATGCATCCCAGGTGCGCCTTCTTGTGACTATTCCTGACTGCTCTCTCTGAGGGGCAGTGGCCAGCTATGAAGAAATGGTCTTCTTGTCCTCCTCAAACATGGACCCTGAGAGGGCAATGGAAAACACCTTGATCAAGTCCATCTGAAATCTAGTTGTGTGGGCCAAATAGTTCAGTGACCTGTGGGTGAAGGTTGCTGGATTACAAACCTGCTTTCCAAATCCGTCCAATGCCCTACACTCTCTGTTCTGGGGGTGGTCAGAACTCTGTTCAGCAGGAATTTTCTTGGTGGCTGCTGTTACCACCATAACATCTACTAAGGAACCCTTGTTCCAATGGGCACAATCTTTTGGCACCACCAAGTACCTGTCAGGTCAATTTGGGATTGGCTCTGACATCCAGATCCTTCCATGTCTGTCAATCTATGAGGTCCACCATATCATCTGCTGGGGAAGGGGAAGGGGAACTGGAAGCCTGTAAAAACACCGACTCCTCCAGGGGGGTGGGTCGAAAGACCAGACACCTTTCTGTCTCAAAAGAAGCAATCTATGGGACCCCTCCACTTCATCAAAGTCTGTGTCTTCTAACAAGGATTCTTGTGGAAATCCAAGTGCCTTCTTTTACATGTAAGCTTCTGAGGGGGCTCACCGGAGGGAGAACTCAGAAGTGTGAGCAGAACCCTGAGTGCGGACCATCCCCAGACTTGACCATGACAGCTACCCAGATGGGACAGGATGAAAAGACTCTGCACCCAAAGCAAACAATTGAGGAGGGAGAAGAAACCAGAAAGGCAAAGATGTCTTATCCATGGTGGCAGAAAAAGCTCTCCACTACCTCAAAGGCAGAAGCAATGGGAGAACCAAGAGTCAGCCTGGTAGGAGCAGAAGCCACCTGTCCAGGATGGATCAGAGCAACTTCACGATCCTGCCTCCATGCACAGGTTAGTGATGAGCTGTCTAGCAATAAGAGCACTGGAGTCAATTCTAATCCTCTGGCTCTGAGATCCTTCCAGCTCTGATAGGGTTGGCACTGACAGAATCAGCAATGTAGCTGGAGTCAACGAAGCCCAGTCCTTCAGATCCAACACCAACAAACTTTAAATTCTCGGGTCCAAGGGCTCTGAAACCACTGATGAATCACAGTAGGAGTCGAGAGCTGTGTTTGGGCTGGAGGTAGGCTCTTGAATCCAATGAGAAACAGAGTCAGAATGTCCTCCCACTGAATCTGTGTCCTGAGAAACTTCCTCATCTTCCTGTATGTATCTTTTTCAGTACTCCTAGTTTACCATAGGGATGAGGAAGTTAAAGGTGGCCTCGATACACTTCAAGGAATCTCTTACAAAAAGGCCTAATGGGACCCTTGAGGGAATAGGCTCCAGAGTAAGCCTTGCTGAGCAGTGAACTGAAGACTTGAACTTGGACCTTATCAGACCCAAGAAGCCAGATGGATCCAAAGATTTTTGTACATTTATGGGCAGAACCAATCATGAAACAGACAAAGGAGAATAATTAGGGGAATCACTTCCTGGACTCTCTGGCCTTAACCGAAGAATCCTGTTTAGCCTTCTATGAAGATTTTTTTTTAGGAAAGAGAGACCTCCAGCAGAAGAGACAGAAGCAAAAGTAAAAGGGAGCAGGCCTTTTAACACAAGTTTGTTAAGGCACTCAATGAATGCACAATGTCCGAACGCCACACAAATTTCACAATCTACATTACGATGGGCAATCTCTAAGCAATAAACACTCTTGGGGTGGCCATCTGAGTTGGGAATTTTGTGCCCAAATACAGTACACTTCCTGAAACCTGTAGGCTTATCAGCCATGTTTAAGAGGTAGAAACAACAACAAAACAGACCCCAGTTATCTGCTGAGATCAAAAATATCACTTACATGTCCCCACACACCGAGTTACAGGTGACCACGTCTGTATCACTGAAGCGGCAAAATGAGATTTGAGGTAACCCAGGCTAAACAGGGGTACTGTGGGTCAAGATAGGAGATTCAGCTATGGAGTCAAAGTCTATGAAAGTGGCTGAAGATGGATCTGAGATCTATCAGTTGCAGAACAGACAAAAAAAGACATCACATTTATGGACTAAAACTAAATGCCTAAAAAATGCATTAATGTATCCTTTAGGAGGTCATCTACCCCAAGGAACTACCACATTGACAATATATCCCTAAGAGCTGACCCAGTTGTTTGGGATTTGGGAACTTAGGTGGACAGTGACAAACATGTGTCTATTGTTGTAAGACAGTCTTTCTATATTGCTAATAAACAAAGGGATTGTGCTAGACCTAGGAAAGTCATTACTTCCCTTTTCTCAGCCCTCATGACACCTTTGGCAATTATTTGACCAGACACATGCAACAAATGGAATGCTCAGAAAGATATCTTACTAAATGTATATAAGGCCTAAATAATATTACTTATACGGACCAACTAAAAGCCTTGCCACTATACTCAGCATCCTGCAGACTGCTAACAAATGACCTGTGTCTAGCATACAAGCCATCATTCGACCCAATACTGATGGAGTTACTAAACATAAGCATGTTAAATTTCATCAAAAATACTCTGTCTAGGAATCTGAACCTCTTTTGCAACAGCAACAAAACAGTATGGATGGAAAGGTATACCTCACAGAAGATATTGTTCTGGAACAGACTACCCCCATCCACATAAAACAAAATGCATTCCTTGTCCATATTCAACAGCAACTTGGATCTTTGGATGGGAAACAAAAATATTTAACCCAGGATTACCCCCTGTACTACTAATGGACAGAGGCATCTCCTAAATGCTTTATCCCATGCATGGGTCCCCTCAAATTATCTATGGCATGATCCTAGTATTTCTCATTAGAGGTGATGTATAATTATTGACCATAGGATGTGCAAGGCCAGTCTAACCAAATGGGATAGGATTGTTCTAACAACAGGGAAACTAGCTTGGCATAAAATGGCCTGCAAAGGCAGCTAGCCTAGTGCTTGCCTATGCATCAATGTACAACACAAAAAAGCCAAAATCTCAGGCTCTGGATGATGAAGGTAGTAAATGTCTTGCCAATCTGGAAAAGTGGAATTTGGCGCCTAATAGGATCTGGAATTTATCATGGTACTGAGATGTTGCAAATTCTTGGAAAAGCTCCATCTCCTCTTTAGTGCCCTTTGGGGGAACATTACAGAGCTGTTACAGTAACCACACAGGAAGCTCTGAAAGACGCAGTCATAGATGAAAGCTCTAGTGTGTTGAGTCTCCCATCTGACCATATTTGCAATGTATATTCTTAAAACCAAGAACCATTTATGAGATGGAATCAGAGCTTAACTACCACGGATATTGTAAAGCTTCAATGCAATCTGCCTCAATTTTCTTCACCTACTGACTGCAAATTGATGAGATTGATGGGGAATGTAATAGTAACAGTAAGAATGAACAAGCTACCCACTGCCCATCTCTGCCATTAGTCTCTCTCAAACTTGTATCGCATTCTCACAATAGTTACTTTACTGTCAAGCTCCACTGAGGCACTACATTTTCACTCCCATTTATTCATTTTCTGGTTTGAGATGGCTACCTATAAAACACCATCACGTATGAAAGGGAAACGTTTCTTAAAAATGGAAACAGAGTTCAGCTTCTGAAACTACATTTAACTGTGTCTAAACTTGAAAAAAAAAACATATCACAGATGAGGAAGCTATCAAGGTCATTTTCAGAAAAGATAAGAAAGAAAGACAACATATATGTCAAAAACTTAAGCATATTACAAGTCAAAGAAATATCTACCATATACAATGCATTTATTTTCACTCATCAGGGTAAGAGAGCATACAATTGTGAATTTGGTAACCTTTGATTCACTGATTAGAAACAAGGGTGTCTGTGGAATGAGGAATGATTAGTTAAGAGTAAGATAATTAAGTGAAGTAGAACTAACATTATAAAAGGTCATTGATGTATGTGCTTGGGAGAGGTCTATTTTTGGTAGACTTCAGCTAAAAAGTATAAACAGAGAACTGAAAGTGTGTAAAATAAGTTCTATCAGTGAGACAGAAATGAAAATGAATCCAATACATGCGAAAAATACAACAAAAACGAAATTACATAAGACCACACTGGCTCAAAGACAGTACCTAATAAATTAATAAACAGAAGAGACACCCAATGAAACTACTGTGGCTGGCTAAAGACATGAAAAGGTACAATGCAATTTTTATGGGAACAATAAGCATTTGGCAGAGTCCATAAGAAATAGACAAAGTACAAGATATTACTGTATTAGAGGCAAAACAAAAGGTAAAGCTGAAATTCCATTACAACTGAAATGAAAGCAGCTTAGACCCCTTAATGCAATTGAATCCATGCATCAAATGGTGTCACTGCACGCAATAACCAGCAAAATGAGAGTATGTATTAAATCCAAGTTGCTAATGATAACAAAAATAACCATCAGGAAGAAAAGCTGTGAATTAAATGAAAGGCAGGTGCATTTACACTAGATACTGGTGCAGAATGCTGCATATTGTCAGAACCTTTTAAAGAATTTAGCAAGAAAACACTTCTTGTTAAATATAGTTTGTGTGACAAAAAATGAGTAAGGTAGTTAAGAAAATATCGAGCAAGTATGTTAAAGAACTAGAAAATGGTAAACCACAAAGGTAGCTATGCTGTTTTTGAAAGCATTAGTTTTAGTACTCAGAAAGACAATATTGTACACTATCAGCCAGATTGAAGGCAATGACACTTCTGCGCAGATTGCACGTTTAGTGTGCTTTTTTCTGTCATGTTTATACCAAGCCGATTACATAAAGCTTGAATTTCAATTTAACAATATTTTCTGTGAGCTGTATGACTTTTCTCCTTCTCAACAATTGTGCTACAATGTATTCTTATACTGCTCTCTTTCATATAAATTACTGTTACAAAGCATCTTCATTTTCTTTTTCTTGTTGCCTTTTCAGTTGACAACTATTTTCTTTTACTATTTTCATTCATCTAGTAAATTACTTTATGTACTAGCATTTTTGCTTGATAAGCATGCATCCACAGATTTTGATAAGGTCACATCTACATACTGATATGTATTTATTCAGAGCTTCCTTGTGTCTGGCATGGACACCTGTGATTCCAAGACTTGGATTTTTCCTTCTAAAACCATCTGGACCTACAAAGCTGAGGTAAGTACTTTTTTTGCACTGGCTCTGTTTCAGTGATATTTTAACACTTTCTGTGTGCATTTATTTACGTGGATGACTTTATCAGTGTTTTTCAGCCTGCATTTCTTAAATTCCATTTCTTTGTTACTGTACTGCTCTTAGGTTGTTTTAAGAATATTCTGAGTCTGCCAAAATATTTTTAAGTTTTGCAGTGTGTGTGTGTTGTGAACATTTCTCAGGGTTAGTGAACTTATTTCCAAGGATTCCTGACACTGCAAGAATTCCTGCTTCTATTTTAAATCACATGTTACTGCACTTGAGCTCCAAGCCAGTTTGTTAAGCAATTACAAGGAAACTGAGATCTTTAAAAAAGGATAGGAGCAAACTACACTGGAAAAAGTGGGAATTGTGGGAATGATGCATACAAGGGAGGAATGAGATTTTAAAAGGTGGCGGGGACTTAAATGGGCTATGTAATGTCTGAGTGAGAAAGATCGGGTAGATTACAAGTGATGTATAATATTTACAACTGGCAGCGTGTCTGCTTGCAACTAAAACTGTGTCAGTGTGGTTTGTTTTCATTTATATAAAGATATGACTGCCTATGTAGCAAGTAATGGTTTAATAAAGATGTTTCTTGTTAGAAAAAGGCAGGAATTGAATCATTTATGTAATACTGCTTAGATTACATGATATATCAATATATGTGAAGTATAATGTTTATGTTAATATAGTTTGATTACTTTTATATAAATGTAAATTTTCCTATGTTACGAGTGATAATTCAATAAAAGGTGTTTGGAAAAAAAGCCACAATGAGAGGCTTCTTCTGCACTTTGAAGGGAGCAGAAAGTAAATTCAACCCATTCAAGGTGGGAAGTACTGGTCGATAGCTTACTGTGTTTTCATCTGATTGGCCTGATGATTTAACTTTCATCCTGCTGGTACAAAAGCCTAGTGTAAATGTGGTTCCCTGTGTTTGCATATAAGCAAACCTCTCCAGTTTAAAAACCTCTATAAGAAACACTCTACACAGTATCCCACTCTTCACAGCTCCTCAAAGAGCTGCCAGTTTGTGCAGAGGGTGGTACTACTGCAGGTCATCTAAGAGTATACTACTGAACACACTTACTATGACCTTCAACTGACGCTCCTTTGCTCCTTCCCATGTAGAAACTGTGTTTCCTTGCCTTACATACCATGGGCAAGATTCAGACCTGCTGAATCTACACTGTGCTCTTAAATCAGCCAGCTTACATTAACAGGGCCTCCCTGCACCCTTGTGGCAGAAGTGTGTAGCTCAGGACCCAAATGAGTTGGGGATTGCTGCTGAAAGGCTCAGTTTGGGACTTTCTCATTGGTAGCTGTGTTAAAACTGTTTGATTTGCCTGTATATAAGCCTTGCATTTGCACAGGTGTGCACTCAGTTAACATTTGGAAAATTTAGCCAGAGATCTGGAATGCATCTGCACTGAAATCCAAAGCATCCACTGGAAAAACAAATGAAAAATAAGTATATTTTAAACCAGCACTGCACTTTAACTGCATTTAATTGAATTACTGTTTTCATTTTGCTGTTTGTGGCTAAGTCCAGCTAGCTCACTTCCTTCCCAAATACCACATTCAGAAAAATCCTGCCAAAATGGATGGTCAGTTTCCCATTTCTCCTCCCAGCTTGATTGATATGGGCATCCTGAGGCGATGTAGCAACTGCCTCATGTATGCTGAGGACCATTTACTCCTAAATTAAACATTATGTGGCAGATACAAATACATTGTAGAACTGGGTCAATTCTCTAGACATCGAACGGTTTGTCAGTACACATGCTTCACCTCTCACAGAAAATAAGGTCATGAGACACAAATGCACATACATGGAGGTACTCGCTAAAAGCATACCAAAAGAACAGTGACCTCCCAAATGCATGCCACCCACACTCACCACTAAGCAAAAAGAAACCACTACACATATCAACACACACACACCTCTCAGCCCCTAAGTTAAAATGGGTCTATATCAGATGATTGAAAGCTTACAACACCAAAGCTCACAACTTCGAACTGCAAACCTCGAAAGCTGACAACATCGAACAGACAAAAAAAAAATACTAACTACCCCAAAAAAAAAAACCCTCTATGCAGAGGAGCACACCCCGCTACTTAAATATACCAACTCCGAGATCTCACTATAGTACAGTAAAGGGAAATTTTCACTTCCCGCACTCTATAGCTATCTCCATTCTGCGGTTCAATGTCAGTTTTTGAGGTTTGCAGTTCAAAGTTGTGAGCTTCGGACTTATCAGCCTTCGATGTTCTGATATAAATCCATTAAAACACATCAAATGTCTTGGTCACAGACGACTCCATAGTGAGACACAGATGTCCCTCTCACCAGACTGGACAAGGAGAAAGTCACGGTCAGTTGCTTATCAGGTCCCAGGATCCGACAAATCACACATGCACTCAAGTCACTCAAGTACTGTTATCACTCAGTCCTAGTCCATGCTGAAGTGAATGACTTGAGATGTACCTCTCTGGACTATATGAAGAAAGACATGATAGAACTCTCTGAGTGTGTCCCTAGCACTAAGCAGTATCCTACCCTCACCTAGGATGATGCCACAATATAAACAAAAAAAATTTACTTTAACAATCGGCTCAGCTTCTGGTGTCAGTCCAAGGGGATCCAGTATCTCTCAGCTTGGGAGGATATGGTAGACAGATCTTGCTGCTTTGCTACAGATATAGTCTGCACCTTCTCCCCTAGGTTTTTGGATATGGGCAAAGGCCCTTGCCTCCCCCAGAGTGCCTTTTTTTAGGCAATGCCAAAACAACAAATTTTCCAACATAAAATCTAATCGAGACAAACTCAGGGTCTTGCTGCTTAATGCTAGGAGTTTAAACACAAAACTGCACTCCCTGGAAGCACTCTTCACCTTAGAGGATGCTGATATCTGTGCAGTTACCAAGATATGGTAAAAGGCCGCTGACAGCACCCCGACTGTGCAAGCCTACAATGCCTTCCACACATTCAGACCTCAAAATGAGCATGAAGGAACCAAAGGTGAAGGTGTACCTATCTTTATTAAAACCAAATACACTTTGAGACTGGTCAAACAGCATGACTCTCTCAAACTACTCCATGTCCATTTAACTAATGGGAAAGTACCATACCACATCACTGCTAGCTATTGATCCCCCACCATGAGCCTGGATAAGCACACCGCCTGCCTCAATTTACTGGAATCCCTCTCCATACAGCCCAACACCTTAGTCATGGGAGATTTCATAGGTGTTTACTAGATTAGTGACCACAAGGGATTTTTTAAGCCTAGCCATGCATCCCAAATCTCTGACAAGTTCCGACATCCTTAAGTGTAAGCATGGGCCTGGGAGACGAACCATTTACAGGTTTACTTGTGTCCATTAGAGACATAGGTGCCAAACCAGGGGTGAATTTCTTGTTTCCCATCCAATTGTTCCAGATGCACTTGAATTGAGTTAGGGAGGAACTCTGCTTCACATGGATGAGGAGCCTGTTCCATAGATGGGGTAAGTCTCTGGGATGCATACCCATCTCTCCAGCAGGTCCGATTTATATCACAGGCAAGGTCTAAGTCTTCAGAATGGGTAATTCTGGTGCTGTTTATTTTGTGGATATGCAGGAGGTTCATCCAAGTGGGGTCTGAAAATGCCCTGTATGCCAGGCATAGCTCTCCCCTCAAAACCATATAGGAGACGGAATACAGGGATAGGGCCTTGAGGCGGTCTGCATAGGACATATTAACTAACTCCACGTCTCTTGATGTTGATCACCTTTTTCATCAACTCCATACAGAATTTAATCAAACCTAAAAATGGGGTCTCTTATCATACTTTTGGTGTTAAGTAGACTACTGCCTATGTGGTAGTTCATGGGTACAGAGTTTTTATGAAAGGGGATGACAATGCCTCCCTCAAAAGTGTTTGTTAATGTTGAGCGGAAGTGCAACATTTCAGTAAAGTCGACATTTTTCAAATTTCAGCTTAACTAAAATGCTGCCTTCGACATTTTGTGTGTTCGGTGTTGAGATTGCATGTGATTTGGACATCTTAACACTCAGAGTAGATTCGAGTATGCGACAGTAAACCGCTATTCTATGCCCCCTTTCTAAAATTCTCGAAAAATTGTATAAACAGCTAGTTGCATATCTCAATTCAGGAGAACCTCTTCACCCCCACTCAACATGGTTTCAGACCCCATCATAGCTCTACCACTGCACTTTTATCCTTCACTCATTTTACTGCCAACTCCCTTGACAATAACAATGTAGCCTCTTGCCTAGTCCTTGAACTCTCTAAAGCCTTTGGCACTGCATCCCACAATCTCCTTCTCGACAAACTCACTCACCTTAACCTCAGCAACTCTTCTCTCAGCTGGTTCTCTAGTTACTTATCTGAACGTCTACAATCTGTCAAATGGCTATCTGATACCTCCCCTTTCCTCTCTGTTCGCACTGGGGTTCCCCAAGACTCCATCCTGGGGCCCCTCCTATTCAATATCTTTACCAATAACCTTTTTCAGTCCTGCCCCAACTCCACTCTCATACAATATGCTAACGACTCAGCTATCATCTCTACATCTGATAAACTACTTCACTTACTAACCATCACTCAAGAATCTCTGCACTAAGTTGAAAAATGCCTCTATTCCAAACAACTGCTCCTTAACCCAAACAAAATTAAAACTACTACTTTTCCTTCCTAAACCTCTCTAACACCTCAAACCCTCATTTTCTGTCTCCTCTCTCAACACACTTCTATCAAAATTGAATCCCACACTAAACTCCTTGGGGAGTACATAGATGATGAACTCAAACTAGACATCCACATCAACTGTATTAAAAAGAGACACCAAAAAACTGGCATTCTGTACAGCAACAAAAAATTCTTAACTCCAATCTAAAAAGTCCTCATCTCAAGCTTACCTTCTCCCCCCACCTTACTATATGCCTCCCCTATCTTTACCCACCTCCAAAATAATCTTTCCAACAAATTTGAGCTCACTTATAATAAAATAGCCAGATTTGCCAGTAATCTCCCCTATAGGCCTCACCACTGTCTTTCCTTTAAAAAACTACACTGGCTGGAATATCAACATCAACTCCTGCTCCAACAGCTCCACCTAGCACACTCACTCATTCACCAACCCTCGTCTGCTTATCTCTTGCAAACCTCATAGGTAGGTACTAGGCTTTTGGCCCTAGGGCCTATATAAGCCTAGCCAAAACGGTACACTGGCTTTCGCCACCCAAGAAAATTATTTTCCTGTGCCCCTGACAAGCAGAGCCAAAGAAGTGATCCCCAGGGTGAATTTCCTATTTCCCATCCAATCATCAAGCTTTTTCTTGGAGTGCTAATGAGGAGCTTTGTTTGGTATAGATAGGTAGTTTGCTCCAGAGTATGGGAAGTCTCTGGGACAGGAATCTATCTCTCCAGCATGTTCTGTTTATTGTGGTGACAAGGTTTAGATTCCTAGAGCGTGTAGCTCGGAGGGATTGGGATTTCTTTAAGTGCAGCATGTCCAACAGCTCTGGGTTTGACATAGCTTTGTATGTTAGGCAGAGATTGCCTTAGAGTAGGCGATAAGCAACGAAGTAAAGCTTGAGTTTTTTGAGACAGTCTGCATAAGGCATCTGTTTGAGGCTGGTAATCCTCTTTGTGAGGCATTTCTGCGGCCTTTCCAGTTGTTGTAGATGTCTTGTGAGGTAAACATCAAAAGGGGTGTTGTACTCTATTAATGGGTCTAATGAGTGACAAGTAGAGGGGAACACTGACCTCTTTTTTCCTGGATGAGAAACCTTTTGTGATGAGGTGTGCCACGTAGAAGAATTTCCTGACTACTGTGGCAATGTGATTATCAAAGGAGAGACTACTGTCTACCTTTGTCCTGAGGTCTCTTATCATACTTTTGGTGTTAAGTAGACTACTGCCTATGTGGTAGTTCATGGGTACAGAGTTTTTATGAAAGGGGATGACAATGCACGTTTTGGCATTGAGCCTGAGGCCATGGTTTTGACACCAGGCATCTGTCTCAATGAGGCCCTTTTGTAGGATGTCTACATCATTAGGAGTTTCGATTATGGCTACTAGTTTGCAGTCATCTGCGAACTTTGTTAGCCAAAGACCTTCTGTGTTAGCCTGTACCTCATCTCTCCCTATATTCCTAATCATGACCTACATACCTCTGACCAACTCTTGCTACATACCTCAAAACCTAACAAATCCATTGGCAAAATATTATATAGTCACTCAGTCTACTCTGCCTGGCACAAACTCCCTCTCCACATACGCTCCCCTTAGTAACTCAACCAGTTTCAAAACATCATTAAAGGAATTTCTGCTAAACTCCTGGATCTGATTCTGTAATGACCCCCCTGAATGTCCCCACCTCCATCCTCTCCCTCATCTCCCCCTCTTCCATCCCCTTAACTAATCTCCCTTTCCTTTACTATCTTCTCATCCTATTACCTCAACCTATTTACTGTCCCAAGTAATTTCTCTTCTGTTCTCTCTCTCCTACATCTCCTGTCCCCCAGTCTGTCCTTCAGCTAAACAATGATGGAATTAAGCGTGCCTTCATACTCTTTCACTTCTATTAATGCTTTACCTTCACATGTTTGTATTTTGTTCTTTTGCTGTTACTAAATTGTACAATACAAATTTCTGACATATGATTTATTCCTGGTATCTCCATTTGCATGCTACAAATATTATCTGATGTACTTATCTTTCCTATTAGATTTTTTCTATTGTATAATGACAGCACTTTCATTTGCTACAACTTTTGGTGTATTGCTTTCAATGTATAGCTAAATTTTATGCAACCTGGAGCTTTTTCTCTTTCGGTCTCTGCTGTAAAAGGGCACCCTGCCCAGCCAGACTAACCCGGTTAACAAATGTCAAATAAATAAATAAATAATTACTTACGCCCTGTATTCTTTTAGTGAGGAACCTCTGTAGAGATTTCAGTTGTTGGATATGCCTGGTTAGGTACATACCAACGGGGGCATTGTACTCAATGACAGGTCTAATGAATGCCGAATACAGTGGAACAATGACTTCCTTGGACTTAGATGTCATACCTTTGTTTACAAGTTGCGCAACATAGAATGATTTCCTCACCACTGTAGACACGTGATGATCAAAGGCTAAATTACTTTCTGTGTGTGTCCCTAAGTCCCTGACTAATGGGTCAACTCTAAGGGATGTGTTGTCAATATGATAGTTAGCAGGGATGGATGACTTCCCAAAGGATACTATTATGCATTTCTTGGCATTTAGTTTTAGTCTATGGCTCTGACACCAGTTGTTTGTGTCAGCCCCTCCTGGAGAACATTTGTGTCAGTGTGAGATCCAATGACAGCTCCTAATTTGAAATCATCTGCAAATTTACTCAGCCAGAGACCACTGACATTGACCTCGACTTCTGAGAAGTAAATGCCAAAAAAGGAGCGGTCCAGGTACTGATCCCTGAGGTACTCCACTTGTGACTGGCCTCTTTGTAGAGGTGGATTCCCCAATTCTAACTTCCTGGGTCCTGTCTGTGAGCAAGTTGGCTATCCACTGGGTGACATATGGGTTTGTATCTAACCTCCTGAGTTGGTCAACAATGCCCAAGTGGGGTATTGTGTCAAATGCCTTGGCCAGGTCAAGGTAGGCAGTGTGAACGATTTTGCCCTCATCCTTTACTTTGGTGACCTTCTCAAAGTCTACCAGGTTCAGTAGACATGATCTGCCCTTGACGAAACCAAACTGGGTTGGGTCCAGTGTCTGGAGGTTTACTATATTTCTATTGATTATCTCTATGATAATTCTTTCCATGGCTTTACATAAGACTAGTGAGAATTATGGGTCTTATAGTTTACAGGGTCTGTAGATGGCCCACCTTTGTGCAGAGGGATGACAGTTGCCTTTCTCCATTCATGACACGAAGCATGTTTGGAGGCTACAGTTAAATAGTAATTCCAGAGGCCCTGATAGGTCATGTTTCATGCTACTAAAAAGGCATCCTGGGATACTGTCTGGGCCCACTGATGCAGCGTTCTTGGTCTTAGAGAAAGCATTAAGAACCTGTTCCCTAGTGACAATTGGGGTTGTTATATCTGTTGATATTTCGTAAGGGAAGGCTGAGGGGAAGGAAGACAAGAGTAAAGCTGGAGCTGAATTTATCAGCCAGGAGGTTTGCTACATCTTCTGGCTCAATATAGGTGGCTCCATTTATAATGAGCTCTGCACACAACTGTGCATGGCCTTGGAGGTTGCGGACATAGCTAAAGAATGCTTTGTGGTTGTTCTTTGCCTGGGAGGCTTTATTTGTTCTCAGAGTTGTTTGTTTAGTTTGATAGGAGTGGTTTTATCCTGCTGGGTGCTGCACCTCCTAATTTTGCCATGATTTTTTTCCTCCTGTTATACAGCCGACTGATTTTGTGATTCTATCACGGTGGCTTGTTTTTTGAGTTACTTCTATACTTCTTCCTGGTGGGTACAGCTGCCTCTATGCTATTAACATGCTTGTACAGGGTTTCCGTGAACAGTTCTGCATAGGCAGAAGTGTTCAGAGAGTTTACAGGGGCTTGAAATTTTGCCAGGTTC
Source organism: Protopterus annectens (assembly GCF_019279795.1). Lineage (NCBI taxonomy): Eukaryota > Metazoa > Chordata > Ceratodontiformes > Protopteridae > Protopterus > Protopterus annectens. The sequence continues at coordinate 622,419,998 of NC_056739.1, forward strand.
TCACTTAAAGGCAGGGGGTTAGCCTTAGAATAGTTCCTGAATATTCCAGGCTTAGCTGGGGGTCCAGCATGCATTTTTACCTCAAAGGAGACCATTTTATGGTTTGACCTTACCAGGGAAGGCATTACAGTAGTGGGTGTGGAGCAGTCTCCAATATTAGTGAGTAACAGATTCAGTATGGTTGTACCCCTGGTTGGCGTACTGACCATCTGGTCCAGGGAGTTTGCGTTTACAAAATCCAGGAATCTCTGTACCTGTTCATTTGGTGTCGTACAGGATTCCCAGTTAACAGTGGGGTAATTAAAGTCACCCATGAATATGATTATTGGGCTGGATGGTTAGTGTTTCTAATAAGTTTAAATACATGGTATGGGTTTCCTGGGTCACAGAAGGGGACATATAGCTTGCAAGGAAGTGGTACTGGACTTTACACCTATGGTGTTTTGAACATGGAGCAACTCAAGTGCATTGTTTTGTTTGACCAGCCTTGAAGTATAATTATTTCTGTAAATAGAGACACCCACACCTTTATTCCCTGCCTGTGAAGTAGATGACCTAAATGTGTGGAAGGCATTATAACCTTGCACTGTTGGTGTGCTCTCTGTGGCTTTAAACCATGTTGCAGTGACCGCACAGACATCAGTATTCTCGAGGGTAGAGAGAGCATCTAGGGAGTGGAGTTTTTTGTTTAGACTTCTAGCATTGAGAGGTAATGCCTTTAGATTTTCTTGGTTTTAATTTGCTATGTCAGAAGTATTTTTAGTCTGGCATTGCCTTAAAAAGGCACTATGGGGGAAGACTATGTTAACGCCAATATTCGAAAGCCTAGAGGGGAGAGGTGCAGACTATCCCTGGCAAAGCAGCGTGGTCTGCTGACCATCTCCTTCCATGCTGACAAATATTGCACCCCCTTAGAATGACACCAGAAACTAAGCCAATTATTAAAGTCAATCATCTTTTGTTTGTATTCTGGCATCATCCTTGGAAAAGGTAAAATGCTGCTCAATACTAGGCTCATACCAGCCTGAGACGCATATTCCGAGAGCTCCATGATGTCTCTCTTCATATAGTCTAGGGAGGTACAGCTCAGGTCATTTACTCCCACATGGACTATGACTGAGTCATATTGGTAATTGTGGTCCAATGACCTGAGTGCATGCGTAATGTGGCGGACCCTAGCCCCTGATAAGCAACTGACCGTAACTTTCTTCTTACTCAGCCTGGTGAGAGGGACATCAGTATGTCTCACGATGGAGTCTCCAATGACTAGAATGTTGGATTGTGTGGTGACTTACCTTATGGCCTTAGAGGTAGAGGCTCCATGAGATGTAGCTGCGTGTGTTGATGTGGGTATTGTTTTGAAGAGCGTATCTGGGGCTTCTGAGGGTATTTGTAATGTGTACTTCATCTAGGAGGTCTTTGTAGTTTAGGAAGATTATGTGCAAGTGCCTCAGCATATGCGGGTCTATATAGCTGCTTTGAATTGTGCGTGATGGATGCAGCATGTATACTACTGACAACCTTATTGACATTAGGAGTACTTTTATGTGAGAGCTTTGCCTCCAGTGAAGTTGTGTAAATACATTTCTTACATACCATATCAGTTTGTTTGAAAATTAGCTGGTTGTCAGTAAACATGAGGCAATTTCTACATTGCCTTAGGATGCCCATGTCCACCAAGCCGGTAACGGAGACAGTAGGAAAGTTCACATCTATGGCAACTGACCCTTTTTTTTTATTGATTAGACAGTTGAACTGAGAATATCAATCACTGTCAGGAGTATCCGGTTTGCAACTATGTGGACAGTGCTTGTCACTGCAAGCTAGTCGAGTGTGCAACTAGGTGTCAGAGAAATATCAATTGTGCTTTTACAGGAAAAATGTCACTCAAGATGTCGGAGTCTATACAGACCACTGCAAACAATTGAGGGGAAACCAATACGTAAACCCTGAAAATTTAAGTATGAAGTATTTAGGCAGATATTCTGAAGTTAGAAACAAATCAAGCAGTACTTACTGAAAACAAAGAATTAGCTTGTCAAGAGTAACAAAAAAGGGGAGAGTCACATGAATAGCTACTGCCTGGCTACTACTAATGCTGATCTTCACCACAGTTTCTCTCTTGTTGGGGTACAGTACTCCTTTGCTTCTTCTCTCACCAGAAGCAAAATGTTAGCACCAATCCAAAGAAGAGAAGCAGCAGGCCACAGCCTGCTTGGTTATTCACAGTCTTGTCCCAGATGATGCAAGTGCCTGTTGGCTTGTAGCCTTTTTCTGGTAGATGCCTCAAATAGCAACCAGACCAATCAGGTACGTTAAGCACAGACACTCATTCTCAAATCAGAAACAGTCAAGAATCAATGCACTCTGCTCCTCCTCTCACCAGGATCAGAATATAAGCACAGATTCCAAGCTGTCACCTATAAAGCAGTTATTGGGCTTTCTGGTGAACAGCAGTCTCCAGAAATTAATGTCCCTGTACTCCTCCTCTCACCAGGAGAAAACAGAAACACTAATCCCAAGATGACTACTGAGAGGCAGAATGTGGGCTTTCCAATAACTGGTTGTCTTGTAATAGATGCTTAAAGGTAAGATGAAAAAAATGGTTTATCCTAAGCACTGCAACTATTTTTAAAAGAGCAAGATAGATTGAAAAGGTGTGGGCACTTTTTTATTCTGGTCCTATAGTAGGATGGCCATTAAGTTTAAATAGCTGAAGGGGAGTGATTTCACAAAATGATAATTTTGTGCTTACTCGCACCAGCCAGTGAAAGGAGAGAGAACAAGATGTATGGTCACATTAACATAAGGGGCAGGCAACTAGAAAGACAGTGGTGTTTAAGAACACAACAGTAACAAGGTGGTATGGTGGGAAAAATGTCTGACTCACAAGAGACAGAGCTGTGGTCTCTTTTCAAGTTTTAATATGCAGTTAAAAGCAGAATACAAGTAAAACACAGTGTAAGGAAAACAAATCACAGTATACAAAATAGAAAAAGGCAAAGTAATACAAAATACAAGAAATAAAAAGCAAACTAACCTTTCCCTCACAGCAAGCTGTAGCAGAGTCTAGGTGAGCCTTTCCAGTAAAGCACTAAACTATCCTTCCATAGACTGGGGGACATACACAAGCAAAAACATGCTCGCTCAGACGTTCCTGGACTTTGTTAACAAAAATGCTCTGGGACAGACAGTCTGTACCCCCACTAGGGGCTGTAATGTTTTGGACATAGTACTCAGTAACACGGGGGGGGGGGGGTCACTGTACTTCCCTATGCAAGATGGCCTCCCTGGTTAGTTCAGACCACAAATCAGTCTCATTTGAACTAACATATGACCTAAAGGAACAGACTGAAGGCTCTGTCACTGTACTCTGTATTTTATGGGCTGCTGTGAGGCGACTTGTGCCTGCCTACAAAGCAGTCTCGGACCCTGCCCTAATGGAAATGTTGCACATCTACAAGTCAAATGGGACTAGTTTCACTTGCTCTAGGGATCTTAACCAAGCCTACCACTTTAACAGAACATGCTGGAGAGACAGACATGTCTTCCAGAGATTGTTACTTCTCTGAACCAAACTCCCAGTTCATATATAACAGAGCTCCTCAATGACCTTATTTAAGTGCAACTTAGACAACTGGATGGCAGCCCATACATTTTCCCCAGGGGTGTCACCAATGTCCCTCTTGGATAAGGGCAGTTGGTGCTGATCATAGACTCATGCTGCAAATATAGACTATACAACTTGGTCAATAAGGGGACAAGGGTATAACATGGTTAGGCTTATAAAGGCCCTAGGGCCAACAGCCTAATAACCTTCTATGAACCCATAATGCTGTGACACTAGCAAACCATGTAACAGTTAGGAAGTACTCTAAGGGACACTACTTATTATTAAGTGATTAATGGACAAAATTTCAGTCCCCTCCAAACCCAGGGAACACATCTGTGTATGTAGAATTGTACGAAGAAACCCTGTACCACCATCTTAATGGATGCATGAAGAGACAGCCGTGCCTATCAGAAACAAACTCAAAATAAACAAAAAAACAAACCATCCTGGTGGAATCCAAACAAACATTGTACAACAAAAAGAAAAAAAAAAGAACTAAAATGGGCAAGTGCAATGCCTAGCAAGATAAAAACACTCATCAGGCTAACCATACAACTAAGAGGGAAAATTAAATCTACCAACACCAGTTTTGATGTAAAGAGCTTCCCAGATCAAAGACAGTCACATGGCTTTGTTTAACAATATCAAAAGCCTCAAAGGAGGTACAAAACAGTGCACAGAACTAATTGTTAATGTGGGCACTTACAAAGTAATAATATATATAGAAGCTATAGAAAACATGGTGGCTGACAAATTTAGCTCCAGTTTTAATCCCTTCTCACCCCCCCCCCCCAGCCACCCCCAGGTAATATCACTAAACATAACCCCCCCAACTACTTCTAGGGGCAGGTCTTAAATGCACTCTCTAAGGCTAAGAACACTGCATCAATGGGCGCAGGTAATATACCAGGATGCCTCCTAAACAGCCTGAAGCAAGACCTATCTGGGCCTCTGCAGTCTGTATTTAACTACAGCCAACAGAGAGACTTTGTACCATGTGAATGGGGGACTCCAATGGTCAGCCTTCTGAACAAGAGTGGTCCATCATCAGACCCGGAGAACTATAGACTCATAAGTCTGACTAGTCTCATATGCAAACTCTTGTAAAGAATTATCATGGATATTGATTGATAGATCTAATAGGAAACCTTCAGACTCTGGATACAACACACTCTGGCTTCATTAAAGGTAAATCATGCCTACTAATCCTGGTGGAATTCTTTGAAAAGGTCAGCAAAGAAATGGATGAGGGCAAAATGATGTATATTGCCTACCGTGACCTGGTTAAAGCATTTGATACAATACACCACTTGGGCATTGTAAACAATCTCACAGAATTAGGCATTAAACACTATGTTATGCACTGGATAAGCAGATGGCTTTCAGAAAGGACCTAGCAAGTGAGGATATGCAAGACCATCTCCACAAAGAGGTTGATCACTAGCAGCGTCCTTCAGGGCTCTGTGCTGAGCCATCAGCTTTTTGACATTTACTTCTCAGAAGCCAAAGCCAATGTCAAAGGCCTCTGGCTGACCTAGTTTGCAGATAACTGCAAACTAGGAACAGTTATACAACCCCCCCCCCAAAAAAAAAAAGATGCAAACATCCTACAGGATGGACTAACAGACAAACAAAATCAATGTCAAATGCGTAATAGTTACTTTTGGGAAGTCAGTCACCCTAGAATACTACCTTATTGATAACATGGGTCCTAAGAGTGGACCCAGAAGTCATGGATTTGGGGACATGTGAGGATAGTAACTTGGCTTTCGGCCAACATGTGTTAAAGTAGTAAGAACATAATTTTATGTTGCTCAATGTATAAGCAAGAGCATGGCATATAGGTCCAAGGAGGAAACGCTTCCTCTGTATGTAACCTTCGTCAGATCCATCTTTGAGTGCAAAGGTCCTGTGGAATCTAACTGACCTGGCACATGCAACAACTGGAACATCCATAGATATTTCTTGCAAAAAGAATACAAGATGTAAACAACATGTTGTATGCAGATTGCTTTATTACTGCAGACAGCTGAAAGGCAATCTGTGCCTGGTACCTTGGATCCTGTTCTGATGCAGGTTTTGAACAGCCACAAACCAATATCATCAGAACTACTCAATCTAAGGACTTGAACTTTGCTTGTGACATGAAATAACAGTTGTGGACACTTAACATAAATGTAGATGTTCAAGTGTATTCACTGTTGCAGTCCTTACAAAATGGGTTATCTGGCTTCTAGTAGCCCACGGTCGATCAGAAAGGTTTAAGCCTGACGTCAGGTACAAAGGAAAGAAGCCAACGCCATTTCCTCAGTTTTTCTTGCCTTAACTGTCAGGAGCCCCCAAAAAGGTTAGACCAGGAAAAGAAAAGAAAAATCCAGTCTGTGCCCTAGGAAAAAAGGGGGATGGAAGGGGGGGAAACTGAATACACTCAAACATCTATATTTATGGTAAGTGTACACAACTGTACTATGTTCATCGTGTTTCATTGTTGCAGTCCTTAAAAAATGTATTGATTCCCAAAGCCCAGGAAAAAAAACAAAAGAGAGGAGGAACACCCACTGTTTAAGGGTTGGTAAGAATGCCCTGCAACACTGCAGTGGCAAAACCAGCCCTGGACTTCGAAAACAAGGGTAAATTGTAATGTTTAGTGAAAGTGTTGACAGCAGTCCAGGTAGCTGCTTCCAGGATGTCCCTAGTAGGTACACCTCTTAAAAAAGCTGCTGAGGTTGAGGCTGCCCTAGTAGAATAGGTCTCAATACTCTGTGGAGGAACCTTGACATGCTGTAAGTAACAAAAGTGAATACAATGAGCAATCCATTTAGAAATAGCTTTGCCCTGAGCTCCAGGAGCAAAACTGACCAACTGATCCGACTTTCGAAAAGGTTTAGTCCTGTCCAGGTAAAATCAAAGCTGTCTATGCACATACAGGGAATGCAGTAACCTTTCCCCTTTATTCTGAGGATTAGGAAAGAAGGTAGGCAGGTGGATAGACTGGTTAAGAGTCAGGCTAGAAGCCACCTTAGGCATAAAGGAGGGATTCATTTGAAGAGAAACCTAATCCACATGGAAGATGACAAAAGGCTCTACTGCCATTAAGGCCAGCAGCTCAGAAACTCTTCTAGCTGAAGTAATAGCAAAGAGAAAAGCAGCTTTCCAGGAGAGAAACTTCAATTCTGCTGAGGCAGCTGGTTCAAAAGGAGGCAGAGTAAGTTTCTCAAGTACAAAATTAAGATCCCAAGCAGGAGTAGGTGCCCTTCTGGGAGGCTTTAAATTGCTAGCTCCCCCGAGGAACTGTTTCATCAAGGGATGAGAGAAAATGGGTTGCTCAAAAGAACAGTGAGCAGAAATAGCTGAAGCATGAATCTTGATAGAAGAAAAGGAAAGTCCACCATTAAGCAAGCCTGCCAGATAGTCAAGAATAAGAGGAAGAGTAGGATGAGAAGGGTCTTCCTCTCAAGTCTGCATCCAAATGGAGAATCTTTTCCACTTATCTGCATAAGATTTCCTAGTGCTAGGCTTCCTGGCCTCACAAAGAACCTCAACCAGCTGTTGGTAAAGGTTTATATTATGAGCCAGGCTGCCAAATGCAGAGTCTGAAGATGAAGATGCAGAATCCCCCCCCCCGGAACCAAGAGATCTGGTTCGAAGAGGAAGATGCCAAGGCTGAGACTGGGAGAAGAAGTGGATACCAATTTTGCCTGGGCCAGTCTGGAGCTATAATAATGGCCCTTGTTTTTTTTGTCCCAGCACTGTGGGAAGAAGAGGTAGAGGAGGGAAGCCATAGATTGAGAGTTGTGTCCAGGGGAAGGACAGAGCATCCACTTTCCAAGCCTTGTCGTGATGATCCCTGGTGCAAAAGGTTGGAAGAAGGTGGTTGGTTGGAGATGAGAAGAGATCCACCTGGGGAGTGCCCCAACGCTGAATGATGCGATACAAGATGGTCTTGTTTAGCTGCCACTCGTTAGGATCCAGGATCTGCCTGCTCAACCATCTGCCAAGGTGTTGAGCCTTCCTGGAAGAAACTGAGCTATCAGATGAATGCCCATGGAAGCTGCTATAGACCATAGTATCATGCTTTGTCTGCACAGGGGGTAAGAGTGAGTCACTCCCTGCTTGCTGATGTACAACATGATTGTGGTGTTGTCTGTCCTGACTAGAATAGTACCAGGAGAGAGAAACTTGCAAGCCATCAAGGCCTGCTGGACTGCCATCAATTCCTTCAGATTTATGTGCAAATGAACCTGTTGATAGTTCCAAGTCCTCTAAATGCATCTCCCTCTAGATGTGCTCCCTAAGCATAGTCTGAGGCATCTGTGGTGAGTCTGGCTGCCAAGAGGTGGACAAAAAGGCAGGCCTTTGTTCAGTGAACAGGCTGTCGCCCACCAAAGAAACTCCATCTGCAGGCAGGGAATCAGAGGAAGTATCAAGTCTAAATCCTGAGTGTGCTGACACCAAAGGTTTTTGAGGTACCATTGTATTTTCCTCATATGCAGTTTGGCATATGGAATCATCAGAATACATGAAGCCATGAATCCCAGGGCTTGCAGGAATTGCCTTGCTGAGAGCTGGGTCATGCTTCCCAAATTCTTCAAGTAATTCAAAAGATCCATTTGTTTCTCTTGTGAGAGGAACACCACGGTGCGGCTGTGTTCAGGCTCGCTCCCAGGAATACAATTTCCCTGGTGGGTAGCAATTTTGACTTCTTTTCATTGACAGTGTAGCACAAAGACGTGAGAAGGTTCTCTACAAAGTCCAAATCCTTTAGAAGTTGCTCTGGAGAGTTTGCTTGAATAAGACAATCGTCCAAGTAAGGGTAAATTTGAATGTTTTTTTGCCTGCAAAAAACAATGACTGGAGTCGGGCATTTTGTAAAAACTCTGGGAGCAGTAGATAAGCCAAAGGGCAGTGCAAAGAATTGGAAGTGCCTCTTCCACGCCCTGAAGCGAAGGAACTGCCTGCAGCTTTCCCTTATTGGGATGTGCAGATAAGCTTCTTTGAGATCCAAAGCCACCAGCCAGGAATCCTTGGCCAGCATTGGCAGCAACTGCTAAAGAGCGAGCAATTTGAACTTGGGAATCACCAGAAAAGTGTTTAGAATGGACAAATCCAGAATAGGGCGCCAGGTGCCCCCTTTTTTGGGAACCAGGAAAAGTCTTTGAGTAGGAAACCCTGGGCCTATTTGTAGTGCAGGAACTGGCTCTATTGCTCCCAGGTTTAGCAAAGAAGAAACTTGTTTTTCTGCTTCTACCCTTTGATGTGGGGGGGATATACGGGTATCCTTGGTGGACAGGAAAGGTGTGAAAGGAGAACTTGTAGCCTTGGGATACTATTTTGAGCACCCATTTGTCATCTGTGATGGTGGAAAAGACATCGGCAAAAATGGCTAACATTCCCCCCAAAGATTGCCCATTCTGTTGCAGAAAAGAGGAAAATCCCAGGATGCAAAAAACTCCCTCACAAGCCTCAGTAATAAGCTGAGATCCCTCATAAAATCCTCAAAAGCTAGTTACGAAAATAAAATTGCCAAAGATTCCAAAGACAAACACAAGGCATTATATAGTTATGTCAAGAATCTAAATGGCAATGCTCAGATCTGCTCTGAGCTACAACAGAATGGCATTAAATATACTGATCCCAAGGATATTGCCAATATCCTGGCAGATCGATTTAGTGCCAACTTCACCCCCCTCTCAACCTGTAAATGGCCCATCTCAGTACCAAAAGATTGCCAAATTACGGTAATCACGGCAACACAGGTAGAAACCGCACTCTCCAAAGCGAAGAATACAGCATCCATGGGACCAGATGACATACCAGGCTGTGTACTACATGAACTACAAAATGAACTGGCACCCCACCTAAGTGTCATGTTTACTCATAGCCTGACCTCAGACTTCATGCCCACTGAGTGGCACACAGCAACAGTTATCCCACTTCACAAGGGGGGATCCGCCTTGGATCCTGGGAACTACCGTCCCATCAGTCTGATAAGCCTGATCTGCAAGGGCATGGAACGCATCATCATGGAACTTATAAACAAAGACACTGGCAACCTTCAAACACTGGACCCCACCCAGTTTGGGTTTGTGAAGGGCTGAGCTTGTCTCCTGAATCTGACTGACTTCTTTGAATCAGTCGCCAGAGCTGTGGACGAGGGTAAGGAAGTCCACACAGCCTATCTGGACCTCGCCAGGGCCTTTGTCACCATCCCCCACTCTGGAATCATAGATCTACTTACTAAGCTGGGCATAAATCCCAACGTCACTCGATGGGTTGCCAACTGGCTTACTGACAGAACCCAGACTGTAAAAGTAGCCAACTCCAAATCCAGCTCCAGACAAGTGATAAGTGGAGTACCTCAGGGTTTAGTCATGGGACCACTCTTGTTTGGCATCTACTTCTCGGAAGTACAGGCCAACACTAAGGAACTCTGGCTAACAAAGTTCGCAGATGACTGCAAACTGGGAGCCATTATTGAATCCCCAAATTATGTGGATATTCTACAAAAGGGCCTTATGGAAACAGATGCCTGGTGCCAGAGCCATGGGCTCAAGCTTAATGCCAAGAAATGTATAGTTATCCCCTTTGGAAAAAAACATGTACCCATGAATTACCACATAGAACTCCACGATTTTGAAGAGGAAGTCTGCCAGTACTTAGCCTTTTGAGGCTTGGAAGTCTGTCCCCTAGAAGACCTGTAACCCTTAGGCCTAGTGCGACCCTGTTTACTAGGATCAAGAAAAGTCCAATTCTTAGAAGGGTAATGTCTACTAATATGAGGAGGCTGAACTTGCATAACGTCCTTAACAGTTTGCATAGATTTGGCCTTATCCTCCAACTTTTTCAACACCTCTTCTGCTTTGCTACCAAAAAGATTGTCCTTGTGCAAAGGCACATCCACTAATTTAGATTTGACAGGTTCAGAAAGGGGCTGTTCACTAAGCCAAGCATGTCTTCTAATAACAGAACCAGTGGCTGCTGCCCTGCAAGAAGCCTCCAAAGTGTCAAAACAAGACGTTATGTACTCACCATAACGTTCGATGTATGTAGTCCATCTCGTCTCACATTCTTACCCATGGGGTTTGGAGCCGAATGTCGGCTCTGACTTGGCCATACTTTAGCTCGAAGTCTCTCAATTGGCTGGGCTAAGATGGTATCCCATGCTGCACTGCTCTCTATCCCCAGATCTAGTTTGCTGTGAGCACCAGCACTCACTCTCCATGCATAACACCACCTAAGGAAGGAAGAACAAACCAAGAATTAAGGGAATTCTGAAACCAGACCTAACCTCTAGATCCTCCAGGATGGGGGAAGGTGGGGGGGGTAAGTAAGAATGTGAGGTGAGATGGACTACATACATCGAAGGTTAGGGTGAGTACATAACTTCTTGATGTTATGTAGTCCAATCTCGCCTACATTCTTACCCGTGGGACAGCGTCCCCAGCACCTAATTCTTGGGAGGCTCAGTGGAATATACTCCTGAGCACTGTGGAACCAAAGGAAGACCTGCCTCTACATACCACATCTAACTTGTAATGAGTAACAAAAGTGTGAGGAGATGCCCAAGTAGCCGCAGCACAAATATCATCCATAGACAATCTGGCCTGAAAAGCTGTAGATGTAGATACAGACCGGGTAGAGTGAGCCTTCACTCGGAATGGTAAATCTCTTCCCCCTGAACTATAAATGAAAGAAATACAACTGGAAATCCACCTGGACAATGTGACTTTGGAAACAGGCGACCCAATTCTGTTTTCCGAAAATGAAACAACTGATCAGATTTTCTGAGGTCCTTCATTCTGTGAAAATAAAATCGTAATTTTCTGTGCACATCCAACTGATGAAATCTGAATTCTGTCTTGTTTGAGAACTGAGAAAAAAACACTGGTAATTCAATGGATTGGTTAAGGTTACTAACTGACACTACTTTGGGAAGAAAGGAAGGATTTGGTCTGAGAGAAACCCTGTCCTTATGAAAATTCAAATAAGGTGGTTTAATTGATAAGGCTTGAAGCTCTGAAACACATCTCGCTGACGTGATGGCTACCAAAAAGACAGTCTTCCAAGTTAAGAATTTTAAATCACAAGTGGCTGCAGGCTCAAAGGGGGGGGGGTGAGGTAAGACCCTGTAGAACAAAGTTCAAGTCCTAAGGCATAACAGGTTCAGAGACAGGAGGATGAAGCAACATAGTGCCTTTCAGGAAAGCCTTACAAAGTCTGTGTGCCATTAGACTAGGTTCGTCTGCAACGTGAAAAGTAGAAATTGCCGCCAACTTCACTTTAATGGTTGCGGCAGCTGATCCATGGTTGAAAAGCATAGAGAGGAACTCCAATACTGACGAGATTGGAGCTGTGTAAGGGTCAATCTGTTTGGCATGTGCCCAAATGGAAAATCTCTTCCATTTGCTGTAATAAATCTTCCTGGTCGAAGGCTTATGAGAGGAAGATAGAATATGAACCACATCCGGCGAAAAATGGTGAAGCCTAACTATGATGGAAGTGAAGTAGCCAAGCTGTCAATCGGAGGGTCCGAAGAGAGGGATGGAGCTGCACTGACATATGAGTCAGTAAGTCTGGTTGTGGGTCCAGAATCCAAGGAGCGTCCATGAGATAGGGATGGAGAAAGGGGAACCAAATTTGACGAGGCCAGCGTGGAGCAATCAGAATCATTTTGCTTCCCCAAGGATTGCCATTTCTGAATAACCTTTGACAGCAAAGGAACCGGAGGGAAGGCATATAGTAGACCGGAGGGCCAATCGTGGACTAGAGTGTCGCTGGGTGACTCCCCCCTGAGGGGGGATAAGGGTGAAGTAGCTGCTGCATTTGGCATTGAGGGGGCTGGCAAAAAGGTTGCAGAAAGGCTGACCCCATCTGCGGAAAATCTGCTCCGCAACTTGACAGTTCAGGGACCACTCGTGAGGCATCAGAATAGCTCTGCTTAGCCTGTCTGCAATCACACTGGACTTCCCCGGAATGTGCATTGCTACCAGAAAACATTGGGAAGACATTGCCCACTGCCAAACTCGCATGGCCTCTCTGCAAAGGGGATACGACTTGGTTCCGCCCTGTTTGTTCAGATACCATACCACCGACATATTGTCTGAGTGGATTGCAATAGTCCCAAGAGGAAGAAAGCTCTGAAGTGCTTGCAACACTAGTAGCACTGCTCTCATCTCCAGGGCATTGATATGCAGATGCATCTCGTGCTCTTGCCATGTGCTTTGGACTGTCCTGCCTAGATAATGCCCCCCCCCCCAATCTGGGAGGCATCTGTTGTCACCGTGGCAACCAGAGGCAAAGGAACGAAGGGTTTTCTCGCACTGAGGTTGTTGGTGTGAAGCCACCAACTGAGATCCTGTCTGCACCAGTCTGAAAGTAGAATAGGGTGAGGAAGTGGAAGACGTTGAAAAGACCACTGGGCGAAGAGTAGCCACTAAAGGAGCCTCATATGCAACCTTGCCAGGGGAACTAACAATCGTAGCAGCCATCGTCCCCAACAATTGGAGGACCAATCTTGCCTTCACTCTCCTCAGAGGGAGCAAGGTGTAAATCTGTTGTTATAAAACTCCGATTCTTTCCTGTGGTAAAAATGCCCGCATGAGCACTGTGTCTAATTCGGCACCTATAAAGGTGACACGCTGCAAGGGCAACAAGGCAGATTTTTCCCAGTTCAAGGTGATGCCCAACTGTTGACATAGGTTGACAGTGGCATCTCTGGTCTGAAGTAGCAGATGCCAGGTGGTGGCCGTAAGGAGCCAGTCATCCAGGTATGGAAACACTTGGAATCTCCGACATCTCAAGTGAGCAGTCACCACTGCCATGCATTTGGTAAACACCCTGGGGGCTATGGTGAGACCAAAGGGCAGGGCTCGAAACTGAAAGTGACTGGCTCCCAGCTGGAAGCATAGTTGACTTCTGTATGCCCTCTCCATCTTTATGTGGTAGTAAGCATCCTTGAGGTTGATGGAGCACATCCACACTTCTTTTCCCAACAATGGGAAAATAGATTGTAACGTGACCATTCGGAACTTGAACTTTTTCACATGGGTGTTCAATCGGCTGAGATCCAAAATGGGTCTCCGGTCCCCTGTCCTTTTCAGCACCAAAAAGAATCTGGAGAAAGTCCCTAATCCGATCTGGTCTGAGGGGACATGTTGGATCGCTCCTTTTCTAGCAGCTTTGAAACCTCTGAAGCTGTGGAATCCCTTTGACTGGGTGGAACATCCGGGATTTTCTTGGTTGGAGGGGGAGTTCATGAGAAGGGAATGATATATCCTCTGGAAATTATTCGTAGAACCCACTGGTCCTGGGTGATACCTTGCCAGGCCTCCGGGTATAGTGAGATGCGATCCCTGACTGGCTCCGGAAATGCACAGTCGGGCCTCCCATCAGGAGCAGTGGTAGGGAGAACCACGAAAGGAATCACTGTCTCCCGAGTTACGAGAGCCTCCTCTGTCCCTAGGGCAGCATCTACCTGAATAACCACCCCCTCCCCTGCCTCTGGAGGGGGACTCACCTTGTGCATTGGGAAAAAACCTCTGTGATTTCTTGAACCACATTTTCCCACCCCTCTGGACCTTGGGATAAGGCCTAAAGGGAAGGGAAAAACGGAGTCCTACGGCAGATAGAGTTTTTCCCTCTTGCTCGCACCTAGTGAGAGTGCCTTTCACCTTAGGTCTCTGCGAAATGACAAAGGTGCATCCAGGCATGTTTCCTAAGAGCGACTCCTGAACTTGCTGCCTTACTCGCTCCCTCGGCTGCGTAAGAGATCAGCCTCATGGAGGAGTTCGCAACAGAATTGAGGGTAGACATCTGAGCGCTGACTTTCTGAGCCTCTGCCTCAGAAACGTTACCCCTTAGAGTATCTCCAAGCTCCTTTTGGAGATCTCTCTGGAGCCGTGTAAAGTGTGATAAGTAATTCAGTGACCACAAAGTAAAGGCAGCTGAAGAAAACATACACTTCCTGTACCGGTCCATGGTCCTAGACGCCTTGTTAGGGGGATGGGCGGTGGAAGAAGTCTCAGCCAATTCCTTCTTGGTGGCCGCTACCACCACCATGGCATCTACAGGGACTCCCTTGGGTAGAAATTCCATATCAGAAGGGGCAGACAAAAATGTATTGGGTCTCCTGGAGACTGGTTCAACAGAGTCAGGGGTTTCCCACACTCTTCGACAAACCAGATCCAGAAGCTCGAAGGGTGGAGACACCCAGGAGGCGAAGGGCTGAGCACCAAAGGCCTTCAGGAACACTGACTCCTCTTCAGAGGGGGCCTTAGATGGCCAGTCACCTCTTTGCTTCAAAATCTCTAGGATGGCAGAGAAAGAAACATTCTCAGAGGATGACTTAAGGGACCCCTTTGATTCCTCGAGTTCGGTGTCTGATGTGAGAAAAGTACAGTTTTGTACCTACCATAAATGTAGATGTTTGAAGATCCACATTGCTGTAGTCCTTACACTTGGGTAGTCCGCTGTCCTCGGTCGGCCCGAATATCAAAGTATTAGGCTGACGTCAGTCAAGGCGCTTAAGACTGACATCAGGACGTCAGGGTACAAATGCGCATGACCGACGTCATATCCTCAGTCTTTTCTTGCCCCAGATGTCAGAAGGCCCGAAACAGGAAGGTCAAAACCAAAAGACAGCAAAAAACAACCAACCACCCTTGCACTAATCAAATGAATAATATATACAATATGCACAATATTTACAACCCAAACCACATAACTGCCTCTTAACAACAGAGGGGAAGGAGGGAGGGTAAATTGGACTGCAGCAATGTGGATCTTCGAACATCTACATTTATGGTAGGTACAAAACTGTACTATGTTCTTCATCTCACATTGCTGCAGTCCTTACACTTGGGTAGAATCCCAAAGCAGAGGTAAGGGAGGATGGCAAAACTAGAAAGTAGTAGGAGCTGCCAAAATGCCCTGTAAAATAGCAGTGGCAAACCCAGCCCTAGATTTAGAGTAAAGTGGAAGGTGGTAATGCTTAGAGAAAGTATGCACTGAACTCCAAGTAGCTGCCTCCAAAATATCTTTAGTTGCCACCCCCCTCAAAAAAGCTGTAGAAGTGGCAGTAGCTCTAGTGGAATGAGGCCTAATCCCAGCTGGAACCTCCTTACCATGATGTGAATAACAGAAAGCAATACAAAACCCAATCCGCTTAGAAATAGTTTGTTTTGACACAGGCTTGCCCTGAGAACCCAAAGCAAAAGAAACAAACAACTGCTGAGACTGCCTGAACTCTTTAGTTCTGCTCAAATAATATCGCAACTGCCTGTGTATATCCAAGGTGTGCAAAATCTTTTCCCCTTTATTTTGGGGATTTGCATAAAAAGTAGGCAAATGAATAGTTTGGTTTAAAGCCACACTAGAAACCACCTTAGGCATAAAGGAAGGATTAGTGCGTAAAGATACCCTATCCTTCTGGAAAATTTACAAAGGCTCAACTGCCATCAGGGCCTGTATTTCAGAAACCCTTCTACAGAGGTAATGGCCAACAAAAAGCAGTCTTCCATGATAAATATTTCAACTCGGCAGTAGCTGCAGGCTCAAAAGGTTGTAGAGTGAGTTTCTCCAACACAAAATTGAGATCCCAAGCAGGAGTAGGAGCTCTGGCGGGGTCTTATATTCTTTGCCCCTCTAAGGAATTGCTTAAACAAAGGATGAGAAAACAACGGTGGATCACAGTCATAGTGAGCAGAAATTGCTGCAGCATGAATCTTAATAGAAGAGAAGGACAAACCTTTGTCCAGTAACTCAGCAAGATATTGAAGAGCCACACTTAAATTAGGCTTAGCAACATCAAATTCCTTTGCTGCACTCCAAAATAAAAATCTCTTCCATTTATCTGCGTATACTTTCCTTGTACTAGGCCTTCTGGCCTCCAAAATAACATTCAGAACTTGCTGCGGAAGCTGAGACCCTCCAGGGTTTAAAACAGAATATGCCAGGCTGTTAGGTGAAGAGAGTGAAGTTTGACATTGAGTAAATGACTGTTCTCTTGAGACAGCAGGTGTGGAATCGAAGGCAAAGGCCATGGAGGCTCCGAACCAGACTTCTCAGTAATGGGTACCAGTGCTGTCGAGGCCAATCTGGAGCTATTAGAATCATCTTTGGCTTGTCCTGTCTGACCTTTAGGAGTACCTTTGGGAGGAGAGGCAGAGGTGGAAAGGCATACACATGAAGATTGCTCCAATTGAAAGAAAGAGCATCCACTTTCCAAGCTGTGGGATGAAACCATTTTGTGCAAAACTTTGGCAGCTGGTAGTTTAGTGGAGAAGCGAACAGATCTATGTCTGGAGTTCCCCATGACACTGTCAATTTCTGAAATACATGAGGATCCAATTTCCACTCGTGGGGATCCATAATTTGTCTGCTCAACACATCTGCTAAGGAGTTCTGTGCTCCCGGCAGAAACCTTGCCTGAAGATTGAGCTGTAAACTGAGAGCAGTCTCCCACAAAATCATTGCTTGTCTGCATAGAGGATAAGAATGTGTTCCCCCTTGCTTGTTGATGTACCACATGACAGTTGTGTTTTCTGTTAGAACCAACACCTGCCCTGGAAGAAGTAAATCCTTGAAAGCTATTAATGCAAATTGGACTGCTAACATCTCCTTCAAGTTGATATGTAGATGTTGTAGTCTGGCAGGCCACGTGTCTTGTATCCACTTTCCATTTAGATGAGCTCCCCAAGCTTTGTCTGAGGCATCTGTCGTTAGAATCTGACTGCGCCTCTGGCGGGTCACAGAGAGTCCCTTGTTTAGGTGACATTCCTGAGCCCACCACAAAAATTCCTTTTGAATGCAAGGTATTATCTGAATGACAGTGTCCATATCTTGGCAGTGCTGTGTCCATACATTTTTGAGATACCATTGTAGCTTCCTCATATGAAGTTTGGCATTGGGAAGCACCAGAATACAAGATGCCATGAACCCCAAGGCTTGAAGGACTGTCCTTGCAGTCAGCCTGGACTGATGAGACAATTGATGGAAGTAAAGGGAAAGATTCTTTTGTTTGTCCGGGGTCAAAAAGGCCATCCGGGATGCTGTATTCAGTCTCACACCCAGAAAGTACATGTCTTGAGAGGGTACTAGACTGGACTTTATTTCGTTCACAGAATACCCCAGGCATCTTAGCACTGCTATCACATATTGCAAATGATGAAGAAGCTCGTCCCTTCCTTTGGCCAGAATCAGGCAATCGTCCAAATAAGGATAGATCTGTATTCCTTTTAGCCTGAAGAAAGCTATCACTGGAGCCAGAACCTTTGTGAACACTCTGGGCGCAGTAGATAAGCCAAAGGGCAATGCAGAGAACTGATAATGAGAAGTCCCCGCTCGAAAACGCAGATACTTCCTGCAACTTAGCCTGATAGGAACATGAAGGTAAGCTTCCTTGAGATCCAGAGTCACCATCCAATGATCTTTGCCCAGCAGAGGTAAAAGCTGTTGTAACGTCAACATTTTGAACTTGGGAATGTCCAGATAAGTGTTGAGGATAGATAAATCCAAAATTGGTCTCCACGTGTTCCCCTTCTTTGGTACTAGGAACAGGCGAGAATAAAATCCTAGGCCTACTTCTGGCAGAGGGACCGGCTGTATGGCCTCTATTTGCAGCAGCAGAGAAATTTGTTTGTGAGCCTCTATTCTTTGCTGAGGAGGAACGTCTGGCATGCCTTTGAAAGGAGGCAAGGTATGGAAATAAAACCTGTAACCTTGGTGTATAATATCCAATACCCATCTGTCCTGGGTAATTAAACTCCAATTTTCTTTGAAGAGTGCTAACCTTCCTCCCAAAGGTGCTGCCAGACAAGAAGGCTCTGGCAGCTGAAAAGGTAGGTCATTGGGCCTGTTTACGAAAGGACTGGCCCCTGCCCTCACCCGAAGACTGTGCAGGTGAACTCCCTGTTCTAGGTCTGAAAGAGCCCTGAGCTCTACCCTACCATGTCTAGATCTTCCCCTAGACTGTGAATCATAAGAAGGGTCGTCCACCCCTTAGCAGGCCAATTCCTACTAAACTTGGAGGCTGAACTTGCAAAAAATCTTTAACAGTCTGCATAGACTTAGCCTTGTCTTCCATTTTCTTTAAAACTGCCTCCACAGGTGAACCAAACAATACATCAGACTGTAAAGGAGCATCTAAAATCCTTGTCTTAACATGGTCAGATAAGTTCTGATCCCTCAGCCAGGCGTGCCTGCGAAGAACTGACCCAGTGGCAGCCACCCTAGGAGAGGCCTGTACAGCATCAAATCCACATTGTAAAGAATGCTTACCCACCTGTTCAGAAACATGTACCAAATCTTGTAATTCTTTACACTCAATGCCTTCCGCCAGAGCATCTACCTTAGACTTCCATTGAGAAAGAAGATAGTTTTGATATTTCAACATGTGAAACTGGCAATTCAAAGCCCTCATAGCTAAGGTGGAAGAAGTATAGACTTTCTTTCCCCATCTATCCAAAGCTCTGGCCTCTTTATCTGGAGGAACCGGATTTTTTACCACAGAGGCCTTGACACCCTTAGGTCCCTGACTAACTGTTTCTGGGTCCGCCCTAGGACTCATACAGATATTTATGAGCTTCAGGCACCCTGTAATACCTGTCCGGTTTAACAGGAGCAGGAGGCAAAGAATCAGGATTAAGTGAAGCCTCTGCAAACACATCTTCCACAACATCCAGAACAGGAGGAATAGCCAAAGGCCTATGCTGGGGTAAAAGCGAAATTCCCTAAGCCTTTTCCTGGAATCAGAGAAGTCCTGACCTTCCCACTTAAAATGTTCCCTCATAGAATGAAGAGTCTCTGAAAAGGAAAAATCCTCTGGAGGAGAAGCAGAAGGAGTAGAATCATCCACATCAGAATCAGAATAAGGAGAATACTCCTGCAAGTCTTCAGCCGAAGACTCTGAAACATCGAAACCTGCTCAAAACTCCCCAACTCTGGTTCCACCCTAGGCCTCTTATCAGGAGGGGGCAAAGAACCTCTAATCAAAGTAATTAAATCTTCTGCCATTTTGAGCATGTGCTTCTTGGGCACAGATCCTGAAGAACTAGGAGTGACACCAACAGAAGCTAAACCTGGCCTGCCTCTGGGAGAAGCCTTGGAAACAGAAGGAGAGGGCCTAACCACCCTAGGAAGGGAGGGGAGTACAGTAACCTGAGAAGCCCCTTCAGCCTGACCTGCCTCCTGAAAGGCCACATCCTGCAATATCAAAGTCTCCCCCTGGGACTCCAGAGAAGCCTCTGGTGGAACCACCGGTTCCACTGATGCCTCCAAAGAACCGGCGTCCGGTATGGACGACTCTTCTTGCCTGGGTTTAGCTGCTTTGTCTTTGCGCTTCTTCGAAGAAGCGGGCGTCGGAGCATCCGGCGGCATATTGTAATTGCACCGCTTCCCGAAGACCAACCTGGCACAATCTAACCTTCGCTTAATAGTGCGCTTATTAAACCTAGCACAAAAGCGACACCCAACAACGTCGTGCTCAGGCCCCAAACAAGGAATACACAAAGTATGATAATCTCTATGCGGTATCTGCTTCCCACAAGAAATACAGTTATTCACTTTTTCTGACATCCGGTAAACCACTGAGGCAAGAAAAAACTAAAATATTCCCCAACGGGGTACTTAGCCAACTTTGACTCGGTCTGAAATTCCGAATTCGAAAAATTTCAGAGCCGAATGGCACTTGCGCTGCTTCTGCATCGGACCATGCGGCAAAAAAGACTGAGGATATGACGTCGGTCATGCGCATTTGTACCCTGACGTCCTGATGTCAGTCTTAAGCGCCTTGACCGACGTCAGCCTAATACTTTGATATTCGGGCCGACCGAGGACAGCGGACTACCCAAGTGTAAGGACTGCAGCAATGTGAGATGAAGAACATCTCATCTTGGGAATCTATGTGCTTCCTCTTGCATGTTCTCTTTCTGGGTGGCTCCTCAGGCAAAAACTCTTGAGGGGCCCTCAGTAATATGGGGACCACTCGTGGGGGTACCCTGAGGCCTTGGGGCTCCATTGTCAAGAGATAGAGGGCGATCAGAGACCAGCACCGGTGCTGTAGGGGACAGAGTGACCAAACCGTATGATGCTGCTGGCGACCTGGCCAGCGCACTCCGCATGGCTTCGAAAGCTGGTCCCTCTGGGTCCGAAGATCAACCAGCCATGGAAGACCTCGGATCAGAAGGGACCAAGTCTGAAGCCAAGACAGGAGTCAGGCTTCCCTGCGCCGAAGCACCGAGAGAGAGATCTGGAGCAGAGAGGTGTCCCGAAGCCTCCCCCTTGGGTCCAACCGAGGAATCCTGAATCCTGAACCCTGTGGATGGCGCCGGAGTCAGAGCTGACTTCGGAACTGATAAGCCAGGAGGGGCTGTCGGAACCGACCTAGGGACATCAAATAGAGCCGAGCACGCTGGCTCCGAAAGCTGACATGCGCTCGGAGGAGAAAGTATTGACGCAGGTAGAGGGACCTGCTCCAGAGTCAACTGGGTCGGAGCCGAAAACAATTTAGCCAGTACTGGTGACTGGAGAAGTCTCTGCACCACTCTATCGACATCCACATCCGATAAGGTCCTGGATAATTTAGAGGATAGGGAAGGAGATCGAGACCTCCTCTCTGAAGGAGACCTGCGAGGAGGAGATACCGGCCTAATGCTAGGTGACTGGCTCCGAACACCTCCGAGAGAATAGGAGCTGAAGCAGGTTCCATAAAAACAGACACCCTGCGGCCCCAAGGAGAATGGAGCCGAGGATGTCATCGAAGATTTAGCTGTTTTCTCCGGCAGCTCTGAGGATACTGATGGAGCCGGGGATCACTTTTTAGCCTTAGAATATTTTTTTAGATGGAGAAGACTTAAAAAGCTGGAAGCTGTCTCCAAACCCTCCTCGAAGGAGGGTTTCAGAAGTCCTTTCAATATCAGTTTGTTCTTCCTTTCCTGAAGAGCACGCGGGCTAAAAGCATGACAAAAAGTGCACGATTCCTGGAGGTGAATCACCCCCAGACAGTAGACACAAACATAGTGTCCATCAGTGACAGACATCTTATAATGGCACTTTGTGCACTTCTGAAAGCCTGAGGGCTTATGCTCCTTAGTATCTTTAGACATAGTCAATACAAAAACTGAGTCACTAACCCAACAACCAGACCAATGGTCAATCAGCCACAAGCGCGGGAACAGAACAGACAGACAGTACACCACAACGACCTCTAACTTAAACCATCCTAGAACACAAGGTCAAGAGGGAGAACTAGTTCCTCTAAATTAAATGGTCTTAGCCCAAGGGAAGGTAAGTTAGCACACAAAGGTAAGCGAGGGGACACACTAGGTCCTCTAACTGAAACAGGCCTAGCCCGTTGGAAACAGCTAGTGGGATACTACAAGAAACATGCTAAGACAAGAAAAAAACTTCCACAAACACACTCAAAGATAACACACAATCAGCTATGAAAATAGCTTTTTTGCAAAAACTTCTCTGCTATAAAGATGAAAAGAATACTTAGCCTCAGCCAAGAGCGAGACCACGTCTGAGCTACATGAGCAGCAAACGAGATCTGGGGATAGAGAGCAGTGCAGCATGGGATACCATCTTAGCCCAGCCAATTGAAGGACTTTGAGCTAAAGTATGGCCAAGTCGGAGCCGACATTCGGCTCCGAACCCCACGGGTAAGAATGCAGGCGAGACTGGACTACATAACATCCACAATGTAGAGAATGTTTAATGACAAGAGTGGCAGAAATCATTAAATCTTGCATGTCCTTACTCTCCATCAGGGAAGGAACACCAGCAATTTTAGCCTTAATGGCCTCCAAAGTATGCTGTTGATACTTAAGCATATGAAAAAGACAATTAGCTGACCTAATTGCAAGGGTGGAGGAAGTATAAACCTTTTTACCCCATCTATGCAAGGCCCTAGATTCCCTGTCAGAGGGAGCAGGATTTTTAGCAACCATGGTTTTAGCACCTTTAGGGCCCTGAGAAATAATCTCTGGATCAGCAGTAGGATTCTTGAAAAGGAACTGATGAGAATCAGGAACTCTATAATACCGGTCAGGTTTTCTGGTAGCAGGAGGAACAGAATTAGGAGTCAAAGAATTCTCCATGAAAACATCAACAACTTCCAAAACCGGAGGGATAGCCAAAGGCTTATGCTGTGGCAAATCCAAGAATTCCCTAATCCTTTTCTTAGACTGAGTGTAGTCCTGACTTTTCCCATTTGAAATGTTCCCTAAGAGTATGCAGAGTATCTACAAAAGAAAAATCTTCTGGATGGGAGGCAGAAGGGATGGAGTCTTCTGCATCAGAATCCTCAAAATCAGAAAAAAGTTGAGTGCTTCCCTCTTCATCAGCAGAGTTGCTGGAAACCTCAGAGTCTGAGGCAGACAAAACTTCAGGGGACAATTCCCTAGCCCTCTTAGGAGGAGGTGGCTGAGTGCCCCTGATAAGGGTCAAGAGATAACTAGCCATTTTAATCATCTGAGACTGAGGCATTTGAGGGGAGGCTGGTGCCTGCTTTTGAGTAGATCTGCAGTTGGAAGGCCTGCTAAAAAGCCGGAGGGACTCAGGAGGCCTAGCCACTGCAGTAGTCTGAACCAAGGTCGTCAGTCTGAATCTGGTCTCTGGGCGGAGAAAAGAGGCCTCATAAGCCGGTGCCTGCTTAGCGGCTCCGGATCCATCAGAAGTGGTGACTGGCGGAGGGTCAGAAAAAGTGGAAACCTGCGGGATGGAGGACTCAGACAAGGTCTCAGCAGAGGCCTGCTGCTGAACATCCACTGACTGCAGGGGCAATGAAAGCACCTCACTGACTACCACTGGGCCGACAACTAACTTAACAGGAACATCGTCGGCTAATTTGACCCTAAGCCTGTCAACGGTCTTTATCCTTGCACTTCTTAGGAACATCTGAAGTTGGGACACCAGAAGACACCATACCGACTAACTTAGGCCAAACTCCAAAATGCTTAAACAAGATCCTAGCTCTATGGCATATGGTACACAGGTTGAAAGAAGCACAGAGATCACAATTAGGGACATCGTGCTCAAGGGACAAGCAAGTGATACAGTAAGAGTGAAAATCACAGTACAGAATCAGTTTTCCACAGGTAAGACAGTTATTAACTTTCTCTGACATTCGTTAAAGCAAGAAAAGAGGGTCCCCAATGGGGTACTTATTTGAGGATGTCTTCAACTTAGCAGTTGGAATACAAAAAGAAGGCACACGGCCAACCGGCACTTGTGCAAATTGATTCTGCTGAGGAAATGGCGTTGGCTGCCTTCCTTTGTACCCGATGTCAGGCTTAAAACGGAAGGCAGCCGACGTCAAATACCAAGGACTTTGGTATTCTGGCTGACTGTGGATAACCCATTTTGTAAGGACTGTGACAGTGAAACACGATGATCATCAGGACATGCTGAAGGGACAGGTATGTGTTTCAGAGAATTCACTTCCTCTGGAACAGGATTCACATCCATGTGAAGCACATTTCTTTGTTCTGTGAAACCTGGACTAGTGGATGGGAAATCGAAAATTCACCCCAAGTCTAGCACCTATGTGTCTAATGGACAGAGGCAGTCAGTAAATCATATCCTAGATTATACATGCCCCTTAAAATAGCTTCTAAGGCTCAAAAAGCTTGCAAGATACAACTGGGATGCATGGCAAAACTTATAAAATCCCCAGTCATTGTTAGCCTAGTATACACATATCTTCATCTTTAGCTACATCTTCCATCTGTTGGTTTCTGTACAGCTTACAGTGCTTCTCAGGTAAGCTGCGGTAATGAAACTAGTAAAGTGTTCTGCTAAGAGCAATGTCCATCAGATGATGGAACATGGCCTGTAAGAGTGGTCCACGTTCACTTGGGTATTTTCCAGAACTCTCACTTTATCCAAAACTGAAACCTCCTAGTTCAGAAGCTACAGTCTTAACTCGATAAATGAAGTACTCTACAAACCATACATGACAGCAGAATGGTACCTTAGTGGGAAGGTCTCTCTCTCTCAAAGTTCTAGAGACCAGGGTTCATTTCTTACTTCTGATCAATGTCTGTATGAAGTATTGGACACACTAGTCTCCTCCCACCTCTCAAAAAATACACTGACTGATTAGATACACTGATCAATGAATATATGCTGGTGTTCATACTTGGCCTTGTTGCCTAGTTTGTGTCTCAAGAGGGTCCAAAAATGAATGATTCACGTACCCAGTTAAATAAATATAAGAAAATTCCACACACAAATTTCCAGATATGAGACACCTAACTGTGTATTATAGTCCATCCTGAGTAAATCTACTGAGACACAAAGCAGTTCAAGGCAAGACATTTATTATTCAGAAACATTACCATCCTAAAGAGAAGTCTAGCATGATTTTACTTGCATAATCTAAGCATAAACTAACATCCTTCCAATTATAATTTACATCCTTAACTGACAGTAGAAACATGCAGAACCTATCAACACTTGTTACATTTCAGCAATTTCTCATTTCTGTACTCCCATGACTTCATCCAAGCAGTACACAAACAAGGCTGTATCCATTACAAAACATAGAACAAGGTCAAACTATAATATTCCTTTGTTCCATAACAAAGCAGAACCTATGTGCTTTATGTAGCCATACAGTTGCTGTCCCCGTGCCTTTCAGAATGCAAACATGTTTCTGATCTGAAATACAGCAATCCATTTCATCATTTGTAATGTCTGAAATAATTCTACTAGACAAACTCTATTTTGGCACTCATATTTTTTGAAATTTCAAAGTTATACTCAATAACCTGCAGCAGTAGCACAGAGGAGGATAAATCCATGACTACAGTCCAAAAGATCAAAGTTTGATTGGTGTCTCAGGTATTTGAAGGTCTAGGCAGAGGGGAAGGACATGCCTGGGGGGGGGGGGGGGGGGCTACCCTAGGCTGGTGCTCAAAGGGAGAGCACAACAGATTGGGGATGGGTTGGAGAAGGCATATTCACCCTACAGACCAAGGATGACTCCATATTCAGTTGCTGTCCAGGCAGTGAGGATGAGACTTGCAGAGATGTGGGACCAATGAAGGGGGGAGGCAGGCGGTGAAATCGACAGCAGCATTCCAAAAAAACAATAAAAGATGCAACACTAGCAAAGTACAGTTGTGAACACTTACCATAAATGTAGATGTTCAAGTGTATTCACTGTTGCAGTCATTACATTTGGGTAATCCTGCTGGCAGGTTGCCCTCAGTCGGCCTGAATTCCAAAGTCTTGGGTCCTGCATCGGCTGTCGTCAACCCTTCCCAGACATCAGGTCGTCAGGGGTATAAAAAAAACAGCCAACTCCATTTTCTTTAGTTTTTCTTGCCCCAGATGTCAGGTGCCCCCTAAAAGGGTAGCCAAAATTTATATCGATATACCTTCATCTGCAAGCAAATACACCACATATGTTGTATAAATCAGAGAAGGAAAGATATGTTCCATCAAAAGAAAAGGGGGATGGTGGGTGGGTAACCAGGACTGCAACAGTGAATACACTCGAACATCTACATTTATGGTAAGTGTACACAACTGTACTAGGTTCTTCGTGTTTCACTGTTGCAGTCATTACATTTGGGTAGATTCCCAAAGCTATGGTTGGGAGGCTGGAGCTAAACAGCATTAGGAGCAGCTATGAGACCCTGAGAACTGCAGTCGCAAAGCCTACCCTGGATTTAGAGTAGAGTGGCAAATGATAGTGCTTTGTAAAGGTGGGCACTGAACTCCAAGTAGCTGCCTCTAAAATGTCCTTGGTTGGTACTCCTCTGAGAAAGGCTGCTGAAGTGGCTGCAGCTCTGGTGGAATGTGGCCTAATGCCCTTAGGCACTGGCTTGCCATGGCATAAGTAGCAGAAATGAATGCAGTGGCCTATCCACTTTGAAATAGTCTGCTTTGAGATAGCCTTTCTTTGTGATCTTGCAGCATATGCCACTAGTAATTGCTCTGTCTTTATGAAAACTTTGGTTCTGTCCAAGTAGAATCTAAGTTGTCTGTGCACGTCCAAAGAATGCAGAATTCTTTCCCCCTTGTTCTGTGGATTTGGATAAAAAGTTGGCAGATGAATGGTTTGGTTAAGAGCCACACTGGACACCACTTTAGGCATAAATCTTGGGTTTGTCCTCAGGGAGGCCTGGTCCGGATAAAAAAATGATAAAATGTTCCACAGCCATGAGTGCCTGTAGCTCTGAAACTCATCTTGCAGAAGTTATTGCTAGGAGCAGAGCTGTTTTCCAAGATAAAAACTTTATATCAGCAGTAGCAGCTGGTTCAAAAGGAGGCAGGGTGAGTTTTTCCAAGACATAGTTGATGTCCCATGCAGACATTGGTGATCTCCTTGGAGGCCTTACATTTTTGGATCCTCTAAGTACTGTTTTAATAAGGGATGAGAAAAGATTGGTGGCTCTGCATTGTAATGTGCCGAAATGGCAGAGGCATGAATTTTAATAGATGAGAAAGATAGGCCTTTGTCCAGCATCTCAGTTAAGTATTGTAAAATCTGAGGAATATTTGGCACAACTGTATCTGTTCCTTGTGCCTGGTTCCAAGCACAGAATCTCTTCCATTTTCCAGCATAAGATTTTCTGGTACTAGGCCTTCTGGCTTCCAAAATGACATCCATCACAGCTTTGCTGAGAGGTGTGTTTTGTATGACTGCATTATCTGCCATGCTGCCAAGTTTAAAGTCCTGAGTTGGCTGTGCAGGATCTGATTGTTTTGCTGGGGCAGTAGATGTGGTACTTGAGGTAACGTCCAAGCTGGGCATTAAGACAAGCTCCTTAATACTGGGTACCAGTGCTGGCGGGGCCAGTCTTGTGCAATCAGTATCATCTTTGGCTTCTCCTGTCTGACCTTTAGGAGTACCTTGGGGAGGAGAGGCAGAGGGGGAAAGGCATATACTGATAGGTTTTTCCAGCTGAAGGATAGGGCGTCCACTTTCCATGCTTGTCTGTGATGAATCCTTGTGCAGAATTTCTTTAGTTGTTAGTTGTGAGGGGAGGCAAATAGATCTATGTCCAGGCATCCCCATCTCCTTGTTATCATGCTGAAGACTTGTGGATCCAGCTGCCACTCGTGGGGATTCATGAGGTTTCTGCTTAGTTCGTCTGCCAGAGTATTTTTCCTTCCTGGCAGGAATTGTGCCTGCAGATGTACTTGTTAAGTCAATGCTGTGTCCCACAAAGTCATGGCTAGTCTGCA
Organism: Protopterus annectens; assembly: GCF_019279795.1. Lineage (NCBI taxonomy): Eukaryota > Metazoa > Chordata > Ceratodontiformes > Protopteridae > Protopterus > Protopterus annectens. Next base: position 622,447,809 of record NC_056739.1, read on the forward strand.
AAGGGGGTAAGAATGTGTGCCCCCCTGCTTGTTTACTTAACACATGACCGTGGTGTTGTCTGTCTTTATAAGTAGTTGTCCTGGATGAAGTAGGTCCTTGAAGGCTGTCAGGGCATTTTGAACAGCTAGCATCTCTTTTTGATTGATATGTAGATGCATTTGGTCTGAGGTCCATGTTCCCTGAATGCATCTTCCTGCCATGTGCCCCCCCCCCCCCCCAGGCATAATCTAATGCATCCGTTGTTAGTGTCTGCCTGGCTGGGGGTTAAGTGAATGGCTGTCCCTTGTTTTGGTGACAAGCCTTTGCCCACCATCGAAACTCCTGTTGCAGGCAGGAAATGAGAGTAATTATAGTTTCCAGGCTGTGCCTATGTTGAGACCAAACACTTTTTAGGTACCACTGAAGTTTCCTCATATGCAGTCTTGCATATGGAATTAGTAGGATGCAGGATGCCATGAAGCCCAAAGCCTGCAGAATTTTTCTTGCAGATAACTGGGCCTTTGTTGCTAACATTTTGAAATAGGTAGTCAGTTGTCTTTGTTTGTCTGGTGTAAGATAAGCCATCTGGGCAGTTATACTTAAGCTTGCACCCAGGAATATTATCTCTTGAGAGGGTACTAGTTTTGATTTCTTTTCGTTGACTGTGTACCCTAAGCATGTTAGAAGTTTTTTCACAAACGTCAGATGCTGAAGAAGGATGTCCTTGTTCTCTGCTTGAATGAGACAGTCGTCCAAGTAAGGATGTATTTGTATTCCTCTTAGTCTGCAGAATGCAATTACTGGTGCCAGGCACTTTGTAAAGACCCTGGGCGCAGCAGCTAAGCCAAAGGGCAGTGCAGAGAATTGGTAATGCATTGAGCCAGCCTTGAATCTGAAGTAGCTTCTGCATATTTGTCTGATTGGGACATGCAGGTATGCCTCTTTTAGGTCTAAAGTTACAAGCCAAGCATTCTTGCCCAGCATGGGCAGAAGCTGTTGCAAAGTCAACATTTTGAATTTTGGTATATCCAGGTATGTGTTCAGAATCGATAGGTCCAGTACTAGCCTCCAGGCCTTGTCCTTTCTGGGTACCAAGAACAGTCGAGTAAAATCCTTGTCCCCGCTCTTGCTCTGGCACTTGTTGAATGGCCCTCATGTCCATGAGGGATGAGACTTGTTTTTGTGCCTCTGCCCACTGATTTTTTGGCAGATCAGGCCAGCCGTTTGCCTTTGGCAGGGTATGGAAATGGAACTTGTAGCCTTGTGACATGAATATTTAGAACCCACTTGTCCTGGGTTATAATGTGCCAATTTTGAGAAAAAAGTGCTAATTTTCTCCCTAAGGGTGCTGCCAGGAAATAAGTGCTTGGTGCAGGCAGGGGGAAGTCATTGGGACTGTTTCCTGTAAGGTTGTGGTTTATCTTCTCCACTTTTGGAGGTAGAAGCCACCCCATTGCTTTGACCTGTATGAACCTTGCGCCTGGGATCTGCCTCTAGGGCGTACGGGTCTGCCCCTTTGCGGTCTGACACAGGAAAGGAACAATTCTTTGTTGGCCAGTGTCTACTAAACCTAGGTGGCTGTACTTGTAAGAAATCTTTGACCGTTTGCATAGATTTAGCCTTGTCCTTCATTTTCTTTAACACCCCTTCTGCTTTAACACCAAACAAGGTATCATGCTGTAAAGGTGCATCTAATAATTTAACTTTAACATGATCAGGCAGATTTTGCTCCTTTAACCAAGCATGCCTTCTAATTACAGAATCTGTAAGTGCAGCCCTGCAGGAGGCCTCTAAAGAATCAAAACCACATTGCAAAGTATGGTTTCCAACTTGTTCAGCTGCATGCAATATATCCTGCATTTCCTTGTTTTCTGCACATTCAGTGTTTAACAACATTTTCTGTTTAAGCAATGCCATGACATGCTGCTGATATTTGAGCATAAGAAACTGACAGTTTAAGGCCCTTCTAGCCAAGGTAGCAGATGTGTAAACCTTTTTTCCCCATCTATCCAGTGCCCTAGAATCCCTGTCAGAAAGAGTAGGGTTTTTTTGCAGCAGAAGCCTTAACTCCCTTCGGACCTTGATAAATAGCTTCTGGGTCTGCAGCAGGGTTTTTATAAAGGAATTTATGTCAGTCACGAATCCTGTAGTATCTGTCAGGCTTAACAGGGGCTGGAAGCAAGGAGTCAGGGGTAAGGCTAGACTCCGAAAACACATTATCTACAATGTCTAACACAGGAGGGATGGCTAGTGGCTTGTGCTGAGGTAGTAACAGGAAGTCCCTGAGCCTCTTTAGATTCTGAAAAATCTTGGTTCTCCCAGTGGAAATGCTCCCTCATGGTATGTAAGGTTTCCCCAAAAGAATAGTCCTCAGGAGGAGAAGTTGAAGGTATGGATTCTTCAGCATCAGAATCCTCATAGGGGGGAAAAGAACATTCCCGATCAGAAGAGGAATCGGACAAAATGGAAACCTGATCTGAAGATTCATAGTTAGTCTCTTGCCTAGGCCGCTTATCAAGAGGGGGATGGGAACCCCTGATCAAGGTAATCAAGTCTTCGGCCATTTTAAGCATCTGCTTTTTGGGCATGGAGGCCTGTCCACGTGTCTCTTGAGTTTGCTTCTTTGCCTTTGAAGGTGCTTTAGTCTTTGCCTTTGAAGTCAGTTTAATGTATAGATGTTTGGGTCTGAATACACCCTCAGAAGCCGGTGCCTCCTCAGCGGCTCCAAACCCATCTGAAGGATTAGCGTCCGAGGCTACAACACCTTGAGTTTCCAGCGGCACAGCCGACTCCACGTTGGAGTCGGTAGCAGCCTGCGACTCTAAAGTAGCGGTCGTCAGGGGCTGCGAAAGTGCCTCACTGAGAACCGGCGAACGGCTTAGGAGAAGCTTCGTCGTCGGTTTTGGACCTCGGCTGTCTTTCTTTTTCTTTGCGTTTTTTGTGAACTCTGGTAGTCGGGTGGCTTTCCGACAACATTTCTGGATAATTAAACCTGTGTCCAAAGTAGTTTAAAGCAAAATCATACCGACGCTTAATAGTGCGTTGGTTAAATCTAGCACAAAACCGACAACCCAGAAAGTTATGACCAGGGCCTAGGCAAGGAATACAGCAAGAATGAAAGTCCTTATGAGGTATTTGCTTCCCACAAGAAATACAATTAACTTTTTCTGACATCGGTTCTGGAGCAAGAAAAAAGTTTCCCCTTCTTTATAGAAGACTTTGGATCTGAAATTCGAACTGGAAAATCTCAGGAGACGGCCGACCGGCACTTGCGAACTGCTTCTGCTTCGGGCACCGCGCGGCAAGAAAGACGAAGGAAAATGGCAATGGCTGCTTCTTTTATACCCCTGATGACATGAAGTCAGGGAAGGGGTGATGACAGCCGACACAGGACCCAAGACTTTGGAATTCAGGCCGACTGAGGGCAACCTACCAGCAGGATTACCCAAATGTAATGACTGCAACAGTGAAACACGAAGAACATCATGAATGAAAATAATGTCAGACTTCCAATGCTGTAGATAAAGTATTAACCTGACTAAAAATATTACTAACGCCTCAAGAACTGACATACTGGCTCATTATATCACATGCTATTATACTCCCTGAAGCACCACATTTATAGTAAAGAATTCATCTTTAACAAATGAAAGAAAGAAAAAAAAGAACCAAAAGAAACATTCACTTACCCTGTATTTTAATGTCGGCAATAATGGATTTTTCATCACAGACAAGAACATTGAATGCTCCTAGTTTGGAAACGAGTTTTAAGCTAAACGCATCATCTTCATTGACAGCAGTAACTGAAAAAAAGATAACCATTTAGAAGAGTGTGTCAAAGATCTCGGATAAAAACATGCAAACATATTCCAACTTAGCTTCAATATCTCTCCCTTGCACTGTTTTTACTGCTCAGCTTAACACAGTAAGAATAACTGATACACAGCAAATAAACTAAAGAATAAAATATATTTTTTTGAGAAGTGAGCTTGCAAAACATTAGCAATTAGCAGAGAACTACACAGTGCAGGCTCATTTACATAACTCAAGCAGAAGGTTATAAATCAAAGTGGAAAAGAATGATAACAAAACGGGAGCAGGTCATGAAATAAGGAGAGAGTGGGATTTGGGATGTAGATCCTTAGAATAACCACGCTAGAGAATATTATATTTATAAAGTAGCAGAAATTAATATAAAAACTAAGCCAACACAGGCATGTTGGCATGAAGATTGCTACCAACTGGAATGACTGCAAGCAGGGTTGCAGAAAATAAGAAGCTGTAATTTACTACAAACAATTAGCAAATAAGTCAAGGTAGAGGGAGAAAATAACTAGGGAGGGAATGTTAAAGAGGGATGAGACCAGCAAGTTGTTCAGCCTACAAGTTAGACACTGCCTTCTCCACTAGGAAATGACAACAGAGTACATGCAAAGAGAAAAGGATATGCACAAAGTGAAAGATCAGCTTTGGTTACATTTTTAGTTGACTCTAGAGCAGAAAGGATAATTAGTACAGCATATAAAATATTGCATAACTATAAAAATCCACCAGTACAGGTTAGAAAAGTTTAGGAAGAGGGACTGGAAAGGCATCTTACCAAGAACAGGAAGAAGACAATCATAATGGCTCCCAAGTATGCAACATAGTTCAGAAGGTTTAGGGTTTTTTAAATGAAGTGTTTGCACAGGGATTTTAACTCCCTATGCAGGCTTCAGAAAAAAGTCCTCAGATAAATAGCAAATCCTACAGGTATGATGGGAAACAGGGAGACAGAGCGATGATTAGGAACATATTTTTGTTAATATAAAAAATTCTCTGGTTTTAAAAATCCCCTGCAGAATGTTGGGGGAGAAATTATTGTAACTCAGAAAATGATTCCTTGGCGAGATCTAGATAGGCTGTGTGAACCACCTTACCCTCATCTACGACTTTGGTGACTGCTTCAAAGAACTCTATCAGGTTTAGGAGACATGATCTGCCTTTTACAAACCCGAACTGGGTGGGGTCCTGAGTTTGGAGATTAACAATGTCATTGTTTATAAGTTCCATGATGATACGCTCCATAGCTTTGCAGACCAGGCTTGTTAGGCTAATTGGGCGGTAGTTTCCGGGGTCTGTGGTGGCTCCCCCTTTGTGGAGTGGGATAACTGTAGCTGTGCGCCATTCAGTGGGCACATAGCCTGAGGTGAGGCTATGATTGAACATGGTACTTAGGTGGGGTGCCAGTTCGTTCTGTAGTTCATGTAGAACACAGCCTGGGATGTCATCAGGTCCCATGGATGCTGTGTTCTTGGCTTTGGACAGTGTGTTTTTTTACCTGTGCAGCCGTGATTACAGGAACTTTGCATTCTTCTGGTATAGAGATGGGCCCTATTAAATGAAAATTTTAAGTTTAAAAAAGTTTCCAAACATGGAAATCTAGATTACCCCTCCTACTTACTGCATTAATATTAACATAATGGCAGGAGGAGTTTACATTACTCCAGGTCCCGATTTAATGACATTATATTTGCAGAGTAAATATTTATGAAACGATTATATAATTAGCAATTTAAATTTAAAAAGAAATATGCATGTATAATGCATAAAAATAATAATGGAAATGTTATGGTTTGTTTTATTTTCTATTCCTACTAGTCTAGGATTTCTAAAACATCTCCACACTGATAAAATGTAGAACTCTCCCCAGAGCCAGAGATCCAGCACTAGGCAACATAGGCACTCACATAGGGCCCCATGGCTACGGGGGCCCACTCTGGCCAAGAGGCTTCAACATTTAAAAAAAAATTACTTTTTATCACCACACTGTTGGTGTCTTCTCCTTTAAGGAGAACCATGTGTGCATCTCTCAGACACACACCAACATAGATATAAACCCATTCCACACTAGTGAGTGGAATTTAAAATAGCCATTCTGTTTATACAGAAGGTAAGTGTGCGAGTCCATATATAACAAACTAGCAGTTCTTTTTGTTTCTGTATGAGAGGGAGAGAGTGTATGCATATTTCTGTGCATGTAATTTAAACTAGCCAATATGTTCATATGCGATACAGTGTACGAGTATTGCTGCATGACAAAGTGTGTGTGCGTGTGTGTGTACAGCTGCATGGGAGAGTAGGTGTGTGTGTATTACTGTGTGAGAGAGTAGGTGTGTGTGTGTATTACTGTGTGAGAGAGTAGGTGTGTGTGTGTATTATTGTGTGAGAGAGTAGGGGTGTGTGTGTATTATTGTGTGAGAGAGTAGGGGTGTGTGTGTATTATTGTGTGAGAGAGTAGGGGTGTGTGTATTATTGTGTGAGAGAGTAGGGGTGTGTGTGTATTAATGTGTGAGAGAGTAGGGGTGTGTGTGTATTATTGTGTGAGAGAGTAGGGGTGTGTGTGTGTGTGTGTGTGTGTGTGTGTGTGTGTGTGTGTGTGTGTGTGTGTGTGTGTGTGAGAGAGAGAGAGCACAGAGACCAGGGTAGGGGTGTGGGTGTGTGTGTGAGAGAGAGAGCAGACAAACGGCACCTGCGTGTGTGTGAAAGCAGAGAGAAGGTAGGTATGTCTGGAGCGTTGCTCCCCAGGCCTCCTCTGAAAATAGGCTCTGTCCTAGTTGGACTTCCCTGGTCAACAAATGTTAAATAAATTAAATAAAAAATAAAAATACAATACACGTGTGTGTGAGAGCAGTGAGAAGGTAGGTGTGTGCATGTAAAAGAGAAAGCCGAGAGAAGGTAGGTTGTACATACATCTGAATTGCCCAGATTTAGCCTCATAGTTTTGGCCAGTTTCTCAGAAAATGTGTGGTTTTCTGGCAAATCAGAGGACTGAAGTCATTAAATAAGAACGCACACATGAATTTCAGACTTCATATCCTTCAGGAAATGCATGTTAACACAAATCCTGCTATTCTAGCAACTTTTCTAGTTAAAAAGAGCAATATTTTAAATCTATCCCTATTTTTGGGCCATTGTAATCCATTATTTTAGGTTTTGTCCAGATTTTTTGCACTAAGAGGTTGAAAGGTATGCATATTGCGCAACTGTCCTGAGTTTTGCAAAATGTCCAGACTTTTACCTCATATTTCTGGCCTATTCCTCAAAAAATTTGTCGTTTTCTGGCAAATCACTGAGGACTGAAATCACTAAATAATGCCATACATTTCAGTGTCAAACTTCATTCCTTCATAAAATGCATGCTAAGACAAATGCTGCTATTCTAGCAAGTAAGTCTAAAAGAGCATTATTTACACTCTGTCCATATTTTGGGCCCCCCCATTATTTTAGGCTTTGCATTATTTTAGGCTTTGTCGAGATTTCTTATGCTAGGAGGTTGAAAGGTATGGAGTTATGGTATGCAATGCCCCAGTTGAGGGGTGGGCAGATTATTCAATTAACTTGATCAGGCATGACCCTGTAAAACTTGGTTACAAGAGACAAACAGCTTGAATCCTGTGGATGAATTCCCAGACTGCTAAAGGAATTGTAATCCTCTGTAAAGACAAAAGCCTGAATCCTCTACACCAACTACCACACTACTGAAGGAATTATTAACTTCAATGGCGAGAAGAGCCTAAATCCTCTATACCAACTACCAGACTGCTGACAGAATTGTGAGTTTCAGTACTTTTTCACGGAATTATGTCTTTCAGTGCATTTTCAAGGGATTATGAGTGTAAGAGTATTTTCACTGAATTGTGAGTTTCAAGGGAAGACAGGTTTACTATTGCTCATGCTAAGTCTGTTTTCAATGTGCAACTAACAGTTTTATTTATCAGACGGCAGTCGCTGCTTGCGCTGTAGAATTTGGAAGCAGTGTTAGTAGCATAATTGCCTTTGGTGCAGAAGGCTGTAGATTCTACCCCCACAGCATGTAGATAGAGTGCTGATATTGGACTGCCCTTTTGATTGCAGATTATTTGGTGCATTTTAACGGGGGGGGACAGGGGTTCTTCATTCCTGTGTGTCCTCCTTCGTATCAGATGCTTAGTAACTATGAACTTGTCAGTTTCTCAGTCGTTACCTACTGCAATATTACCAGCTTATCAATTTTTTTAATGCAATGTAGGTCATTAATTCTTCAAGTTAGTAGATGAAACACTGAAATGTAAAGTTGTTTGCCAGTAGCAGTCTCTTCATTAGTTACAAATCTTTTTTTTTATGTGGAATTATTTGGATGCCTTTTACTTCTGCCGAGATTGCGCTTATTGAGTGACATGGGTGGATTGTAATGACAGACGGCTGAGTGACCTTTTATGGTTAAAATGCTCTGAAATAGGCAGTTTTGTCATTATTGGATCTTATATTCTGTTTGTTTCCTTACTGGAAAAATGTTAAAAAAAAAAAAAAGTACAGTTTTGTACCTACCATAAATGTAGATGTTCGAGGATCTACATTGCTGCAGTCATAACCTGTGGGTAGTCCGCTGTCCTCGACCGGCCCGAATACCAAAGAGCTGGGCTGGCGTCGGTCATTGTTGCCTAGAGCAGACGTCAGTACGTCGTAGTACATAAGCGCAAGATCGACGCCATATCCTCAGTCTTTCTTGCCCCAGATGTCAGAAGGCCTAAGAGTGAAAGAAGGCCAGAGCCAAAAAAATAAAGGCCCAACCACTACCAGTGTGGAGATAGGGATAAACCTAATAAAAAACACATCCACTTGCCAACTATAGAGGGGAAGGAGGGAGGGATAATTGGACTGCAGCAATGTAGATCCTCGAACATCTACATTTATGGTAGGTACAAAACTGTACTATGTTCTTCGTCTCACACTGCTGCAGTCATAACCTGTGGGTAGAATCCCAAAGCAAAGGAAAAGGGAGGCTGGCAAACTAAAAAGCATTAGGAGCTGCTAACATGCCCTGTAAAACTGCAGTGGCAAACCCAGCCCTGGACTTGGAATAAAGAGGGAGATGGTAATGCTTAGTAAAAGTGTGTACTGAACTCCAAGTAGCTGCCTCCAAAATATCCTTAGTAGCTACCCCCTTAAAAAAGCAGTAGAAGTGGCAGTAGCCCTAGTAGAATGAGGTCTGATCCCAGCAGGAACATCCTTCCCATGATGAGAATAACAAAAAGCAATACAATGACCAATCCACTTTGAAATAGTCTGCTTTGAAACAGCTTTCCCTTGTGAACTCAAAGCAAAAGAAACAAATAACTGTTGAGACTGTCTGAACTCCTTAGTTCTGCTCAAATAGTAAAGTAACTGCCTGTGGATATCCAAAGAATGCAGGACTTTTTCCCCCTTATTTTGGGGATCAGCATAAAAAGTAGGCAAATGAATAGACTGGTTCAAGGCCACATTAGAAATCACTTTAGGCATAAAAGTAGGGTTAGTACGCAAAGAAACTCTATCCTTATGAAATATCAGAAAGGGTTCAACTGCCATGAGTGCCTGCAATTCAGATACCCTCCTAGCAGAAGTAATGGCCAACAAAAAAGCAGTCTTCCAAGACAAAAACTTCAGTTCAGACGTAGCTGCAGGTTCAAAAGGAGGTAAAGTAAGCTTCTCCAACACAAAATTGAAATCCCAGGAAGGAGTAGGAGCTCTATGTGGGGGTCTTATATTCTTTGCCCCTCTAAGAAATTGTTTGAACAAAGGATGAGAAAATAAAGGAGGGTCACAATCATAGTGAGCAGAAATGGCTGCAGCATGAACCTTCACAGAAGAGAATGACAAACCCTTGTCCAGTAATTCAGTAAGATACTGTAGTGCAAAACTCAAATTAGGCACTGAAACATCAAAACCCTTTGCAGTGCTCCAAAGAAAAAATCTCTTCCATTTATCAGCATAAACTTTTCTAGTGCTAGGCCGCCTGGCTTCCAAAATGACATCTAAAACCTGTTGAGGAAGCTGAGACCCCACCGGCTCCATCACAGAATACGCCAGGCTGTCAGATGCAGGGACTGCACCTGAACATTGAGAAAATGATTGTTTGACTGGGACAACAAATGAGGAACCTGTGGCAGAAGCCAAGGAGGCTCCTGGATTAAACTCCTCAGCAGAGGATACCAATGCTGACGTGGCCAATCTGGTGCTATTAGAATCATGCAAGGCTTGTCCCGCCTGACTTTCAAGAGTACCTTGGGGAGAAGAGGCAGAGGAGGAAAAGCATAAACATGAAGGTTGTTCCAACTGAAAGATAGAGCATCCACTTTCCAAGCATCTGGGTGGAACATCTTTGTGCAAAATTTTGGTAGTTGAAAATTCAGTGGAGAAGCGAACAGATCTACGTCTGGAGTTCCCCAAGCCACAGTCAATTGCTTGAAAACCTGAGGATCCAGTTTCCACTCGTGGGGATCCACAATTTGCCTGCTCAATACATCTGCTAGGGAGTTCTGTGCTCCTGGCAGAAACCGTGCTTGAAGATTGATTTGCAAACTCAGAGCAGTCTCCCACAAAAGCATTGCTTGCCTGCAAAGAGGGTAGGAATGGGTTCCCCCCTGCTTGTTGATGTACCACATGACTGTTGTGTTGTCTGTTTGAATCAACACCTGTCCCGGCTGAAGTAGGTCCTTGGAGGCCATCAAAGCAAATTGGACTGCTAACATCTCCTTCATGTTGATATGCAAATGTAGTAGTTTGGGAGGCCACACGTTCTGTATCCATTTCCCATTGAAGTGTGCTCCCCAAGCCAAGTCCGAGGCATCCGTCGTTAAGATCTGACTCGCCTCTGGTCGGGTCACAGAGAGTCCCTTGTTTAGTTGACATTCCTGAGCCCACCACAAGAATTCCTTCTGGATGCAAGGTATAATCCGAATGACAGTGTCCAAACTGTGGCAGTGTTGAGTCCACACACTTTTGAGATACCATTGTAGCTTCCTCATATGCAGTTTGGCATTGGGAAGAACTAGAATGCAAGATGCCATGAACCCCAAGGCTTGAAGGACTGTCCTTGCAGTCAGCCTGGACATTACTGATAACTGCTGGAAGTACAGATGAAGAGTTCTTTGTTTGTCCGGGGTCAGAAATGCCATCTGAGAAGCTGTATTCAGTCTCACACCCAGAAAGCACATGCCCTGAGAGGGTACTAGACTGGACTTTATTTCGTTCACAGAATACCCTAGGCACCTTAAAACTGCCATTACATACTGGAGGTGTTGAAGTAACTTGTCTTTGTTTTGAGCAAGAATCAGGCAATCGTCCAGATAAGGATAAATTTGTATTCCTCTCTGTCTGAAAAAAGCAATCACAGGAGCCAGAACTTTTGTGAATACCCTGGGCACAGTAGATAAACCAAAGGGCAATGCAGAGAACTGATAGTGAGAAGTACCAGCCCGAAATCTCAGGAATCTCCTGCAGCTGGGCCTGATAGGGATGTGAAGATAGGCCTCTTTGAGATCCAGGGTTACCATCCAGTGATCCTTGCCCAGCAGAGGCAGAAGTTGTTGTAATGTTAACATCTTGAACTTTGGAATGTCTAGGTAGGTATTGAGAATGGATAAATCCAGAATTGGCCTCCAAGTGTTTCCTTTCTTTGGCACTAGGAATAGATGGGAATAAAAACCCTGACCTACTTCTGACGGAGGGACCGCCTGAATTGCCCCCATCTGTAAAAGTAAAGAAATTTGCTCCTGAGCCTCCATCCTTTGCTGAGGAGGCACATCCGGCATGCCTTTGAAAGGAGGAAGAGTGTGAAAATAAAACTTGTACCCATGATTTATTATATCCAACACCCATTTGTCCTGGGTGACCAAATGCCAATTTTGTTGAAAAAGTCCCAACTTTCCTCCTAGAGGAGCTGCCAGTAGAGAAGGGTCTGGCAGCAGAAGATACAGGTCATTGGGTCTGTTTACGAAAAGGCTGACCCCTGCCCTCACCAGAAGACTGTGCAGGAGAACTCCAAGTCCTAGGTCTGAAAGAACCCTGAGCGTGAGCTCTGCCTCTACCACGCCTAGACCTGCCCTTAGACTGAGTATCCGAAGAAGGAAAAGACCATCCTCTAGCAGGCCAATTCCTACTAAACTTAGGGGGCTGCACCTGCAGAAAATCTTTGACCGTCTGCATAGACTTAGCCTTATCTTCCATCTTTTTCAAAACCGATTCCACAGGGGGACCAAAAAGTACTTCAGATTGAAGAGGAGCATCCAAAATCCGAGCCTTAACATGCTCTGACAAATTTTGATCCTTAAGCCAGGCATGTCTGCGAATAACTGAACCTGTAGCAGCCACCCTGGATGCAGCCTGAAGAGCATCGAAACCACACTGCAAAGAATGCTTGCCCACTTGATCTGATGCATGAACCAACTCCTGGAGCTCCTTACACTCTATACCCTCAGATAAAGCATCCTGAAGGAAATTCCTGAATTTCTTCATCTGAGGAATCAGAGTAGTCTGAGGAATGATCCATCCCCTCTAATTCTGCCTCCACCCTAGGCCTCTTCTCTGGGGGGGGGGCATAGAACCCCTAATCAAAGTAATCAAGTCCTCAGCCATTTTTAACATATGCTTCTTAGGAACAGGGGCTGGAGAGCTAGAACTATGACCCAGGCCAACATGACCAGTTTTGGCCTTAGCATGGCCTTTAGCCACTGAAGAAGAAGGCCTAATAACCTTCTGTAAAGATGGAACTACAGACACCTGAGAAGCACCCTCAGCCGAGGTTAACTCCTGTAAAAGTAAAGGTTCCCCATGGAATTCAGCCGAATCCCCGGCCGGATCCACAGGTTCAACCGGAGGCTCCGTAGAACCGGCATCTGTAACGGACGACTCATCCGGTTTAGACTTCAAAGTTTTATCTTTACGCTTTTTAGCAGTAGCGGGCGTCGGAGGATCCGACGGCATGTTATAATTACACCTTTTCCCAAAAACAAGCCTGGCACAGTCTAATCTTCGTTTAATGGTGCGCTTGTTAAATCTAGCACAAAAGCGACACCCGACCACGTCGTGCTCAGGCCCTAAACAGGGAATACACAAAGAATGAAAATCCTTATGTGGTATCGGTTTCCCACAAGAAATGCAATTATTAACGTTTTCTGACATCCGGATAACTGAGGCAAGAAAAACCAAAGATTTCCCCAACGGGGTACTTAGCCCAACTTGGTCTTCGGTCTGAAACTCGATAAAAGAAAATTTCAGAACACCGAACGGCACTTGCAAACGCTGCTTCTGCTTCGGACCACGCGGCAAGAAAGACTGAGGATATGGCGTCGGTCTTGCGCTTATGTACTACGACGTACTGACGTCAGCTCTAGGCGACAATGACCGACGTCAGCCCAGCTCTTTGGTATTCGGGCCGGTCGAGGACAGCGGACTACCCACAGGTTATGACTGCAGCAATATGAGACGAAGAACATCTACAATTTTAAAATGCACTCTAACAAGCGGTGCTGTATTATACAAGGAATATAACTTAAATAAATCAGGAAGATGAATCCAACAACACATACATCTATGCATGGCCCAAGAAACGTGTGCAATGAGCCTATAAGTTTGAAAATACCCAAAGGTTAACTGCTGCAGTACCCTAAGCTATTTGGGTTATATATCCTGCCCATGATAAGACCACCAAACAGCTTTCAAAGCTTCAGTCACCTTCCACATGCCTAACTGCGAGAGGTTTGAGCAGAGCCACATAAACAGGCAGAGTTGCCAAAAGTTTTAGAGCTTTCTTGCTTCAAAAAAGTTAGGCTTTAGCACTGAAATGAAAACTGCTAGGAAAAGAACAGCAATAATAAAATATACAAAACTATATACACAAAGGTATCTACATCCACACCCTGGCAATACATCAAAAATAAAAAGGGGGATGGAGGGAGGGGACTGCTACTACAACAGTGATCTATTAGAACATCTACTGTTTTGCCAAGTTTTATTTTACAAAACTATTATGTTCAACATTAACTAACTGTTAGAGTAGCTGAAGTTATTTGGGTAGGTTACTATAGCTTAGAAACATGTAAGGAGGAAGAAAGGACTCGAGAACCCAGATGCCCTTGGAGAAAGGTCTTAGTAAAGCTTATTCTGGACTGGGAAAAGGAATACAGTTTGAAATGCTTTGCAAAAGCATGCATGGAGGACAAAGTGCAGCCTCTAGAATATTTATAGGGTCCACCCCTTTCCAGAAAGCCAGAGAAGAAGCCAAAGTCTTGGTTGAGTGTGCCCTAACCCTGCCAGGAAGTGGCTTGCTGTCGTCAGAACGACAAAAATAAATACCACGAGACAATTATCTAGAAACTGCCTGCCTCAGCACCATTTGTCCTTTTTCTAACCTTCACTGGAGTCAAATAGCAGATTAACTTTCCTGAAGGATTTAGATCTGTCCAAGCAGCATCTGAGCTCCCTATAGACACCCAGAGTATGTAGACTTCTTCCTGCCTTATTTTCTGGTTCTACAGAGATATTAACAGAATGTCCCAAAGTAAACTCTGAAAATACTTTAGTCAAAAAAGGATTCATTTTCAAAGAAACCCTGTCCTTAGGGGGGAAACTAAGTAGGACTGACTCATCTTAAATGTTTGCAACCCTTCTTGCATAAGTCAGAGCAATGAGTAATGGAGTTTTCCTCTCCAAGATGTGAACTAATCACAATAAGTTAGTTTTTATATTTTGCTCAAACTCCACACCAGATTGACAGTTTAAAAGTCAATTTTTGATGATGTAAACAAAGTGTCTTATGTGTACTCTACACAAAAGTCTTGTGTACGGCAAACAAAATGAGCCTGAATGTCTGTTTAATGTTAACTTAAAACAGAAGCATTTCTTGTGTACTATAAACAAAAGAATACTGAAATGCTTGCTTAATGCTGGCATAAAACAGAGGTGTTGCTTGTGTCTGGTAAGAAACAATAATTATTTCACATTTAACCTAAAACAATTTCTCCATTTGTGAAAATGTGGGTACTGAGTACAAAGATGGAGAGATGTGTACAATTGCCCAAACAGCTCACAAGGTAGTTTTTGACCAGATCATCTCAATCTCACATTTTTAATTTACAGAAATACAGAAAAGTTTACTTAGAGTTCTATTTTACTTTTGCATCACAACATTTTTGTTCACTACAAGACTATATCCATTCTGTTTTCTCAGCCTAATTTTGTAAATTAAAAGTGGAGATAGGGATACTTAAAACAGACCAGAACAGAATCACAGGGTTCTTCTAACAGGAGGGAACATCTCCTGCACCAATGTAGCTAGAAAACTCTACTTTGTAGTCACAAACTAATACTTATTTTTTTGTTCCCAACCCATTTGGCATATAGAAATATGGACAAATCTATCCAGTATGTTGTCCCAATCACTTAAAACGTATGTGCTATTTTCAGCTGTTCCTCCTCTTAAAATACATCATCTTGCAATGTCCTAGTAGCAGGTTTTTAGCCTTCTTTAGAACCCGCTGAACATCCTCAGTATAAAAAGGTGTCTAAAGGGTAAAAAATACTCTTACCATCTGGGCAGTCATTTGAAGTGTTTTCAGGACAAGGTGCATTTGGGGAAGCTAGTGGTAATCTCCCTTGGCCAATTTCAAAAGAAAGATAAACCACTATTGCCTGGGTCAAAAGAAATCACTACCATTTTTGGAGTACCTTTGTGCATCTTTATATGAAACCCTGGTATCAGTGGAAATAGTAGAAAAGCATACAAGAACATTGCCGCCCACAGGAATGAAAAGACATCCAGACGTGACTGCAAGGAATCCTGGAGCAGAATTTCTTTAACTGTCTGTTTTGAAAGGAGAAAAACAGATCTTTATTTCCATTCACAACAGTCTGTCCTGGTCCTGCACAGCTTGCCTGCTGGAATATTTTGCTTCAACAAAACATAAGCAGCCTGAAGAGTCAAACTGAACTGATTTGCATTTCCCAGGTCATCATGGCAAATCTGCAAAGAAGGTAAAATGTGGTACCCCTTGTTTGTTTATATAGCATGTCATTGTGGCGTTGAAAGAGATAATCTAAATTAGTCCCAGGGATCAGAGAAGATTTACCACTTTCGAAGCACTGATTACTCTACCGGCATCTATTTGACTTGTTTTCACCAATTTCAATATAGCTCCAATGCAAAGTCTGAAACTTTTAGTTATGTACTCACCATAACTTCAGATGTTTGGGATCCATCTCGCCTACATTCTGACTGATGGGTTCGGAGCCGATACCTCAGCTCCGACTCGGCACGCTTATGCCAAAGAGCGAAGTCTCTTATTGGCTGAGCTTACTATATCCCAGGATGCACCACTACCAGTCCCCCCCAGATCTAGTTTGTCCGCATACATGCACACATGCACGCACTGATTATATAACATCGTCAGATGAAACAAGATAAAAACAGTAGAACTCAAAACCGTTCAATCTCTTCTGATCTCCAAGGCAGGGGGAAGGAGGGTGGGTATTAGGAATGTGAGATGGATCCCAAACATCTGAGGTTATGGTGAGTCCATCACTAAAAGATGTCAGGTGATGCTATCTCGTGCACATTCTGACTGATGGGACAGCGTCCTAGCACCTGAATCCTGGGTGGCTCACTGGAAAACACTCCTGAGTACCGTGGAACCAAATGATGCTCGCCCTTTAGATGCCACATCCAATTTATAGTGGGAAATGAAAGTGTGCGGATTGGACCAAGTAGCCGCAGCACAAATCTCAGAAATAGCGAGCTTGGAATGAAAAGCTATAGAAGTCGCCATAGCTCTGGTAGAGTGAGCTTTGATAGATGTTGTAAGTTGCTTATTCAAGAGGAATAAGCCTGAGTTATACAATCTCTAATCCATTTGGAGATAGTAGCTTTTGTGATGGTTTTACCCAATTTATTGTCTGAGAAGGACACAAACAACTGGTCTGATTTACAATTTGCTGAGTCCTGTCTAAATAGAAGCGCAATTGCCTGTGAACATCCAATTTATGGAGAGTGTATTCTGCTTCATTGGAGAATTTTGGAAAGAAAACTGGTAGCTCTAGGGATTGTTGGAGACAGAGATTAGAACAGACCTTTGGGACAAAAGATGGATTAGGCCTAAGTGATACTCTATCCTTGTGAAAAATCAAGTACGGTGGTTTGATAGATAGGGCTTGAAGCTCTGAAACTCTTCTTGCAGAGGTAATTGCAACTAAGAAGGCAGTTTTCCAAGACAGATATTTTAACTCACATGTAGCAGCCGGTTCGATAGGGGAAGACGTTAATGCACGAAGCACCAAATCAAGATCCCACGGAGGCGAGGATGAAAAACTGGGGTCTTAACAGCCCCGCACCTTTAATGAAAGTTTTGCATAATCTGCTGCTCATCAACGGAGGATCCATGGACTCGTGAAATTTAGAGATAGCCGCTAGTTGGACTTTAATAGTAGAGACAGAAGATCCTTGATTAAACAGAGATGTTAAGAATTTCAAAACCTCTGGGATTGGAGCAGTGATAGGGTCTAAGCCCCTGAGTTGAGCCCAGATAGCAAACCTCTTCCACTTACTGAGGTACAATTTCTTAGTGGTGGGTTTGTGGGCCGAAGATAAAATGTGGATAACTTCCGGGTCTAATGTGTGACTTCTGACTAAAGTCGGAAGTGGAGGAGCCAAGCTGTCAACTTCAAAGTGTGAAGGGACTGGTGTTGTCGTCCCGACTGATGAATTAGCAGATCCGGAGTTAGATCTAAAGTCCAAGGATCGTCCACCGCATGTTTCTTCAGGTAGGGAAACCATACCTGATGAGGCCAGTGCGGAGCAATTAGTATCATTGTGGACCCCAATTGAGAAGCTTTCTGAATGACTTTGGGGAGAAGTGGAATCGGAGGAAAAGCATAAAGTAGCCCTGTTGGCCAAGGTTGTGCTAGAGCATCCATAGCTGCTTCCCCCTGATGCGGAGTCAAGGAGAAGAACCTTTTGCATTTTGTATTTTGTGGTGTTGCAAACAGGTCGCAGCACGGCGTCCCCCATCTCCTGAAAACCTGAGCTGCTACTGTTTCGTTTAGGGACCACTCGTGAGGAGAGAGAATTGTCCTGCTTAATCTGTCTGCCAATATATTTGATTTCCCCGGAATGTGGGTCGCTACTAAGAAATGGCTGGTAGCTACAGCCCATTCCCACACCCTCATGGCCTCTCTGCAAAGGGGGTAAGATCTGGTCCCTCCTTGTTTGTTTAGATACCAGACCACCGACATGTTGTCTGTGTGGATGGCGATAATGCCCTGAGGGAGAAACTTGTGTAAGGCCTGTAGGGACAGAAGTACAGCCCTCATCTCCAATACATTGATGTGGAGAAAAGTTTCGTCTGGAAGCCAGGAACCCTGAACTAACCTGCCCAGACAATGCCCCCCCACCCTGTCTGGGAGGCATCCGTCGTCAGGGTGACCACTGGAGGGGGAATAACAAAAGGACTTCCCTGATTTAGATTGGATGTCTGAAGCCACCAGCGAAGGTCCCGTTTGCATGTTTCTGTAATCATAATGGGGTGATTGAGGGGAAGATCCTGAAAGGACCATTGAGTCGATAATAGCCACTGAAGAATCCTCATGTGCAATCTTGCCAGAGGAACTAGAAGAACCGTGGCAGACATCGAACCTAAAACTTGCAGGACCATCCTGGCTGGGGCCTTGGATCTTGAAAGCAGGGCTTGAACTTGGCCTTGTAAAGTTTGGATCCTTTCGGTAGGAAGAAAAACGCGCATCAATTTTGAGTCTATCTCTGCTCCTATGAACCTTATGAATAATCAGTTGAATAAGAATGATGTAACATGCTACAGAAAGAAAAGTATGTATTGTCCACCATTGCCAAGCCACATAGAATGTTTCATCAAACTGTGTGAAAAGAGTTTTTATGACTATTTTTATCAGGGTAACAGGAAATGTATGTATTTCAATATGAAAACCGATGAGAGGTTATCATTACAAGCACTGATAAGGGAACCCTCTATTACTTTGAGACCTGCTGATAAAGGGGGAGGTTTGGTAATACTTGATACTGAACAGTATAATACACTAATGCGATTAATGTTGAGTGATCAGGATACATATACAGAAATCTCTCCTACATCACTGAAAAGAATACTTAGTCGTATTAAGGATGAAACATATGATATGTTGATGTGTCGCCAAATTAGTAAGCAATTATATGACTATTTTACTATAGAGTCACCAAAGATACCATATATAAAAGCACTACCCAAAATGCATAAAGGGATATCTCCACCCCCACTTAGGCCCATAGTAGATGGGGAAGGATGGGCCACTAAAAACATTTCTATTTTTTTAGAAAAAAATCTAAGACCGATCATGAATCAAATCCCCACTATATTAAGAGATAGCTATCAGCTGTTGGAAATGCTAGATAAGCTTACTGTGAAATTAATTCCTGGGGTTCATCTGTTTATTACTTTAGATATAAAAAATCTTTTCACATGTATTCCAAATGAGCAAGGAATACAGAGCATTAGGGAGCTATTGCAACTCTATCCTGAAATTAGCACTAATAAAAGTATATTAATCTGCCAGTTGTTAGATATGGTTCTTTCAAATAATGTTTTTTCATTTATGAACCAATTATATCTTCAGAAATGGGGTGTTGCCATGGGCACACCCTGTGCTAACACCTACGCTAACTTAGTGGTAAATAGGTGGGAGAGAGAATATTTATTTAACCATCCCATGTTTAAGAATGTTATCTTATACTCAAGATTTGTAGATGACATCATAATTATTTGGGAAGGAGAAAGGGAACATTTCCTCACTTTATTACAATATATGGAAAGTACCACCAGCTTCCTTAGATTTACCATGGAGGTATCCCCTACAGAAATAAATTTCTTGGATCTGAACCTAAGGATTGAGGAAGGTAGAGTTATTTCCAGAATTTATAGGAAGAGCTGCTGGAAAAATGCTCTTCTTAGCTACGACAGCATGCACCCCAGGCATGTTTTCAAAGGAATCGTGAAAAGTCAATTTATAAGACTTAACAGACTGTGCAAGAAATCAAGAGATTTGGAGATAGAGGCAAATGTAATGGAACAACTTTTTCTGCAAAGGGGTTATGAAAAGACAATGGTGAGGGAGATTAAAAATCAGGTATTAGGTAATATAGAAGGGCCATCATTGGAAAGTAGGGGGTGGAGATACTATAATGATGGTGGAAGAAGGTCCAACTATAAATATCAGGAAAAGATACAGTTCCTGACAACATATACGAATGATAATAAGAGCATTACACGAATCATTGAACAACATTGGCCGATATTAACTATAGATGAGAAAACAATGAAGTTGATAGGAGAAAAACCAAGATTCATCTATAGGAACAATAAAAATTTGAAAAGGTTACTATGTAAGACATATAAGGAAGGGATACATATAGCTCCAGAATTGGCTTTGATGGGAACATTTGCTTGCAATAAATGCAATATGTGCCGATTTATTACAACTGTCCAAGAGTTCATACATCCAACTTTGAACTATGAATTCAGACCTATCTTTCGTGCCTCATGCAACACATGTAATGTGATATATTTAGCAACATGTGAAAAGTGTACAGCATTTTACATAGGACTTACAAAAAGAGAATTTAGGAAAATAATCTACAATCATATATATGATATAAAGAAAAATATTGAAACTAATGCACTGGCTAGGCATGTAAAACTAAATACATCACATAGTTTTAGATTTCGAATATTACAAGTGCTTGAAAAGGATAGCAATGGATGTGAGATGACAAATATCCTTGAAAGAAAGGAATTAAACTGGATTCTAAAAATGAGAGCACATCATCTACCTGGGCTAAACCAGTGTGTCCCTATGGCACCAATATTACGATGATTCCCATAAGGAATGCTCTTTTGGTTGATATGTTTTCAGATTCATATATAATAGGTAGGAGACTTATTATAACATAGAAGTTGGCGAATTAATAAATTAATATAATTGATGACAGCTTCTAGATGACATTAAAGGGTTAATGATTTTTATGACTACTGTAGCTTGGTGGCATGATACATCAATTAGGTATTAATATTATAGCAGTTTTTAGATTATGTATCTATATATGGTTAAATATATATTTATATATTTTTATATGCATATATATATTTTTACTTTTTTGTATTTTCATTTTTATTTCTGTATATATATTGATTGGTACATTATGTGATATGTTGATCTATATGACATTATAATATAGAAGTTTACAGATATTACATAGTACTAGTAAGAAGGTTGGATGCTTTTTTTCCAACTCGTCAAGTAGGCTATAACTGGTACCTATGTTTGGGTGATATAATATCTGTATATGGTTTTTATTCACATTTCATGTGGTTTGCTACCAAAGGTTTTTATGACCTTTGATTCTTATGAAGAATTTACACATGTTATACAATGATTAATGTATATATAGAAGATAGGCACGTTGCACTTTATATATTTATACTAATATTTATATGGTAGGTAGTTTTAGATATATTATGGTTTAATGTTCTATGAAATGCTGAATCGAGGCATATATATTATCTATCTATACAAGATAAGCATGAGGCACTTTAAGGGTTTATGATAAGAGGTTGGCAAGTTAATATTTTGCCACATAGCCAGTTAGGTATGAATACATGCACGATGCACTTTATTAGTAAGCATTATTACTTGTATACATGCATCTATGGCGCTATGCTTATATATATATATTTTTGCCAATATGTATATAATACATAAGATATATTGAATTATTAGGCATATAGGGTGACAGATACACTATACTGTAGCACCTATATATCAGATACCGTATATGTTTATGATAAATTGTTTGTATATCTAATGATTTATTATATAGGTATTTGGAATGTTAACATGCACTATGCACTTTAATAGTCTGAATATATGCATATATGCTGATATTCCTGTATTCCAGCATTTAGACACATATATGTATTTAGTTAATTATGTATATAAGTAGTTATGATATATGTATATGTATATTTATATTTGTAGTTATGATATATTATATTTTATTCTATTTTATTACTATGAGGTAGCTAATGAGTCACTTAATATTAATGACTGGTAGATATATAGGAAGGCACTGAGTTGTTTTTATTTTTAATACATAGCTAGACAATGTCTGCTGTATATAGATAGATGTTTCTGCATAATATACTGTTTATTGTATTTTATTTTACTTTATTTTTGTTATGTTTCCATTTCTTTTTCTGTTTGGTTTATATTATACATTAACTGGTTCACAATATACTCAATTGTATATAGGGGTTTGTAACTTTAAGCTCTAGCCATGCTAGTTAAAAGAGATGGCTGTTTTTAATTAGTATTTTAATTGTCTTAACTGCTTCAATTAGATGAATGTTCACACTATAAAAACTGAGCTGCTACTATGTATGTTGAAATCTGATGAAGCGTATCTTGGATACGTGAAAGCGCTCATTTCACAATTTATGTTTTTGGAATAAAGAAGGAGTTATTTTATCCAGGACTGAGTTTTGCCTTTGTGGAGATTGAACTGCAGTAGTCGTCGTGCTTGGTTCACTTGTGTTTTTTATCTACTATGAACCTTATGCGCTGAGAGGGCAGCAAGACAGACTTTGACCAATTGAATGTAATTCCCAGGGTAGCACCCAGGGAGATGGTGGCTTTGAGGTTGTCCATTAGTAGATGACTGGTGGTGGCAGTCAGGAGCCAGTCGTCCAGATAGGGAAACACTTGGAATCCAAGACTCCTCAGGTGAGCAGTTACTACTGCCAAACATTTGGTGAACACCCTGGGGGCTGTGGTGAGACCAAAGGGCAGACCACAAAATTGGAAATGACTGTCTCCCAGGCTGAAGCGCAGATACTTCCTGGACGCCCGATGTATCGGTATGTGATAATAGGCGTCCTTGAGATCTATGGAGCACATCCAAACATCCTTCTCCAATAATGGGAGAATGGATTGTAACGTGACCATTGAATTTGGATTTCGTGACGGATTGGTTTAGTCTGCTGAGATCCAATATTGGTCTCAGGTCCCCTGTCTTTTGGCACTAAAAGAACCTTGAGTAATTTCGGATCCGATCTGGTCTGTGGGGACCGGTTGGATGACTCCTTTTCTAGCAGCTTTAACGCTTCTGCGGCTGCAATTTCCCTTTGACTGGGTGGTGGGTCCGGGATTTTTGGACGGTGGGGGTGAGTGTGTGTATGGAATGGTGTAACCTCCGGCAATAATCCGAAGCACCCATCTGTCCTGAGTGATTGACTCCCAGGCTTTTAGGTGCTTGGCAAAACGGCACCCGACTGGCTCCGGAGCAGCACAGCCGGGCAATCCCTCATGAAGTGTGGGAGGCTGAAGAGCCACGAAAGGACTCGCGGTCTCCAGAATTGCGGGGCCCTCTGCCGCCTCTGGGACGGCGTCTCCCAGAAAAATTTCCCCGTCCTCTGCCTCTGGAAGGGGAATCTTCCTGCTGTTGATGGAAAAACTTACGTGATTTGCGGAACCACATTTTTCCTCCTCCTTTAGCCTTGGGATAAGGCCGAAAGGGAGTGGAATAACGTGCACCTACGGCAGATAAAGTTTTTCCTTCTTGCTCACAGCGGGTAAGAGTGTCTTTAACCTTAGGTCCAAACAAAGAGGACCCATCAAAGGGTGCGTCGGCGAAGGAAGACTTGAAGGCCTCCGCAAAATGACACAAACGGAGCCAGGCTTGTCTCCGTAGAGCCACGCCTGTGCCTGCCGCTCTACCCGCCCCTTCGGCCGCATATGAAATGAGCCTCATGGACGAGTTAGAAATTGAAGCAAGGATAGCCAACTGAGAGCTAACCGACTGGGCTAGCTGCTCAGGTAGGTTACCTGAGAGGGAATCTGACAGCTCCTTGACCAGATCCCTCTGAAGCCTAGTAAAATGTGCCAAATAATTCAGGGACCTTAAAGTAAAGGCCGCTGAAGTCAGGGTACGCTTCCCGTACCGGTCCATGCTCCTAGACTCCTTATTAGGAGGATGGACGGACGTTGAAGCCTCTGCCACGTCCTGTTGTGTAGCAGATGCCACCACCATGGCATCTACAGCCACGCCTTTAGTGAGGAATTCCTTCTCGGGTGGGGCAGACAAAAATTTGTTAGGACGAGAAGGGACTGGTTCCACGGTATCTGGATGTTCCCACGCCCTCCGACAAACTAAATCCAGGAGCTCGTCGAGGCGGAGACACCCAGGAGGCGGAGGGCTGAGCCCCAAAGGCCTTGAGGAGCACTGACTCATCAGCAGAGGGGGGTTTGGATATCCAGCCACCTCGTTGTTTGAGGATCTCTAAGATGTCTGCAAATGAGACATCATCCGAGGTCGACTGGGGACCCTCCGCATCATCAAGATCAGTGTCCGATGTAATAGACTCGGGGGAGTCCACGTGCTTACTCTTGCACGATCTCTTCCTTGGGGGCTCCTCTGAAGACAACTCCGAAGAACCCTCAGGAGGAGGGGAACCCCCAATGGGGGTAACCTCAGGCCCAGGGGCTCCACTGCCTAAGGACAGGGGAACTGCCAAAGACCCAGTCTCCACGCCCAGGGAAGGTGCCGGTAAAGCCGGAGAGATGGCCAAAGAAGACTTGGCCAAGGCACTCCTCATAGCTGTGAAAGCCGGACCCCCAGAATCCTGGGAGTGTCCGGTCCCCGGAGCCATGATAGCAGACGGAAGTCCCGCAGCCGAAGCACCGAGAGGGAGGCTCGGAACCGACAGCATAGGTCCCGAAACATCACCCCCAGGTCCAGCCGAAGAAGTCCGTGTACCAAACTCGGACCCGAAGGCCGGGGTTGGAGTAAGGGTCGGAGCCGACCCTAAGACCTCCACCGGCTCCAGCAGCACCTGCTCCGACAGAGCCGAAGCGGTCGGAGGAGGAATGGCAATGACATGGGCATGGGCTGTCGGCTCCGAAGCCAACTGGGTCGGAGCCGAAACAAATTTTTGAAAGACTGGGGACTGGAACAGTCTTTGGAGCACCCTGTCTATGTCCGAATCTGACATCCTCGATGACCTAGAGGATACTGAACGGGTTCGAGATGGCCTCTCCAACGGCCCCAAGGGGCTAGGGGACCGGCTCCGAGGCGACTCGATGACTATCGGCGCCGAAGGAATACCCACACTAGTTTCCATCGGTGCCGAGGAGGACTTCGGCGCCGAGGAGGAAGTGTCTGAGCGGACAACCTTTGTCGGCTCCGAGACCAGTGGACCCGACGAAGGTGACCCGCCTCTCGATGCCCCAGCCATCGGCTCCGAAGCCAGAGGAGTCGAGACTGGTGGCATCGAGGCAGACCGTTCCGCCCTCGGCTCCGAAGTCCTTGGAGCCGAAGGAGAAACCTGCCTATGTCTTTTGGCGGTCGGATCCGACGGACTGGTCGGAGCCGACGCCCTTTTCTTTTTAGCCGGAGAAGGAGAGTATGCTAAAGCTTCTTCAAAGGAGGGTTTAATAAGACCTTTTAATATGAGCTTATTTTTCCTCTCTTGGAGGACCCTCGAGGAAAAAGCGTGACACACGCTGCAGGACTCCTGCAAATGTTTTGCACCCAAACAATAAACACAGAGAGAGTGGTCATCTGTGATAGACATTTTAAAGTTGCACTTGGTGCACTTTTTAAAGCCTGAAGGCCTAGGTATCTGAGACATTCCGGTGAATTAAAACCCAAAACACAGTACAACACTGTAATTAGAAAGAAATTCTCTCTTCTTAAACCTCTTTACAAGAAAGAGAAACTATCAACAATATATAGGATCCGAGATCCCTAAACAAAACAGAAGTCACCTGCAATCAAAAAGACCGGGAAAGGCCTTTCCACACAAGAGGTACTCCTAGTCAACACTCACAACACAAGAATTTACCAAGTAAATCTCACCAAACTCACTCTAAACACAAGAATAGCTGTTAAAACAGCTTTTGTTGAAGAAACAAGAAATTCCTGACAGAAAAACTAGTGAAATTAATCACTACTTAGCTCAGCCAGCTCGAGACCACGTCTTCACTAGTTAGCGGCAAACGAGATCTGGGGGACTGGTAGTGGTGCATCCTGGGATATAGTAAGCTCAGCCAATAAGAGACTTCGCTCTTTGGCATAAGCGTGCCGAGTCGGAGCCGAGGGATCGGCTCCGAACCCATCAGTCAGAATGTAGGCGAGATAGGATCACATAACATCGTATGTTATAACAAACTGAACAGTAGGGGTCAGGGATTATGGAAGATGTGTACTGAGAGAAAACTGGTCCACCCACCACACCACCTCCCTTCTCATAAAACCTAGCATTGGAATATGAACAGATTTGTGTTGATGCTGAGATCACAATTATCTGAGGTACCATTTATTATTTCTCATGGGAGGTCTGGTAAAGGGACTCATGGTAATTACATAATTTTAGAAACCCAGAATCCTGAGAAATTCCTTGACAGATAACCAAGAAGAAGAAAGGGTCTACCCAAGGATGTAGCAAGAAGACATCCAGGGAAAACTACTCTGTTTGAAGGGGTAAAGGAAGTGTATGTGTAAGTTCACTTGAAACCCCAGACTGTGGAGGAGTTTCATGACACTTGTCAAAGAATCTTAACAGTTGAAAAACAGTCTGCAAATATGACAATCACCAAAATGTGCAACTATATAAACTGGTGTTTTAGTGTTTCCACTTTGTTCTGATGAAGTGTATTGTTATACATGAAAGCGCTCAACTACTAGATTGTTCAGAGGTCTATTTACAATAAAGTAGATGTCTTTATGGACTTTCGGAATTCCGAATACCTTTTGTATTCAATAAAGGATTACCACTTCACAAAAACAACGAAAAGGAAAAGGCAACAGCCTGAAAAACAACGCCAGTTCATGAATGAAATTTATTACAACTTAGCGCCTCGGCATAATAGCCTTCAATGAGTACAAGTTACAAGCACACACCCACTCCAATATATAACACAATTAATCAAGCAATTACATAAATTAATCAATAAAAAATAAATTAACATTTAAAGAGAAAATATCCAGTATGGAAGAAAAATAACAATACTATTCATACAAAACTTATAATAAACATTTCAAATTAACTTCTAAATTTAAACCATTAGGAGACATAGTATTATATTTCAAAATATAAATAGTTTCTTTAAATAACAAAATATTTTTAATTAATGTATCATCACCTTTTCTAATAAAAATATTTTCTAAGACACAACATTCAAACATTTCTATATTACTATTATGACATTCCATAAAATGTACAGCAATAGGACTAGTTAATACTCTTTTTTTAATATCTCTAACATGCTCTTGCATTCTAGTTTTGAATTTTCTTTTTGTCTCACCAATATAGTATAATTTACATGGACATCTAACACAATAAATAACCCCTACAGAATTACATGAAAAACTATTATTAGGAGTAAATGGAATTCCATTAATATTGTCAAAATATGGCTTGATAAATTTACATATATTACACTGGCCACAAGGATTAGTACCTACTATAACCAAATTTTTATATATATTATCTACTGGAAAAATGTAATAAGTATTAATTAATTTATCAGATAAATTTTGACCTCTTTTGAAAGATATTTTAGGAACAATAGGGAAAATTTTATAAAGGTTTTTATCTGAAATTAAAAATTTCCAAAAATATTTAATAATATTCCAAATTTTGTCACTATACAAATTATAGATAGTGACAAAGTAGATATCTAATACTTTATGTATAGAACTCCTTAAACATTTATTGTTCCTGCTAACAGAACTAGCCTCATTCATAAAAGGCAAAAAATTACTTATTTCTATGTTATTACTAATAATCAATTTATTACCTTTAATAGGATTAGTTTTATCCATTAATTTATTAATGCAGAAATCTAATATATCCATGCTATATCCTCTTTTCAAGAACATAATAATACTATCATAGATATTCTGTTCTAAATCAAATTCATTATTGCATAGTCTAGATAGTCTTATAATTTCTCCATAAGGAATAGCAGATAGAGTATGGGGGGGTGGCAACTAGTTCCATAAAGAAACTGATGACCATCCATAAACTTACGATATACTGTAGTATGAACCTGATCACCCAATATACCAGTTAACATAATATCTAAATAATGGACTTTACTGCCAAACTGTAGACCATCAAAACGTAAATTATATTTATTATTATTAAGGTCTGAGAAAAACTCATAAACATATTCAATACCACCGCTACAAAGAAAAATTAAATCATCTATGTAGCGGTAGTAACACAAAACATAATTTTTATAGAATTTGTTAGTATATACATATTCCAACTCAAATTTACCCATAAAAAGATTGGCATACATAGGGGCAAACGATGCCCCCATAGCAGTACCTTTTAGTTGATGGTAAATAGATTGATTGAAACTAAAATAGTTATTAGAAAGGCAGAAAGAAGTTAAGTCCATTATATAGTGGGTGGTAGGATTATCCCCCAGAAAATAAAATAATGCCTGCAAACCATCAAAATGTTTAATGTTAGTGTAGAGACTGACAACATCTACACTAACCCAAAACATATTATCTGTCCAAGTAATATGACTTAGTTTATCAATAAAGTCAAAAGAGTCTCTAATATAGGATTCTAATTTAAATACATAGGATGACAGATAATTATGGACAATTATACCTATATTTTGGCAAAAATAATTACTAGCAGAGACAATAGGACGTCCAGGTGGATTATTCATATTTTTATGAAGCTTGGGAAGACAATAAAAGTGGCTAGATTACAATTTTCCAAACAAATTTTTTGTCAAAGTCATCCTTGGAAATATATCCCAATCTTACCCCCTTATCTAATAAAGTAGTACATTCTTTTAAGGCTGTCACATACTTATCCTAATCACTAATTTCATAGGTTGATGAATCATTTAAATGTTCCATACACATGTCTAAATATTGCTTATTATTCAGTATAACAATTTTATTGCCCTTATCAGATTTTTTAATGACAATATCATGTCTACTTGAAAGATTTTTCATAGCCATCCATTCATTTTTAGTCATATTGCATAATTTTTGATCATTCCTACATACATTTAACATTTCTTGTAATGAAAAATGAATCATTTCAGAGAAATGAACAATGTTGCAGTTATTATATGGAGGAATAAACTTGCTATGAAAATTAATACCTTCAGTATTAAGCGTAGAGTAAGCTGAAGAATATTGAGAAGGCAAAGATTCATCAGAAAAACAAGAATAATAGCTATCTATACTAGAATCACCATCAGTATCACCAGATAACATATTAGAAACAGGCTCATCATAAGCAGAAATTTTTTTATCATTTGAAAAAAAATATCTCAAATGAGGTTTTCTAACAAATTTAAAAAACTCTTGTTTCAATATATGGTGTCTAGGGAAAGACAGTGGGAACAAATTTAAGACCATATTGCAATACAGTTTGTTCTTCATTAGAAATATTGCAGCCAGAAATATTAACAACATTATTATCACTCAGTAAGACAGGGCTAGAAAAATCAAGTCCATCTACCCCTCTTAAATGTTTGTCTAGATTGCCCTTCACCCGGAGAAGAACCCGTAGCAAAGTCTTTCTTTTTGTATCCTCGTCTGGAATTGTTGCCATCACTCCGAAAACGCTGTTGATGCCCTAACGAATCATTAGCGGCTGGAAGAGGTGGAAAATCAGTATCTGAATCTGTGGTTAAACCATAACCATCAGAGGAAGCAAAAGATACAGAAAGCTGTTTTTTGTTATTTTTAATATGTACTTGTTTTTTTGAGGGGTGAAAAACTTTTTTTCGTTTCCAAAGGAATGCTCGCCCATTGTCATAGTCTTTAATGTCTCTCTTAATTTTCACAGATTTATACTGTATCTGTTCAGTCTCATACTTGTGTAAATTATCATTCAAATTAGCAAAAACATCATTAACCTTAGACATACCAATATCAGCCAATAATTTGGAATGCATAACATGTAATTGTTCTTGTAATTTCAATAAAAGAAGCTGTTCCCTTTCTACAAGAATCTTAACCCACTCCATAGCACAGTTGTGGGCCGCCGAAAGCCAGCGGTCTTTGAATATCAAATCATCACTGTCTGCATTATCAAACGGTGTCGCTGGGCTTTTAAAAGCCCGTAAGCCTCGTGGAGAAATGTCAAGATCCACATATCTTTGAAGCCCTAATAAATTAAAATGACACCGTGTTTCCCTAAAAAGCAGCTTTTCAAATTCTTTTATATTATCTTGAATGTCCTGCGGAAACGTAGGATTAACAGTACGGCCACCTAAAGAACCGAAGGGGTTCATAAATTTCTGCTGCCTATCTTGCAAAAATTTAGTAATATATTCAGAGGAAACGTTACCATGAGGTGCTGCATTCACTGCAGGGTCTGCTCGATAGGAATTAGTAGCGGAGCCGGCACCATGTAACCTGCTGTTTAGTTGAATATCCATGGTTACTGAAGAGCCCAGCACATCCATAGGAGCATTCGCTCTCACCATACCTTCAGTAGTCGGCAGAATTGCAGGAAGCCCACCTGTAACATCCTTCATGGCCTTCGGTCTAACAATCTGGTCAGGAGCCGCTGTAGAAACGGGAAACAAATCATTCACCCCTCTACAATTACCACGAACAGCTGAAGGGGATGCAGCATTAATAATGTTAACAGTTCTCTCATTGGTACCATCAACAGCGTTAACATTTCTTCCATAGTCACCATCCGAATTAGCAGTGAATCCATTAACAGACGGAGAAAAATTCTCTCGAAAAACTCTAGGAGTGTTTAATAAAGAACTGGTATCCATGTCCAAATCACAAAAACAACGAAAAGGAAAAGGCAACAGCCTGAAAAACAACGCCAGTTCATGAATGAAATTTATTACAACTTAGCGCCTCGGCATAATAGCCTTCAATGAGTACAAGTTACAAGCACACACCCACTCCAATATATAACACAATTAATCAAGCAATTACATAAATTAATCAATAAAAAAATAAATTAACATTTAAAGAGAAAATATCCAGTATGGAAGAAAAACAATACTATTCATACAAAACTTATAATAAACATTTCAAATTAACTTCTAAATTTAAACCATTAGGAGACATAGTATTATATTTCTAAATATAAATAGTTTCTGTAAATAACAAAATATTTTTAATTAATTTATCATCACCTTTTCTAATAAAAATATTGTCTAAGACACAACATTCAAACATTTCTATATTACTATTATGACATTCCAAGGTCTATTTACAATAAAGTAGATGTCTTTATGGACTTTCGGAATTCCGAATACCTTTTGTATTCAATAAAGGATTACCACTTACCTCCACGTTTGCTCTTGCTGGTCTACTTGGTTGTTTTATGGCATTGGTCTGGACCGTGCATCTCCCCCGTGCATAGAATTTAGTTGGTTTGGTCTATTTACAATAAAGAACATCTGTTTTTATGGTATTTCAACACAGCGTGGATCGTGGTCTTTTTCTGTGGGACATTTTGCGTTGGTTACAAGTTACTTGTTGCACCCTCAGTTATTTTTTGGAGATCGTTGTCTGGTTGCAGCCATGGATTCCACCAATGAAGGGTTCGTTAACTTCTCTCCTGTCCGGAGGGACGAAATGGACAAGGTTCATTCTGAACTTGCCATACTTAAGGGAGAGATTACCCGGTTGATCGAATTGATGACGCCGCCTACTAAACTGACAGCTGTAACGGCCAATCGGGTCGAACAGGAACTGACATCTCCTGCACGCTCCAATTCAGTACGTCTACTTTCTGATAACGACAGTATGGACGAGATTCCGAACGGGCAGAAGCCTGTTGTGCCTTCTAATTCTCTTTTGGCAGGACCTGGCAGTAATGGGGGATTTTTAAACCTCACTGGCGGGTCGCTCAACCGTTTGGATGACGTGTATCTCATTTCTGGTGCTAAACCGAAACGTGCACCACCAAAAAGGACATATTCTGTTAAAGATGGGCTCCATATGGGAACTTTTGAAGCCACGCAAGGTATAGTGAAAACAGCTGTGCCTAATGCTAGCGAGCCAAGTAGTGTTAACTATAAAGTTAATTTGGACAAATTCTTGAATATGCCATATGAATTTAGTTGTGGAACAAAAACTGACAACAATTTTAACAAAAACGACAAGGTTAATCATACCCTGAAAAGCATGATTTTTGAACTTGGTAACAAACTTAACAAAATTAAGAATTTACGAGTAGATAACATGTACCTTCGTAAATGCATTGTATGTATCATCATTCCCATGGGTCTTCGTTTTTTCAAACAACCCATTGGGATAGATATGAATGTTGAAAATGTTAAAAAATGTGAAGATATGTTTAACAATTTTGGTAAACAATTTATTGAATTTATTTTATCATGTAATGACCATAAATTAAGTGTTCTAATGGAAGAGGCTGACAAGATCAGTCAGTCCATTACTCACGATTTGATTTTTCCTCAGTGGGAGAAATTATATGAAAAACAGTTTCAATATGCTGAAAGTATTGGTAGAAAAAGTTTTGATAGGAAATGCAAAAAATTTTCCAGGGGTTTAAAACAATATGAAAATGGGACCATGTATAAATGGAATAGGAACAATGTAGGGCTTAACGGTGCCTTTCACAATGGTTTTAACAAGGGTACCAATGGTGTAGACTCTTCCAGTGGTGTGGGTGTGGATGATTTTTTATACCAAGAGGGTGGGAGGGGTTACAGAAGGCAAGAGCTTGGAACGAAACAGGGTACAAACAAACGTTGGTACCATCACAGGGAACAATAGGTAGAGATTTATGTGATGACAAAACTAATCAACCATTGTTAGAAAACACTAACAATATTGTGAACATTCAAGGGGATATTAAAGTGTATAATTACACTTCATTCCCGGTTACTAAAGAACATTTTTCTATATTCACCAAAGGGATGAAATATACACCCAGTAAATCTTTTGATTTAGTTGACACATTAGTAGAATTCAAACTATTCCTTAGGAAGTTAAACTTGGGAGTATTTTTTCATGACCATTTGGGAAAAGCGTCAACTAGTAACAGACTCAAAAAAAGAAGTTCGTTTACACCACCTATACACAAAACTTTATTGTCTTTTGAGAATGTGGTTACCAAGCAATTTTATGCCCTGTTTAATCAAATGAGTCACTGTCCATCTAATAATCATGATAGATCATTGGGGAAAATTTTGGATACCCTAAGTGAAAACAACATCAGGATCATGTCAGCTGACAAAGGGGGTGGTATTGTGTTGTATGACCAAAACGCTTATATAGCGAAGATATTTGACATATTAAACAATTCCACTCAATATGAGGTTTCCAGCCTCAACCAGATTAATATAGCCCACCACAGAATTGATCTATTTCTGGAAGAATTTCTGTTGGACGACAGAATTGATGAGGACCTCTACAAGTTTTTGAAGGTTGATTTTCCTGAATTAGCCACTATTTTCGGAATTCCGAAAGTCCATAAAGATGTGATAAACCCGCCTTTTAGACCCATAATTGCAGGTAGCCACAGTAAAACATTCCAATTTGGTAGAGTTGTTGACTGTTGGCTCAAGCACATTATGGAAGGGACTAAACACATCATTAGAGACTCGTGGGAATTCCTAGGTATTTTTTCTAATGACCTGTGGAGTTCTGATATGATCTTTGTCACGGTTGACATCAAGGATCTTTTCTCCTGCATTCCCAAGGAAGATGGGTTACGTGGATTTACAACTTGTTTGAGGAAACACAGTGGAATTAGCTGGGAGAAGATCCAGCTTATAGTGGAATTCACCGAAATTGTTCTTGAGAACAATTATATCTACTATGAAGGCGAGTATTATCGACAAATTTCGGGTGTGGCTATGGGGGCAGCTTGTGCCCCCATTTATGCCAACCTCGTACTCCTGGATTGGGAAGAAGAATTTGTTTTAAACACTGAATGGATGGAACACATTTCTTATGTTCGTTACCTGGATGATTTATTTATACTGTGGAAGGGTGATACTACACAACTTTCTAACTTTATTGATTATATCAACCAGACAACTACCTATTTAGAATTTGTACATCAACACAATAGGGTTGGTATCAACTATTTGGATGTATTTTTATATAGTGATGGTACATCCTTTCAATCCAAGATTTACAGGAAAGATACATTTAGTAATGGTTATCTTGATTTTAGTAGTAGTCATCCTTATTCTCAGAAACGCAGTATATTAAAGGGGCAGTGTATACGAGCTGCGAGGATGACATCAGGGAAAAAGGAAATGGAGTTGGAAATTGATTTCATTGGGAGAATGTTCAAGGATAAAGGGTACCCAATTCATTTGATTAAGGATGTGACACAGTACGTGGTTCAAGAGTGGGGGAAGAAGTATCCACCTTTGTTGGGGAAAGGGTCAATCCCACTTGGTATGAACATCAAGTCCAAAGTGAGTAACAATATTAAGGACTCAATAGATATAAACAAAAGGGAAGGGCAGTATTCCAAGTCTTTTATTCTTAAATATGGCAAACATGTTGGCAAGGTCAAAGACATTGTCACTACAAACTGGAACATAATCACCAGTGATGAGAGTATTAAAGAATATGTTTGCGACAGGCCTATATTTGTGTACAAAACGGGGCTCAACATCAAAAGCCTTATTGAATTGAAGGCCAGTAGGCAATTTTGGAACACCAACAATAAGTGTAGAGGGACCAAGAAATGTGGTCGTTGTTCCCAATGTGCCTTTATTTTTGAGGATGATTGTTGTACACTTAAAAATGTCAACAGGAATAAAATTTGGTTTGCCAATGGGAACTGTCAGTCCAGACATTTGGTATACTTAGCAATGTGTTGTTCATGTTCCTGTTTTTATGTCGGGAAAACCGACAGGCAATTAAAAAACAGGATTTATGACCATACATATTGTATGAGGAAAAAAGATGACAACAACGCTTTATTTCGACATATTGCTAACAGTTATACCTGTGAGAAGTTTAAGTTTGCTATTTTGGAAATTGTGAAGGTCAACCCTAGAGGTGGTGATATTAAGAGTATTGTGGGTGAGAAGGAAATCAAATGGCAATTAAAGTTGAATGCAGCCAGTTTTCCAGGTCTCAACGAGATGATTCCCACTAAGCCACTGATCAGGAATGTTTAACAATCACAGTTTCATAAGTTTAAAAAAAAAAAAAAAATCACACCCTCATATAACACAACACACCACGGTAGAGATTATACACAATTTATTATTCTTGGAGGTGGAAATCAGTGCAAGGAAGCACAGCATGTATTTTATTTTATTTTTGGAATACACACAAATTTCATTGCTGGGAATTGTTATTTTTCATATGTGTTTTATATTATTATTATCCCTGGTCTGGCAGCTTACTGCATTTATTCTGTTCAGGTTTTATTCCACATGGAATTCAGTACATATGTACAACTAGTTTTTATTTTTGACTAATATTGATGTGGTATATTATCAATTCATATTGTGATATACAATAATTTTTAAATACTGATTTTAATTTATTCATCTATTTTTATTATAGGATGTTTAGGTAGTGTCGATTAACCTTGGGTTATACAGCATAATGAACTTTTTTAGTGTATTTGAATGCTGTAGCTTTAAAAGGGAAGGGAGTTGTATCAATTAATTAATTTTGGCGGTTTTTCAACTATATAAACTGGTGTTTTAGTGTTTCCACTTTGTTCTGTTGAAGTGTATTGTTATACATGAAAGCGCTCAACTACTAGATTGTTCAGAGGTCTATTTACAATAAAGAACATCTGTTTTTTGGTATTTCAACACAGCGTGGATCGTGGTCTTTTTCTGTGGGACATTTTGCGTTGGTTACAAGTTACTTGTTGCACCCTCAGTTATTTTTTGGAGATACTTGTCAAAGAATCTTAACAGTTGAAAAACAGTCTGCAAATATGACAATCACCAAAATGTGCAAAGACATGAATGACTTGAAGTCTGCAGTAAGCAATAACTGGACACAAGACGATTTTTAAATATCTTTGGTGAAATTAATACACCAAAGTGTAAAACAAGAAAACTGATAAAGTAAGCCAGATACAGAAAATCTTAAGAAATGTCTGAAATCTTTACCAATCATATTCTGATGATGAGCAAATTTTAAGTCCAACTTTACCATGAAACTGAGTAAAGTAACGAGAGGTTACAGGGTTTGGAGGAATACAATTTTGAACTTTGGGATTCTGACAAAAAGATTGAGAAAGGAAAGGTCTGGGACTGGTCTCCAAGTTCTTGGTCTATCTGGCACCAGACAAATCACTGAACTTTGCCTCTATGACCTCCTGAAAAACATTAATTCCAAAATGGGAGACAAAAAAGGATACTTGGTTTACAGGACGAGGAGGAATCTACCAAAAAGGGGAAAGGGACTTCCAGTGCCCTCTGTACCTCTGCTGGATGATTTTCCGAATCTGTTTGTCTGAAATAATCCAATGCTACTGATGATGATGAAGACCTAACACTGAGGAACAGACGTCCATGATGGTAATTGGGGGTGTAGGTGGGGGCCTAGAGATGCAAGTAGTCAATCTGACTTTTTTGGGCTGTCCTTGGTTCTGTGAGGTTTTTTATTTTTACAGCCTCCTTACCACTACTTTTAAAAATCTTATTTGTTAGCACCTTGCTGCTTAAATTGCTTTTTGAAAAAGCATGCTCAGTTAGACAAAGTTATTATTAAACTTGAAAACAAGAGGGTTGGAAAATTTGGGTCACCCCTTGAATCAATTTCCTCTCTCTCAAATCTTTTAAGAACCCTAGCAGCAGAAGTGCCAAATAGAACATCCTTGTTAAAGGGAGAATTTAAAATCTCAGTTTTAACATATCCTAGTACGTTTATGAGAATGTAACCAGACAAATCTTTTCATAACTTGACACCATAAGAGTAGTTCTCAAGACAGTATTAGCAGAATCAAAAGAACACTTTAGAGAGCAATGCTTACATGATAAGGTACAATTAACCCATTCAATGAATCCTTTATATCAGGAGAGAGAAGGTTAGCAGTTGTCCGTCTTGTATTTTCATAAGAAGTCAATAAAAATTTTAACACGAGCCTGACTTTTCAAAATTATGAAAGTTAATGTAGCAGAAAATATTTTCTTTCCAAATCTATCAAAAGTGTCCCCATCCTTGTCAGAGAGAATGGGATTAGCAATCTTTCAGTAGCAGAAGATTTAGATAAGGAAATAACTGCAGAGTCTGCTTTAGGATTACAGCAATATTTATGAGTCTGAGGTACTTATTATATCCTATCAGACTTTTTAGTAGTAGGAAGTTAACAGTCAGGCAAACTGCAAGCTGATGAGAAAACATCCTATAAAGCTGATAAAACAGGAAACTGTGAAATATCCAACTGTAGAAAACAGTGATGTCATTCTGTTCTCACTGACATATCTTTCACCTTAGCCACTGTTCGAGAAAACAATCTCTCTTCTGGAGGAAAATCTTAAGCAATACTTTCTTCAGAATCTTTAGCTTGAGGAGAAATCACTGTTCTTCTGCATGAGAATCAGTGCCAGAATGAGAAGAAATTATTTTTTTCTTTTTTTTTTTCTGTTTGAAGTAAAAGAAAAAAGTTGAACAATTAGAAACAGAAATGAATTATTTTGTTGATCCCAGCAAATGGTCTCTGTCTATAGTAAAAGAAACAGAAATAACATTATTCATTTTACTTTCTTTTCCTGGGAGACTCCCTGGCAAGACTGATTCATAGCAGGGGCATTTCCTGTTCTCTAGCCTGCCTATGAGGTAGATCCTCATTCGACCCTTCCCTTTAAATCGACTATAGTGGTTCCCACCCAGTGAAGACAGTCCTACAGCAGCAGAAGACGTATCTAACCACTGGGACCAAGAGGCATAATGAGTGTTCTGAAGAACCAAGTCCTGCCACAGCAGTCACCCACTGGCAGCTTAGAGCCTGACATCCAAGGACTAATTTTTTAGTTTTCTTCTTCTTGTGGACAAGGAAAGGAAGGACCAAGGAGACCTGTAACTGCTCATTTGTTCGGCCAAAAAAAAAAGAACACTGAAAACCAAGTTGAGGAGTCGGAGTGTCTGTAAACCTCCTGACAGGAAAATAAGCATTTTTAAAGTTCCTTTTTTAAATCATCATTTAAGACATAGGCATAAATTAACAGAAAAAAAATTAACTTTTTTCATGCATTACAAATTATATACACTTTCTTTAGAACAGCTGTCTTTCACTCCAACATTACATAAACTGCTCATTTCCAGCCTTCTCTTAAACTGCACTCCTCCTGCTCCTGATTATTCTGCATGCTTTGTTCCTGCAAATTCCATTTACTTCGATGTAATTTGCTCCTTCCTTTTTCCAAGGATCTTTCTTCTTGTTCTTTTCTATCTAACAATATTCAATACTTCAGTTAAAGTTTGTTTAGATTTTGATTTCCATTTTCTAGTAATTGCTTTTATTGTCAGCCAATATCATTAAATTTAACAAGGCTTTACTATGTCTAGATATTTCAGATCCTGTGTCCCAGCTCAAAAGAATCATTTCCCTAACATTTAGGGTAGGAAGAGACGAGCTAGAAATGGTGACATATAACCAATCTACAGGAACGTCCCCCAAATAAATAAATGGTATTCCTGTGGAAGTTTGGAAGCTAGGAGGAAAAAAAATGATAAAGATCTGGAAGGTTTTAACAGGAGTATCAACATCATGGAAGAAAGTAGTGGTAGCTGTAATATCTAAAAGTGGTAAAGA
The DNA here is from genome assembly GCF_019279795.1 of Protopterus annectens. NCBI lineage: Eukaryota > Metazoa > Chordata > Ceratodontiformes > Protopteridae > Protopterus > Protopterus annectens. The sequence continues at coordinate 622,486,419 of NC_056739.1, forward strand.
TCTAGCAGATCCAGCTTCATTTCAATACTAAACCATGATTATAAAGCGTTTGTCTATAATGTTTAAAAGAATGACAAAAGTCATGCCAAAATTGACAGATGTGGAGGGGAGGCAAACATTTGACATAAACAGAACACTGATGATTCAAAGGGAAGCATGATTCAAAGGGAAGCAAAATGTGAGAAAATACCATTGTTGTTGGTGGGTCCTGATGCAGAGAAAGTATTTGTCAGAGTAAGCTGGGGCCTTATGAGCAAGGCAATGGAAACTTTTGCATTCCCTGATAAAATTGTACGGTTGATGAGGAGGATATATAAGGAATCAGACACAGGTAAATTAAAGTGTTTGCATGGTAGTCAAGAAAAGCGGTCTCTGTTTGCAGATATTATTGTATACCTAATAACACCAGGAAAAGGACATTACTGTGTTATATAACATTTTGAGACAGTTTAAAATCTTTTCAGGATACAAAATTAATGAAGATGAAACAAAGTCAACATATGTACCCCCATATGAATTCGTTCAGCAATACCATATTTATAGGACATGATAAAATGAAGTATTTAGGAGTATAGATTAAAATGATTATGGTGTGGCAGCTAAGGATATGTGGGAAGAGACTAAACAAAAGAGAATACAAAAGCTGCAAACCTGGAAGCTCTGTTACGTGGATATGGATAAGATACAAGCAGTTAAATTTTTTTTTTAGTCCCTTTAGTCTTGTACACAGGTCAAGCATATATTTACCAACCAGAGGGGAAGCTGATAACAATTAATAAAGAGCTGAAGGATTTTATCTGGGAGGGTAAGACAGCAAGAGTCAAGTGGGGTAAGCTGATTCTTCCAACACAACAAAGTGGACTGTATCTATTTGACTTCAAGAATTGGCTAAGCTTCTGGTGTCATTCTAAGGGGATCCAGTATCTGTCTGCCTGGGATAACATGATCGACAAACCACAATGCTTTGCCAGAGATGGCCTGCACCTGTCACCGCTGGAATTCAGGATACTGGTTAAGACTCTAGCCACCCCTATAGTGCCTTTTTTAGGCAACGTTCAAATGGCAAATTCACACCGTAACAGGTACAAGCAAGCAGAATCTGAGGGTATTGCTACTCAATGCTAGAAGTCTAAACCTCAAAATGCACTCACTCGAGGCACTCCTTAAAATGGAGAACATCGACATCTGTGCAGTGACAGAGACCTGGTTCAAGGCTCCAGAGAGTACCCCTGCATTACCAGGCTATAATTCATACCACACCTTTCAGCCACCTAACCTAGACTGAAACACTAAAGGCGGAGGTGTGTCCATATTCGTTAAGGATATCCACACCCACAGGCTAGTTGCTCAGCATAATGCATTCGAGATTATCCAAGTGCAACTAACTCTAGGCAAGACAGCAATCCAAATTGTAGCTTGCTGCAGATCCCCCACCATTCCCCAGGATCCCCACTCCTCATTTTTTGATACACTGGAAAATATTAGGTTACAACCTAACACCCTAATAATGGGCGATTTCAACTACCCCACCACTAACTGGGAAAACTACTCATGTACCAACTCTTGTGCTTAACATTTTCTGAAATTCATAAATTCCAATGCCTTGCATCAACTTATCCACACCCTCACCAAGGGCAGCAATATCCTAGACCTGATTATTACCAACATGGGCAACCGGTGCTCCACAATAGAGGTCAATTCTTCATTGGTCAGATCCGACCACAAGCTAATCACCCTAGACATCCAGATCCTTCCCCTACCCCCCATTAGAGAAACCACCATAAAACTTTTCTCCAAAGCAAGCTTCACGCTTCTTAAGACAGAAGTGGCAAACTTCACGACACCCATACTGACGGACAATAGAGGTATGACTGCTGAATCCTACACAAATGCACTTTATAAGCACTTACACGAGTGCATGGATCGTGCAATCCCTAACAGAACCAAGATGCTATCCTCCAAAAAAAGGAAGCCAATCTGGTGGTCCCCTGCCATAAACAAACTCTACAAAAGAAGAAAGAAACTGTTACAAAAAAGAGTAAAATCCCATGATTGGAGGAACTCGCTGGTCAGCATCAGTAAGAAGCTGAGACCCCTCATAAAATCCTCCAAAGCTAGTTACGAAAACAAAATCGCCACTGACTCTAAAAACAACCACAAAGCACTCTATAACTATGTCAAGAATCTCAATGGCAGCACTCAGATCTGCCCTGAGTTACAGCACAATGGCACTAAATATACAGAACCAACTGATATTACCAACATCCTGGCAGACTGGTTCAGTGCTAACTTTACCCCCCTCTCATTCCCTAAAGGGCCCATCTCTATAGCAGAAGAATGCATAGTTCTTGTAATCATGGCTGCACAGGTAAAAAAAACACTTTCCAAAGTCAAGAACACAGCATCCATGGGATCTGACAACATCCCAGGCTGTGTTCTACATGAACTACAGAACAAAATGGCACCCCACCTAAGTACCATGTTCAATCATAACCTCACCTCAGGTTATGTGCCCACTGAATGGTGCACAGTGACAGTTATCCCAACTCCACAAAGTGGGAGCCACCACGAACCCTGGAAACTACCGCCCCATTAGCCTGATGAGCCTGGTCTGTAAGGCTATGGAACATATCATCATGGAACTTATAAACAATGACATTGGTAATCTCCAAACTCAGGAACCCACCCAGTTTGGGTTTGTAAAAGGCAGATCATGTCTCCTAAACCTGATAGACTTCTTTGAAGCAGTCACCAAAGCCGTGGATGAGGGTAAGGTGTTTCACACAGCCTATCTAGATCTAGCCAAGGTGTTCGACACCATCCCTCACTCTGGAATTATAGATAAACTCACTAAACTATGTATAAATCCCTAGGTCACAAGATGGGTTGCCAAATGGCTCACTGACAGAACCCACACTGTGAAAGTAGCAGACTCCAAATCCAACTTCAGACCACTGACAAGTGGAGTACCACAGGGTTCAGTCCTGGGTCCTCTCCTGTTTGATATCTACTTCTCTGAAGTACAGGCTACCACAGAAGGTCTTTGGCCAACGAAGTTCACAAATGACTGCAAAACTAGGAGCCATAATCAAAACTCCAAAAGATGTGGACATCCTACAAAAGGGCCTCGCTGAGACAGATGCCTGATGTCAAAGCCATGGCCGCAAGCTCAATGCCAAAAAGTGCATTGTCATCCCTTTTGGTAAAAACTCTGTACCCATAAACTACCAACACAGGTGGTAGTCTATTTAACACCAAAAGTGTGCTAAGAGACCTTGGGACACATGAGGACAGTAGTTTCTCCTTTGATAATCACATTGCCACAGTAGTCAGGAAATCCTTCTACGTGGCACATCTCGTCACAAAAGGTTTCTCATCCAGGAAAAAGAGGTCATTGTTCCCCTCTACTCGTCACTCATTAGACCCATTTTAGAGTACAACGCCCCTTTTGGTATGTACCTCACAAGACATCTACAATAACTGGAAAGGCCGCAGAAATACCTCACAGAGGATTATTGGCCTCAAACAGATGCAGCTTTACTCCATCGCACATCACCTACTCAGAGGTGATCTCTGCCTAACACACAAAGCTATGTCAAAGCCAGAGCTTTTAGACATGCTCCACTTAAAGAAATCCCAATCCCTATGAGCTACATGCTCTAGGGACCTAAACCCCGTCACCACAATAAACAGAACATGCTGGAGGGATAGATTCCTGTCCTAGAGACTTCCCATACTCTGGAACAAACTACCTATCTATATCAAACAAAGCTCCTCATTAGGACTGTTCAAGAAAAATCGTGATGATTGGATGGGAGATAAGAAATTCACCCCGGGGATCACTTCTGTGGCTCTGCTCGACAGTGTCACAGGAAAATAATTTTCTTGGGTGGTGAAAGCCAGGGTACCTTTTGGCTAGGCGTATATAGGCCCTAGGGCCAAAAGCCTCCTACCTACCTATGAAGGGGGCATTTCAGAGCTACACAGTTAAGGCTCTTATACAGAAATCTATAATTCACAGTGGAAAGGGATGATGATGAAAACAGGGGGGGAAGCTCAAGAAACAAAGAAAGACTGGGATTTTAGATGCAGACCTTTAAGGAGAACAATAATAATCATACAGATTATACTTCCAAAAAGGCTGCTGAGGCAAGATTCCAGTGTCACTTTTGTATAAAAAATAAAAAATACCAGGAATTACACAAGTAGTACCACTATATTACTTTACACTAGCGCTTTCACAAATGCTTCATCAGGTGTAACTCTAATACAAAAACACACACCTTATATCCACTTCTAAAATAGTCACATGATCAGAGACAATTAACATTTAAAGATATATAATAAAATGAAAAGTACATAATGAAAAATGTTAAAAATGTATAAAAAAATGCATCAAAAATGTGTATATATATATATATATATATATATATATATATATATATATATATATATACACATATACACAACAAATGCATAAAAATACTTATAAAACTACATAAAAACACAATCTATCTATAAAGGGCTCTTTTACCTAATACTGCTTTCAAAGGAATATGGTCATTGAGTCCATGCCCAAAGTTAGCCCTTAACATCACTATCCATTTTGCTTCCATTTCTTCTGTCCTGGACCTAATGTCACCTACTCTAGCACTCTCATAGGTCCTGGACACAACTGTAAATAAGAATTTATGCTGTCCGCCTACTAACTTCACATGCTTAGCTAGAGCACTGGTATCACTACCTTTACCTATATGGTATATGTGCTCTCTAATTCTATCCTTAAGAGTGCGGTCTGTCTTGCCTATGTAGAAACATTTGCATAATACGCATACTGCTAAATAGACAACATGCATGGTTTCGCAGTTAGCTTGTACTCTAATATCATATATTTTACCCGTATCTGGATGTACAAAAGATGTCTCTTCACCAATGTGTCTACACTGTGTACATTTAACACATGGTTTAGTGCCAAAGGGAGCATATCTGATTTTCCTCTCTAACATTACATAACCTCCTTTTTAAATTCTTTCTATTTTTAAAAATATATTGAGGTTTAAATCCTATTATTTTAGTAATCTGTGGATCAGTCAATAATATGACCCAATGCTGATTGATGATATCTGTGTATTTAAAAACATCCCTTGAGTATGGTATACATACTTTGATTTTATCTGCTTTACTGTTGAACTCTCTAGACTGCCTCTTTGAGAAATATGGCTTAGCTCTAGTATCTCTCAAATGAGTGACATGAGCTGCATTTTGTTCAACAAATGCTCAATCATAGCCTCTCTCAACAAGTTCACTGGTAGTTCTGGATTTCTGTTCTTGAAAATCTTCATTCCTCACATTCAACCTACAGGCTCTATAAAACTGATTCTGCACCACATTCCTAAAAATATAGTTAGGGTGCATACTACCTCTAGAGAGAAGACTATTGACATGACACGCTCCTTTCTATACAATCTAGTGGAGACAGTGCCATTAACATCCCTTTCTACAAACACATCTAGAAAGTTTATACCGGTTCTTGAATGATTCATAGTAAACCTCAAAAATTCTGTGGCATCATTAATAAACTTAACAAAATCCATTAATTCTAGTAATGTACCACCCCATAACATAAAAATGTCGTCTACAAATCTCCTGTAAAACAAAATAAATTTGCTATATGGGCCTTCCAATAAATGATTTGCTTCCCATTGCATCATAACTGCATTAGCATAGCTATTGGAGCAAGCACTCCCCATAGCTACCCCATTTCCTTGCCAAAAGACCTGATCTCTAAAAAGAAATACATTATTCATCAGTACAATGGACATTAACTTCAAAAAAGTTTCAATCTCACTAATACTATATAAACCACACTTAATTAGTTGTTCCTTCAGAAAATCTAGTCCTGTGTCATTCGGAATAACTGTAAATAATGAGACTACATCAAGAGTAACAAAGAAATAATCAACTTCCAAGAAACCACAGTTAGTACCTTCATATAAGTCACCCAGAAAATTTTCAGTGTCCTTTAGAATATAAACTGATTTCTCTACCATAGGCTTTAACTTCTTCTCCAAATATATGGATATGCTTTCAGTGCACCAACCCCTCCCTGCTACTATAGGATGCATAGGAGGTCTGGTCATGTTCTTAGGGAGTTTAGGTAACCCTTGAATAATTGGTACAGTATAATGAGATGTTTTAAAAAACTTTACAATGTCATCAGACAATAAACCTGAATGTGCCAAATATTCTATCTGCTCATTAACAACTGTTGTATCATTTTCATATGCGTTACAGTTAAATCAACATTTTTCCTCAGGTAGAAAGCAAATGTTGCAAAGTATGCTCGAGAAGAAAGAGGTAATTGGGAACATATTTTCTGGGAGTGTAATGAATTGGCAGACTAAAGATTCCCTGCTGACTACTCTATCAGAGATACTGGGTGAGCAATTGATGCAACTAGGGAAATGATTTTTCTGAGCTATGATACGGAATTGGAATTGCTTATACCCAGTAAAGCCTTACTGAGTCTAATTATGGTGGCTGCCAAAAAACTAAAAAATGGAAATTGAAGTCTAAATCAACTGTACTGGTTGTACTGAATATAGCAACAGAGATAAAACAACTGGAATTAAAATCTTTAGAAAAAAATAGGAACAAATTACAAAGGGAAAAATGGGAACTGTGGGAACAATACATACAGAAGAAAAGTAGGTTAAGATTCCCCACCAACGGCCATTTAAAACTTAACTTTTTTTATCAGTGACAGTTGTTCAAAAAATAAAAATTTGCATAGAGTAAAATTCAAATGGACGTCCCTCTCAAACGATAAGTGCTTTCAAATAATCTTCTTCAGATATTTTTTGAACAGCTGTCACTGATAATAAAAGTTACATTTTAAATAGCCGTTGGTGGTGAATCTTAACCTACTTTCCTTGTGATAATTTTAAGATTCACCATTGGTAGCGAAGGAGTTTTTTCTTTTATTTATACATACAGGAGAGGAATGAGGTTTAAAAGGCAGGATATGAATAACCTTTGTAATGTTTGACTGACAATGACTGGGTAGATTATAAGTGATGTATAATGTTTGCAACTAAAATTGTCAATATGGTTTGTGATGCAAAATGCTTGCAACTAAGATTATGTCAATATGGTTTGTTTCCATTTATATAAACGTATGATTGCCTATGTCATAAGTGATAATTTAATAAAGATGTTTCCTGTTAAAAAAATAATAATTTCCTCAGTTATAGCCCTTTGTTCCCACAATATTTCTGACACAGTACTCTGTAAGGAATTTTTAAAAACTGCCAACTCATGACAATCCCAAAAGCCATATTCCCAGTTGCTACTATCTTTACCATCATACCGCCAGCTTTTGCAATCTACCTAGAGAGAATTCTTTGAAGTCTGCTCAGGGTATAAAATACCAGTGCAAACACTTTCAAGCAAAACCCCTAAACCTTCTGGACTTCGCTGCATACACGGCAATCCCCAAAAGTACAGTCCTGCCCCTACCACACTAATTCTTTGACTAAAAGCTTGAGGAAAAAAAACAGACTTGCATATTTGCCTCACACAAATATTCACATAATAATTCTCTTGCAAGACCTGGCAATCCATTATCTATGGGGGTATTGATGGGGATATGCAGCTAGCAATGAATAAGATTTGGATTTATTATCGGTGATTTGGATCTCTAGAGGCACCACATTAAGGTAATGGGTTTAATAATAAGAGAACTACAGATACTCTCCATAGTTACCAGAGCCCCTGAAGACATAGGTGCAAACCCTAGTGAAGGAGGCCTATAGTCACTGCATCAAAACCATGTCACAGAAACTAGATGAGTATGAATATGTGAGTTGCATGAGAGCCTTAGGTTCTGTCATCTTTCGGTTTCTACTCCCAGCTTTGAGTAGTGGCAACATGATGACGGAATCAATGTCTGAGTTTGATATGCTGGGAAGTCCAGCAGGGAATTCTGCCTAAAAAGGCAGTATGGGTCAAGAAAGATTTTTGCCAGTATGCAGAAGCCACAGTATTGAGAAATGTAAGCCATCCCTAGTGAAACAGGAATTTTACTTACCGTCTCATCCCAGGTTGATACATACTGGATCAAGTTAAGAATTACACCCATATGAAGGAAAACAGTAACAAAGACTACAGCTCAACTTTGAGCAGTACTGTTAGTTCATGTGGCAATATTAAGTAGTTGTAAGGATTTAGTTCAGCCAAGAAACGGGCATGGAGGCGTGGAGAATACAGTAATGATATACGCCTATGGCAGAAGGGGGCAGGAAAATGGAGTAAAGATATACACCAAGTCAGGAAAGGGAGGGTGGGAAAGTGGGGTAAAAATAAACAACAATGTCAGGAAGAGAAGGACATGAGAATGCAGTAAAGATATTCACCTAAGGCAGGAAGAGGAGGTCAGGAGAATGGAGTACAGATATACACCTATGGCAAAAAGGAGAGGTGAGGAGAAAGTACAGTTTTGTACCTACCATAAATGTAGATGTTCGAGGATCCACATTGCTGCAGTCCTAACTATTGGGTAGTCCGCTGTCCAGTCGGCCCGAATACCAAAGTATATGGCTGACGTCGGTCAGGGCGCATTAGACTGACGTCAGTACGTCAGGGTACTAATGCGCATGACCGACGTCATATCCTCAGTCTTTTCTTGCCCCAGATGTCAGAAGACCCTAAAAAGACCAGGCCCAATATACCTGCACCAAAAATATGTACAATATATACAAAATAATCAGCATATAACCTCACCTACACAACCACCCCTAAACACAGAGGGGAAGGAGGGAGGGTAAATTGGACTGCAGCAATGTGGATCCTCGAACATCTACATTTATGGTAGGTACAAAACTGTACTATGTTCTTCATTCCACATTGCTGCAGTCCTAACTATTGGGTAGAATCCCAAAGCAGAGGTAAGGGAGGCTGGCAAATCATAAAGAAGCAGGAGCTGACAACATGCCTTGCAAAATAGCTGTGGCAAAACCAGCCCTAGACTTAGAGTAGAGAGGAAGGTGATAATGCTTAGAGAAAGTATGCACTGAACTCCAAGTAGCTGCCTCCAAAATATCCTTAGTTGCCACCCCCCTTAAGAATGCTGTTGAAGTGGCAGTAGCCCTAGTGGAATGAGGCCTAATCCCAGCTGGAATCTCCTTGCCATGATGGGAATAACAAAAAGCAATGCAAAACCCAATCCACCTAGAAATAGTTTGTTTTGACACAGGCTTGCCCTGCGAACTCAAAGCAAAAGAAACAAACAACTGCTGAGATTGCCTAAAATCCTTAGTTCTGCTTAAATAATAACGCAATTGCCTGTGTACATCTAAAGTGTGCAAAATCTTTTCCCCCTTATTTTGGGGGTCTGCATAAAAAGTAGGCAAATGAATAGTTTGGTTTAAAGCCACACTAGAAACCACTTTAGGCATAAAGGAAGGATTAGTACGTAATGATACCCTATCCTTATGGAAAATCAAAAAGGGCTCTACTGCCATAAGGGCCTGCAACTCAGACACCCTTCTTGCAGAAGTAATAGCCAACAGAAAAGCAGTCTTCCATGACAAGTATTTCAATTCAGCAGTAGCCGCAGGCTCAAAAGGTTGTAGAGTAAGTTTTTCCAACACAAAATTGAGATCCCAAGCAGGAGTAGGAGCTCTACGTCGGGGTCTTATATTCTTTGCCCGTCTAAGAAACTGCTTGAACAAAGGATGCGAAAACAATGGTGGGTCACAATCATAGTGAGCTGAAATTGCTGCAGCATGAATCTTAATGGAAGAGAAGGACAAACCTTTGTCCAATAACTCAGTAAGATATTGAAGAGCCACACTCAAATTAGGCTCAGAAATCTCCAAATTCTTTGCTGTACTCCAAAACAAAATCTCTTCCATTTTTCTCGTACACTTTCCTCGTACTAGGTCTTCTAGCTTCCATAATCACATTTAAAACTTGTTGAGGAAGTTGAGACCTGCTGTGTTTCAACACAGAATATGCCAGGCTGTTAGATGAAGAGAGTGAAGCTTGACATTGAGCAGATGACCGTCCTTCTGAGATAACAGATGTGGAATCAAAGGTAAAGGCCATGGAGGCTTCCTTACCAGACTCCTTAGTAGTGGGTACCAGTGTTGCCGAGGCCAATCTGGAGCTATTAAAATCATCCTTGGCTTGTCTTGTCTGACCTTTAAGAGCACCTTTGGAAGAAGAGGCAGAGGTGGAAAGGCATACACATGAAGATTTTTCCAACTGAAAGACAGAGCATCCACTTTCCAAGCTGTGTGATGAAACCCCTTTGTGCAAAACTTTGGCAGCTGGTGGTTTAGTGGAGAAGCGAACAGATCTATGTCTGGAGTTCCCCATGACACTGTCAATTTCTGAAATACATGAAGATCCAGTTTCCACTCGTGGGGATCCATGATTTGTCTGCTTAACACATCTGCTAAGGAGTTCTGTGCTCCCGGCAGAAACCTTGCCTGAAGAGTTAGTTGCAAGCTGAGCGCAATCTCCCATAAAATCATTGCTTGCCTGCATAGAGGATAAGAATGTGTTCCCCCTTGTTTGTTGATGTACCACATGACAGTTGTGTTGTCTGTTAGAATCAACACCTGCCCTGGAAGAAGTAACTCCTTGAAAGCCATTAATGCAAACTGGACTGCTAACATCTCCTTCATGTTGATATGTAGATGCTGTAGTCTGGCAGGCCACTTGTCTTGTATCCACTTTCCATTTAGATGAGCTCCCCAAGCAAAGTCCGAGGCATCTGTCGTTAAAATCTGACTCGCCTCTGGCCGGGTCACAGAGAGTCCCTTGTTTAGGTGACATTCCTGAGCCCACCACAAGAATTCTTTTTGAAGGCAAGGTATTATTTGAATGACAGTGTCCAAATCCTGGCAGTGCTGTGTCCATACATTTTGAGATACCATTGTAGCTTCCTCATATGCAGTTTGGCATTGGGAAGCACCAGAATACAAGATGCCATGAACCCTAATGCTTGAAGGACTGTCCTTGCAGTCAGCACGGACTGATGAGATAGTTGATGGAAGTAAAGTGATAGACTCTTTTGTTTGTCCGGGGTTAAAAGGCCATCTGGGCTGCTGTATTCAGTCTCACACCCAGAAAGCACATGTCTTGAGAGGGTACTAGACTGGACTTTATTTCGTTCACAGAATACCCTAGGCATCTTAGCACTGCTATAACATATTCCAGATGCTGTAGAAGGTCTTCCTTTTCTTGAGCCAGAATCAGGCAGTCGTCCAAGTAAGGATAGATTTGAATTCCTTTTAGCCTGAAGTAAGCTATCACTGGAGCCAGAACCTTTGTGAATACTCTGGGCAGTAGATAAGCCAAAGGGCAATGCAGAGAACTGATAATGAGAATTTCCAGCTCGAAACGCAGATACTTCCTGCAACTTAGTCTTATAGGCACATGAAGGTAAGCTTCCTTGAGATCTAAAGTTACCATCCAGTGATCTTTGCCCAGCAGAGGTAAAAGCTGTTGTAACGTCAACATCTTGAACTTGGGAATGTCCAGATAAGTGTTGAGGATAGATAAATCCAAAATTGGTCTCCACGTGTTCCCCTTCTTTGGTACTAGGAACAGGCGAGAATAAAATCCTAGGCCCCTTTCTGATACAGGGACTGGCTGAATGGCCCCTATTTGGAGTAACTGAGAAATTTGCTTGTGAGCCTCTTTCCTTTGTGGAGGAGGAACGTCTGGCATGCCTTTGAAAGGGGGCAATGTATGGAAATAAAACCTGTAACCGTGGTGAATGATATCCAACACCCATCTGTCTTGAGTAATTAAATCCCAATTTTCTTTGAAAAGAGACAGTCTTCCTCCCAAAGGAGCTGCCAGACGAGAATCTACTGGCAGCTGAAAAGGCAGGTCATTGTGTCTGTTTACGAAAGGACTGACCCCTGCCCTCACCAGAAGTCTGAGCAGGTGAACTCCCCGTTCTAGGCCTAAAAGCACCTTGAGCTCTGCCCCTACCACGTCTTGACCTACCCCTAGACTGGGAATCATAAGCAGGATATGTCCATCCCTTAGTAGGCCAATTTCTACTAAACTTCGGTGGCTGCACCTGCAAAAAATCTTTAACAGTTTGCATAGACTTAGCTTTGTCCTCCATTTTCTTTAAAACTGCTTCCACAGGCGAACCAAACAACACATCAGACTGTAAAGGAGCATCCAAAATCCTTGTCTTAACATGCTCAGCTAAATTCTGATCCCTCAACCAGGCATGCCTGCGAAGAACAGAACTAGTGGCAGCCACCCTCGAGGAGGCCTGTACAGCATCAAAACCACATTGCAAAGAATGCTTACCCACTTGTTCAGACACATGAACTAAATCCAGCAACTCTTTACACTCAATACCTTCCGCCAAAGCGTCCACCTTAGATTTCAATTGTGAAAGGAGATAATTTTGATATTTTAGCATGTGAAACTGACAATTCAACGCCCTCATGGCTAAAGTGGAAGAAGAATACACTTTCTTTCCCCATCTATCCAAAGCCCTTGCCTCTTTATCAGTGGGAACAGGGTTTTTAACAACAGAGGCCTTAACACCTTTAGGTCCCTGAGAAACAGTCTCGGGTCTGCCCTAGGACTCTTAAAAGATACTTATGAGCTTCAGGCACCCTATAGTACCTATCAGGTTTAACAGGAGCAGGAGGCAAGGAATCAGGGTTCAGGGAAGCCTCTGCAAAAACATCTTCTACCACATTCAACACAGGAGGTATAGCTAAGGGCCTATGCTGGGGTAAAAACAAGAATTCCCTAAGCCTTTTCCTAGAATCAGAGTAATCCTGGCCTTCCCATTTAAAGTGCTCCCTCATGGAATGCAGAGTTTCTGAAAATGAGAAATCCTCAGGAGGAGAAGCTGTAGGAGTGGAATCATCCACATCAGAATCAGAATAAGGAGGATACTCCTGCAAGTCTTCCGCAGAAGACTCAGAAGCCTCTGAACACTGTTCAAAACTCTCAAACTCAAGTTCCACCCTAGGCCTCTTATCAGGAGGGGGCATAGAACCTCTAATCAGAGTAATTAAATCTTCTGCCATTTTAAGCATATGTTTCTTAGGCACAGAACCTGAAGTGCTAGGAGAAGCCCCCACTGAAGCTAAACTTGGCCTAGCTCTCAAAGAAGATTTGGAAACAGAAGGAGAGGCTCTAACTACCTTGGGAAGAGAGGGAAGAACAGTTACCTGAGAAGCCCCCTCAGCCTGGCCTACCTCCTGAGAAGGCACATCCTGCAACAGTAAAGTCTCTGCCTGAGACTCCAAAGAAACTCCTGGCAAAACCTCTGGCTCCACTGAGCCGTCTAAAGAACCGACGTCTGGGACTGCCGGTTCATCAACCCTAGGCTTCACCGTTTTTTCCTTGCGCTTTTTGGACGAAGCGGGCGTCGGAGCATCCGACGGCATTTTATAATTACAACGCTTCCCAAACACTAACCTGGCACAGTCTAACCGTCTCTTAATAGTGCGTTTGTTAAATCTAGCACAAGAGCGGCATCCAACAACGTCGTGCTCAGGCCCTAAACAAGGTATACACAAAGTATGGTAATCCCTATGAGGTATCTGTTTCCCACAAGAAATACAGTTATTCACTTTTTCTGACATCCGGTTAAATACTGAGGCAAGAAAAAACAAAAATGTTCCCCAACGGGGTACTTAGCCAACTTTGATTCGGTCTGAAACTCCGACTTCAGAAAATTTCAGAACGCCAACCTGCACTCGCAAAACTGCTTCTGCATCGGACCATGCGGCAAAAAAGACTGAGGATATGACGTCGGTCATGCGCATTAGTACCCTGACGTACTGACGTCAGTCTAATGCGCCCTGACCGACGTCAGCCATATACTTTGGTATTCGGGCCGACTGGACAGCGGACTACCCAATAGTTAGGACTGCAGCAATGTGGAATGAAGAACATCAGATTAAAGATATACACTTAAAGAAGGAAAGGGAGGTCAGGAGAATGGAATAAAGGTATACACCTAAAGCAAGAAGGGGAGGGGTGGAAAATGGAGTACAGATATACACCTAAGGCAGGAAAGGAAGGATTGGAGAATGGAGTAAAGATATATACCCAAGAGTCACATCTCTCAGCTGTACAGTTTTTTGCATCACGTCAACATTTTGTACTCAAATTTTTGTCAATTTTTCATAAAAGTGTGGTTCGGGGGCAAATCATTGCTAATGCATTAAAGATTGAGGTCAGAAAATAATGACAGACATTTGATTTTCAGATTTCATACCATTCAGAAAATTCATACTAATGGAAAACCTTTATTCCATCAACTTTCTAAGCTTGTAGGAGCAATATTTAAAAATTGTCCCCCCACTATTTATGGCTTTGTCCAGATTTATTGCTCTAAGAGGTTGACAAGTATGCTAAGCGTGGAAAGGGAGGTCAAGAAATGGAGTAAAGATATACACCTAAGGCAGGAACAGGAAAGCAGGAGAATGAAGTAAAGATGCACACCAGAGCAGAAAGGGGCAGTCAGGAGAATGGAGTATGGATATAAAGCTGCAGCAGAAAGGGAAGGCCAGGAGAATGGAATAAAGATATACACCACAGCAGGAAGGGGAGGTCAGGAGAATGGAGTATGGATATACACCTAAGTCAGAATGGTCTCCAAATGATATGTATAATGCCGACAATTGATGGATACTGGTATACAAGGGAAAGAAAGTGATGTGCATCAGTATACATTTATGAAGTTTATAGGCATCTGACTTAAGAAAAGGCACTAGCGTCCTCTCCTGTTCAGCTGGTGAATCTGGGCATCTTGAGGCAATGTTACAATTGCCTCATGTACACAGACAACCCACTCCTTCTCCCACAAAACACAAATACATGTGAGAGATGCAACTATATAGCCAAACTGGAGGCTGAGCTCTCTCAACTCAGGACTGGCAAGACCAGACAGGAGGAGAAGGAAACCACGCACACCACAAACCCAGTTTCACATAGAACTATCACAACTGCAAAACAAACACATAAACACACAAAGACATACTCGGAGGCACTGATCAAAAATCTACCAAAACTACAGAGGCCTCCAAAGCAGACACCCAAGCAACTGCCACCTCAAGACATAAGACATGCAACACATAGTTCTCAAAGTCAGTGTGCTAAACAGTCACAGCCCTTAAGGCCAAACACAATGCCAGACACACTTGTTATAGGTGACTCCATAGTCAGACACACTGACGTCCCTCTCACCAGACTGAACAAGGAAAAGATCACAGTTAGCTGCCTGTCAGGCGCTAGAATCCGCCACATAACACAAGCACTCAGGTCACTCCACAGCAAGTACAAGTACGACTCAGTCATTGTCCATGCCGGTGTGAGCGACCTGAGACGATACCTCCCTGGACTACAGGAAAAGAGACATAGAGGAGCTCTCAGATTGTGTAGCCCAGGCGGCTATGACCCTGACCCTGAGCAGTATCCTACCCTCACCAAGAATGATGCCACAATACAGAGACAAAATGATCAGCTTTAATAATTGGCTTAATTACTGGTGTCATTCTAAGGGGATCCAATGTCTGCCTGGGATGACATGCTTGACAAGCCACGCTGCTTCGCAAGGGACGGCTTGCACCTGTCACCCCTGGGCTTCCGGATATTGGCAGAGGCTCTTGCCACCCCCATAATGCCTTTTTTAGGCAAGGCTCAAATGATAAACCTACCGCCCTAGAAAACAAAAATGGAGAAAAACTAAGGGTAATACTGCTCAATGCCAGAAGTCTAAACCTCAAGATGCATGCCCTCGAAGCCCTCCTCAGTATGGAGAACATCGATGTTTGTGCTGTGACTGAAACCTGGTTCAAGGCTCCTGAGAGCACCCCAGCACTATCAGGTTATACCTCATATCATGCGTTCCGGCCCCAAAATCCAGACCGAACCACAAAAGGAGGGGGAGTATCCATATTCATAAAGGATACCCACACCTCCAGGTTAGTGGCAACGCATGAAGCATCGGAGACCATCCAGGTGCAATTAACCATAGGTAAAACTGCCCTACAGTTTGTAACATGCTACAGACCACCTTCTCAAACTCAGGAAACCCACACAGCCTTCCTGAAGACACTGGAGAGTACAAATGTCTCTCCAAACACCATCATATTGGGTGACTTCAACTACCCAAACATAGACTGGGAACATTACTCAAGCCCCAACACCCTAGCCCAAAGGTTCCTTGAGTTCATAAACTCAAATGCTATGGAACAACTAGTCACCATTCCCACAAGAGGAGAAAATATACTAGACCTGATCATCACAAACATGGGGACAAAATGCTCCACACCGGAAGTATATCCCTCATTGGTGAGATCAGACCATAAATTAATCTCACTGGAGATCCACATCCCGCCCCACCCCAGCAAAAGACCACAGTGAAGAACTTCTCAAAAGCAAACTTCACACTTCTTAAGACTGGAGTGGTATCCTTCAAGGCCCCGAGCCAGTGGAAACCACAACCCACGCTGCTGAAACCCTTACAAATGCCTTCTACGAGCACCTCCAGGAATGTATGGATCAAGTAATCCCTAATAAAATCAAGACCCTTTCCACCAAAGGCAGGCCGGTCTGGTGGACTCCAGCCATAAACAAACTCTACAACAAGAGGAGAAAGCTACTACATGACAGAGCAAAATCCTTAAATGGGAAGGCATCTCTGATCAATACTAGCAAAAACTACGATCACTCATAAAATCATCCAAGGCCAACTTTGAGAGAAAAATCGCTAATGACACAAAAGACAATCATAAAGCCTTCTTTAGCTATGTTAGAAACCTGGGTGGAAACTCCCAGATATGCTCAGAATTAGTCCAAAATGATAAAAATCACTGAACCCACAGACATTGCCAACATACTGGCAGACAGGTTCAGTGCAAATTTCTCCCTCCCTCCCCAAAGGAGAAATATCTATCCCACCAGAGTCTAGCCTCCCAAACATCTCAGATGCCCAGGTGAGAGCTGCTCTCTCTAAAGCAAAAACACAGCATCGATGGGACCGGACGGTGTCCCTGGATGTGTGCTACACGAACTCAATGAGGAACTAAACCCACACATAAGGCTGCTGTTTAATCTTAGCCTTACTACAGGATACGTACCCAAAAAATGGCGTACGGCAACTGTGGTCCCACTCCACAAAGGCGGTGCTTCTACGGACCCTGGAAATTACCGCCCCATAAGCTTGATGAGCCTTGTCGGCAAAGCTATGGAGAGGATCATAATGGAACTCATAAATAAAGACATTGGGGACCTACAGACACTGGATCCTACCCAATTTGGCTTTGTCAAGGGCAGATCCTGCCTCTTGAACTTGGTTGACTTTTGAAACAGTCACTAAGGCCATTGATGAGGGTAAGGCAGTTCACACAGCCTACCTTGACCTAGCAAAAGCGTTCGACACAATACCCCACTCGGGCATCATAGAAAAGCTCACCAGCTTAGATGTAAACCCATATGTCACAAGATGGGTTGCAAACTGGCTCAAGGACAGAACACACAGGGTTAGAGTTGCTGGTGCCATGTCAGACTCTAAGCCGGTCAGGAGCGGTGTCCCACAGGGCTCAGTCCTGGGCCCCCTCTTGTTCGGCATTTATTTTTCTGAAGTGCAGGCAAACATAGGGGGATTGTGGTTGACAAAATTTGCAGATGACTGCAAACTGAGCACCATAATTGACACTCCATCAGACACAGACATCCTCCAGAAAGGTCTCATAGAAATGGATAACTGGTGCCAGAGCCATGGCCTTAAGCTAAATGCCAAAAAATGTATAGTCATACCCTTTGGGAAAAAAAGGTAACCCCTAATTACCACATAGGTGGTAATCCATTAAACACGGAAGAAGTTATCAGGGACCTGGGGACCCAAGTTGACAGTAACCTCTCTTTTGACACTCACATTGCCAAAGTGGTTAGGAAGACCTTCTACATTGCCCACCTGATCATGAAGGGATTCACATCCAGATCAGGAGAGGTCATTGTACCCCTGTACTCTTCACTTATCAGACCAATGATTGAGTACAACGCCCATTCGAATGTACCTTACCCGACACCTGCAGCAGTTGGAAAGACCCCAAAAGTTCCTCACCAAAAGGTTAAAGGGCTCAAACATATGTCATACGATGCCCGACTGAAGAAACTCCAGCTCTATTCAGTCGCATACAGTCTGCTCAGAGGTGATCTGTGCCTGACATACAAGGCCATGTCCAACCCGGAATTAATGGACATGCTCCACCTCAAAAAATCCAAATCCACCAGAGCCACGAGAGCAAGAGACTTAAACCTCAACACGGATATAAATAGGACGTGCTGGAGGGACAGATTCATCACCCAGAGACTCCCTACACTATGGAACAGAATCCCAGTCCACGTGAGGCAGAGCCCCTCATTGACTCTGTTCAAGAGAAATCTTGACAAGTGGATGGGAGATCGTAGGTTTACCCCGGGAATCATCTCTGTATCACTGCTGGACAGAGGCACAGCAAATTAATGGGTATAGTATTCTCATCCTAAGGGGTGGTAAAAGCCACACACACTCTGGCTAGGCTTATAAATGCCCTAGGGCAGATAGCCTAGTATGAACCTATGAACCTATGAGGCCAAGAAAGATGTCTGTATCAGTAGTTCTAAACAAGAGCTTTCCAAAGACTGACTGGGGGGGGGGTTAAAGTGGTGAAAAGGGATGACAAGAGCCACTGTGATGATATCTGGCAAGGGAACACTGCTGTCAGGAGCTGTGCACTAAGGGGATAGGCCATGTATTAGCTGGCATACAAGTAAAGTTTAGGGGGCACTTTTGTCAGGCACTATGTAC
The DNA here is from genome assembly GCF_019279795.1 of Protopterus annectens. NCBI lineage: Eukaryota > Metazoa > Chordata > Ceratodontiformes > Protopteridae > Protopterus > Protopterus annectens. The sequence goes on from NC_056739.1 coordinate 622,505,275, forward strand.
TAAGGGGATAGGTTGTGTGTTAGCTGGTATGCAAGTAACAAATTTAGGGGCACTATTGTCAGGCCCTATGTACTAAGGAGAGAGGTTGTGAGTTAGCTGGTATGTAAGCAACAAGTTTAGTAATTTGTACCTGCTGGGGTGAGGAGTGACACTTGCCAGCTTTAAGACTGGAGCACCTTTTACAAGTCCACAGGTATTTACTAGGCTACAGATCTGTGACGATCTTAAAATGCATAGAATTTCACTCCTGTTTTTTTTCTGGTCATTATATTTTGTGAATAAATAGTCTGGGGGATTGGGACATTTACTTATTCCCAATATCCATGAAGGATATGGGTGCTAAACTAGAGGTGAATTTACACTTTCCCATCCAGTCGTCCATAGATTAAGAAACATACCTTGCTTTATGTGGTGGGGAAGATGGTTCCATAGTAGTAGTATTCTCTGGGATATAAACCTGTCCCTCCAGCATATCCTATTAATTTTGCAAAATAGACTGACATGTCATGAGCAGGTGTCCACACTACTACAGGACTTGCAAATGGGTAATAGATCTGACAGGATGGGGTCAGATGAGGCTCTGTATGTAATACAAAAGTTGCCTCTTAGTAGCCTGTATGACACCAAGAAGACACAAAGCTTTGAGATGATCTGCATAGTTTTTATGATTTAGGCCATGATTTTTTGTAAGAAAGCCCTGTGGTCATTTCAGTTGTGACAAGTATCTGGACAGGCACATATTGAAAGGGGCACTATATTCAGTGATTGACCTAATGAGAGACAAGTACAGTGGAATGATCACATCCCTGGAACTGGATGCCATACCTTTTGATGCAAACTGTGCCATGAAGGACTTCCTTACAAAAGTAGGTATGTGATGACCAAAGAACAGCTTGTTGTGGACAATTGTTCAGATACCTGACTAATCAATTTTCAGAGGGAGGGGTGTTGTCAATTTAATGGTTACAAGGAAGTCAAATGTTCTGAAGGATAACATAGAAAATTTCTTGGCATTTAGTTTCAGTCCATGGTCTTGACACCAAATGTGCTTGGTAAAGGCATTTTCAATATTTTAAAAAACAGAGAAGCTGCAATTAAGTTAAGCAATTAGTAGTGAGGAAATCCTTTGCTTGAGTGCAGTCTGACACTGTGCAACATTATTTGGGTTTAGGTAAATGAAATGAGAAAAACAACTGATGTCAACACGGTAATGAAAGATTTATGACTGAACTTTTGTAGAGTGGGAAGCAAATAGTGTGTAGGTAAGTGGAGAAGCCTAACTGGTGAGAAGAGGCATTTTTTTTCCCTTTTTCCATTTTTGTTTTACCTTGCTAGACTGTATTGTATTATGGGTTTTAGCTGAAATGATCACTGGACCAATTGTCAGATTAACAATTCTAGAAGATGAGGGTGGCATACATGGCTGTTTACTTGGTTTTTACTCCCATTCAGGGGTTACTAAGTAGGGATTAATTATAAGGCATCATAATGAAAGCATTATACTTCCTGGAGAAGGCAGAGAATATGACAATATTACAATGGACCACCTGCAGAATGTGTACCAGTGAAACAGGCTGGGCTGCCTTTTTGAGGCACATAATCAGAAGGTGCTGGATATTGTAAAAGCTAAAGGAGGTGTAGTAATGTTTACAAGCATGGGAAAGGTTGGAGTTACAGAACATATTTTGAAGAGGACACTCTATATAAAGACTCCAGTTTACATCCTGTGGGACATGCTGAAATGTTTCACACATGACAAACTGGTCATCTGCGTAGAAGGCATTAGAAAGGGAGGGCATTCAAAGTACACTAAGCTTTGCGAACAAATGTCTCATATGCTGACTCTCAGAGAAAGACGAAATCTTGATATGAGGTATGAAAACTCTCTAAAAATATGGCAGCCCAGAAGTTTCTAGATGAAACATACAATTAACTCCATTAAAGATGAGGGGTTGTGCTATACATCAGCCCCACAGCAGCTTGGCAAAAACTTAGGAGGGAAAAGTCAGACATTTAACAAATACCATCTCAAAAAAGAAGGTGTCTACCACAGAAGGTACCTGAAAAGGAGAATTTAGATTTGTAACATGCAACCTCTCAGGAGGGTAGTGTTTTTTTTTTTTTTTATCACAAATGATAGCCTACAGATACCCACTGCTCAAATGGCAGAAGTTGCATCTTCTGTCAGGCTAGTGGACCTTTTTGGAAAACACTGCAACTCTGTCACTCAAGAAACACAGTAGGCATTACCTGAGGCTCCTACGGGGGAAGAACTACAATTATACAAAAAAGCAGTTGAAGTTAGAAAATGGCAAAAGCAGGACGGTGCATCTCTGGAGCTCTACAAGAATCTACCACCAGGATACAATTCTCTACTTACAAGTGCGCAACTCTCGTTGCTAAAACCCACCCCCAAAACATCTTGACTTCATGGAAGCAGTGTTCATTTCTAGGAGCAAGGAAACTCGGGTAAGGATTCATCTGATGCTGGAAGGTACTATCCACAACCTGTCCAATGTTTGTCTCTATGACTGATGTGAAAGGGTTGGAAGGAGGACCACATTCCTTAACTGATTTGAGCTTTGAAAATAAGAGTTCTGACAAATTTCACTGGCAAAATCTTTGCAGAATAGTAAAGGCTGGGACGGTGCAACAGTGGGGTGAAAGGGATGGCAGGGGTGGAGCTAGGGACTTTGGACAGGTTCTACTTATAGCGTGGCACTAGACAGAAATGCCCTTTTAACCAAGCCTGTTGATATCTGTAGTGCAGTCTGTGATTTGTTGGTCACAAAACATCCTTGGTAATGAGGAAAAGGTGAGAAAAGGGGCCCTTTCAGCCAAAAACTTACTTATGAAATTCTAGTTATCATTCCAGGCCATGTAAACTGTGTATCTCAAAACTATGAGAACTCCTTCCACAGTCTTTGAATTTAAGGTAGACAATATTGAATTGGAAGTTCTCCATACAGGTTGCATCTCCACATCACGTCTTACAAGATGAATGATTTGAGACCAAAACAAGATGTGGGTATCATTTGGGTTCCATCTCTTTTCACGTGAAAAAAATAAGTCCAGTCTTTGCTAGGGGAAAACATTAGAAATGCAAATTTGTGGAACACGTGGAAGCCAAGGAAACCGAGATTTTCACTTTTTTTTTTTTTTTTTTGAGTATTGAATATTTATCAGGACCCGCAGTGGTAGTGCTGCAGTAGCGTTGTCGCCTCACAGTAAGATGCTGTACGGTTCGATTCTCAGCTAGAGCGTCTTCTCCGTGGAGTCATGCGTGAATGGGCGTACCTTCGTTGAAGGTTGTGCGTCAGGCCTGGCAAGCCGGTACGTAAAAATCAACTGCCAATCATTAGCGGACTGGAGTTCCACTGTGGCGACCCCTAACTGGGAAAAGCAGAAAGACACAAACAATTGAATATTTATCAGGATGGAGTACTGATTGCACTGGACCAACTTCAACCCAAGACCAGGGCATTAATCTGAAGAATAATACAACAATTTTTAAATATCATGAATAAAGCTATAAAACAGCATGGAAATATAAATTAAAAGAAGGAACAAGAATTTAACACATTGGCATAAACCATGGAAAGTCTTTCACATTAAAACAATTTCAGAGTGAGTTGCTAGACAAACCTATTTACAAAACAAGCAGTGCATAATAACCAAGCTTAAACACTCAACAAAACCATAAAGTTCAGCACTGAAAAGGCAATAATAAAGCAAATAGTTACTGGGAACTAATTATAAAATGAGATTTTATCTAGAAGAATTGAGAAACATATAACTAATGCTGTAGTCCTAGTTAACAACTATTTACTGGTTAAGATGGTAACTATGACTAAACATGATTGCCTGTTCATTTGCCACTAAAGCGCACACACTGAAAAATTTGCTAGACAAGTGGAGACGGACTTTGACTAAACACTGCTTGACATTGCTGTACTCTGGAGAAACTGTGGATGTGATGGCTAATAAAGAATATGGACAGGAACTCCACAGCCCAGAATTTGCAATGTACTGCTTAGAATCTTAAAGGCACAATTGTAACCTTTTTTTGCCTGTCCAAAGACCTCTTGGAAATCACATGAACTGGAAATGCTAGAAACCAGCAGACTTATAAAGGAAGAAAGGTAAGAATAAATAAAAAAATGAGCTCCTGAAGAAAGTGTTCCTAAGTCTTAGGAGAAACCTTTTAGAGTCATTGCAGGGCTTTCCCTTAGCCATGTACACAGCTGAAGTAACATGGTCCTATATAACAATGGAGCTTTAGGACATATTACTGTACATTACTGTAGGGCATACTGATGGTGGCTGGAAAATGTGCCATATGAGCCTAAAGAAGGGCTGCCCTCCCAGATGTAAAGGCATGACAGGTCTTGCTCCAAAAGTTATGTAGGTCACCTGGAAGGAAGTCTTTTCCAGAGATGCCACTTCATGGATTAGACATTCCAGATACAGTGAACCATGTACTGATGTTGATCAATGCGTTAATAATTAAGTGGCCTCAAACAACGATAAATACAATGTATAAACAGGATGGTTATGTAGCAAAAATTGCTTATTACACTAAATGCTAACTTTTTAATGTGTCAAGATATATTAAGCATGACTCTCCCTCCCACATTCCATGTTTATCCACATCTCTCTCTCTTTTTCTTAATATGTACTTTTACTATAAAATTAAAAAGTGGACAACTTAGATTACCATGAAGAAAAATAAGCCTGCAATACTGCCAATCTATCTATCTGCTGCTACTACATGGGCCAATGGCTGGTGCCTTACCCCCACTGTTATAGTGTTTCCTTAATGTAAATTTAAACAACCTATGCAGAAGATGAAAAACACTAATGACAGCATTTTCTGTCATGTCAAAAAAATATATTTTTTTCTATTTCTTATAAGTTTACTGGTAGTTGCTAAGCATGAGGTCCATGACAGCACTGAACAGCCCAGTTCAATTTCCCGACAGCCCCAAAGCACTGTCTGATTACATGAATTCCTCAAACTCTCAAAGTGTGCTAATGCAGGCTGGCAAGAGTCAAATGCTGGACCACACGGAATAGCTTGTAACCTTAATCCTCTGTGCCAACCACCACAGATCTTGAATAATCGCAAATATACTTTATAAAAGATAAAATCAGTGACATCTTTTTAATTAAAATAGCACTAGAATTTTAAACTCAAAGGCAGTGCAAAATGCATGCAATAATACATGCAGCACACTTACATAGCATCAGTGTTTCATAAGCAGAAAACAAGTGGAACAGCAAAGTAGATATATATAGCTGACATAACCAAATAAGCAAATATGTCTTTAAATAGTACTAAACAATAATAATAATAAAACAATCTTTATTGAGATGAACCAGTTATGACTGGAAAAACCTACCTGCTTTTGTAGCTACTTGTCTGTCCTGCTCCCCTGCTTTGGCTTTAGATTCATCTTGCTTTGGATCTGCACTCAAGCTCCTGGTGGGAAGAGCTGGGGTAAAAAAATTAATGAATGCAAGAAGGGCTTGCATGTGTAGGAGCAGGTCGAGTGAAGCAAATGCTACCTATATGAATAAAATAAAATTAAGAAATTATCTCCAGAAATGTTACTACCATATGAAAATACAAACCATTGTCATCTAAAACATCCAAGCCTTCAGTTAAAAACAAAAGTTTCAGGAAACACATTTAAATTTTGTCAATAAAAATGTTAACAGTGCTTACACATTGGCTTATACTTTGCATACATATTTACAAAATGGGGAGAAACTTGGACCAGACTGCTAGTTCCTTGTTTATCAAATATGTTCCACACATAGGAGAAAATTACTGCAGGCTACCCAGAGCTCGCATTCAGTTACAGATCCCTTCTCCAACACAGACTTTAAAATTCAACAAACTACCAACATCCTTAAAAGGGATCTAGCAGGAGGAAATTAGCAAATTTCTAAAGTGAACACCAGAAATGCAAGCCCCAACAAAAATGCAAATCATAGCTCTCAAATGTACAGACTTTTGCCTCATTTTTGGTATTTTCCTCATAAAATGTGTGGTTTTCTGATAAATTACTGGGATGTTCCAAGGAGTCGTCACTAAACATTTGAATTTCAGACTTCATATCCACCAGAAAATGCATGTCAACACAAATCCTCTCATTGTAATTACTTTCCAAGTTTATTAGAGTAGTATTTAAAATCCGACCCTAAACACTACAAAAGCCTTGGATCTGTTCATGCCAAAACCCATCTTAACATCTTTCAGCTACTAATGGATTTTGTCTGCTAACTACATCTTCCGACTCTACTCATCTTTCTTATCGACTTCCCTCTCTGTTTCCCTGGCTTCACACACATACTTTTCTACAACTTGGTTTCTCTTTCTTTCATGCCCATCTTATAATCCCCAACTACTACCCTTGGCTTCCTCTTCCCAACCTACTAAGTCCCACCTCTTATTAAACTTCTTTACTCTAAATAACTACTATGTATTTACTCAAACTTCTAAGCTGTATTTTATGTACTTAAAGTAACCTGCAAACTCATGTTATCTTCTGTTTGCAACTATTTTTGAACTTGTCTGTGAAAGGTATTCTGTATGGGTGTATGGGGCTTTCCCCCCAGGCCTCCGCTGAAAATGGGCTATTGCTCAGTCGGACATACTAGGTTAACAAATGAAAAATAAATACATTTTTCTCCCCATTATATTAGACTTTGCCCAGATTTCTTGCAGTAAGAGGGTGAGAGGCAATGCATTTTTAAATCTGCACAAACAAAAAATAAATAAATCAAAAACATCAGTGCTGTGACACATTAAACACACACTACCATAATACAAGCACCAAAATACAAATTTAAGAACATTTCCTGGTGACAAAAAGTAATGCGATCCAAAAACAATGCTAATGAAAGCATAAATCCCACAAAAAGGAAATTAAGCAAGGTGGGAAAGGACAGAAGGTAAATAATGTAAAGAAAAATGAACGAGTCCCAGTAGTAAAAGCATGCAGTCGCTTTATGAACAACATGATGGCACTTTTGGTTCTGTAACTAGGAAAGCAATGCTGGGATGTTAAAATGTCATTATTAATTAAAAGCCTTAGCACAGAACTATGAATACATGTTTCAAAATATGTACATGGGAAAATAACTACTGGTAAACAGTTGCAGTCAGTACAAGCACCTCCCTTATGGACAGACATAATGACAGCTGTTTTTCAGAGCTCTGAGCTTTGGATTTAATCCTCTGTACCAGATCACAGAACAATATGGTGGAGTGGATATGGACTTATTTTAATAAGTATTACTGTCTTTAGGATGATGAAAAAAAAGCAGTTCTGCTGGGATTGTTGTAGTGGTGGACTGATCATTGTTGTAGTGGTGGGAATGACAGAGGTGAGGGTTACTGATCATTGTTGTAGTGGTGGAGATGACAGAGGCAAGGGTTACTGATCATTGTTGTAGTGGTGGGGATGACAGAGCTGAGGGTTACTACTCATTGGTGTAGTGGTGGGAATGACAGAGGTGAGGGTTACTGATCATTGTGATAGTGGTGGGGATGACAGAGGTGAGGGTTACTACTCATAGGTGTAGTGGTGGGGATGACAGAGGTGAGGGTACTACTCACTGGTGTAGTGGTGAGGATGACAGAGGTGAGGGTACTACTCACTGGTGTAGTGGTGAGGATGACAGAGGTGAGGGTACTACTCACTGGTGTAGTGGTGGGGATGACAGAAGTGAGGGTACTACTCATTGGTGTAGTGGTGGGGATGACAGAGGTGAGGGTACTACTCACTGGTGTAGTGGTGAGGATGACAGAGGTGAGGGTACTACTCATTGGTGTAGTGGTGGGGATGACAGAGGTGAGGGTACTACTCACTGGTGTAGTGGTGGGGATGACAGAGGTGAAGATTACTGCTCATGGGTGTAGTGATGGGAATGACAGAGGTGAGGGTTGCTGATCTTTGTGGTAGTGGTGGGGATGACAGAGGTGAGGGTTGCTGATCTTTGTGGTAGTGGTGGGGATGACAGAGGTGAGGGTTACTACTTACTGGTGTAGTGGTGGGGAAGACAGACGCGAGACTTACTGATCATTGTTGTAGTGCTGAGGATGACAGAGGCAAGGGTTACTGATCATTGTTGTAGTGGTAGGGATGATAGCTGCAGGCGTTACTAATTATTGGTGTAGTGGTGGGGATGACAGAGGTGAGGGTTACTGACCATTGGTGTAATGGTGGGAATGACAGAGGTGAGGGGTTACTGATCATTGTGGTTGTGGTGGGGATGACAGAGGGGAGGGTTACTGATCATTGTGGTAGTGGTGGGAATGACAGAGGTGAGGGTTACTACTCATTCAGTGCAACCTAACACATAGTGTGTGCGCGCGTGTGTGTGTATATATATATATATATATATATATATATATATATATACATACATATATATATATATATATATATATATATATATATATATATATATATATATATATATATATATATGTATGTATAGTTTTCTAGCCTTAAGGATAGTGAACCCATTCCTAAAGGAAGAAAAAAGTAAAAAAGGTAAAACTAATTCACAGGAACAATTACTCTTGATATCTGCATATGAATTAAAACAGATGATTGAAAAAACTTATGTAAGATAACTGGTGCAGTTAAAGACTTCCCTGAATGTACTGATCTGTAGATCAAAGCAAAAAAAAATACATTGGTTACATTTGAAAATTTTTAAAATATTCTGTTTTAAAAAATATCAGAACCACCACTTAGGAACAAATATAGGCAGCCATCTCACAGGATGGTTATTCTGACGTTTTTGCAACCATGCCACCATCCTATGGCATTAACACTACACAGTGTGTGTGTGTTTCTTTTAGCAGAAAGCCCAGAAAAATAAAAATTGTGACGTCAATAGTCTCTCAGCATTCTACAAGCAGAAACGGAAAGGAAACACGGTTTCAGCTCCTAAGGGACATATGGAAGCCCGACAATCCAACTGGTTTCTCCAGCATGGCATCAGAAATATGCCACTCTCGACAATGGGCGCTGCTCATTTTTTTTTCAACTTTCACAGTTCCTTTGCTGACAGGAACAAAATTCTGGCTGCCTCCTAGCTCAGTCTCTGAGTGTATCTTGACTTACAATAAAAGAGGTTTGAGAGCAACAAAAAACCAAAGTATTTTTCTGTTTTCCAACACAGCATCAATAGAACTGATAGTATTTTTCAAAGTTTTCTTGCATCAGACAACACTACAAGGGTATAAATGGTTCACTGCTTCTCCACTGTTCCCGATTCTGCAGAATTGTTTACAGTGCCTGATGTCTTAGTTTCAGACTTCATGTTCTTCTAGTCATTAACCATGTAGACATTAAAGGTTCAGAATTCATACCTTTTAGGAAAATGCTGTTATCCTATTTGTAGTACTTGAATGCTAACTGTAATATGCTGACTGCTTGCACACTTGCATAAGACTGCTGTTTTAATGTGTGGATCCCATCGGCCATTACTTAGAAATGGATTTATTCTTTTGTTGCTTTACGGCATTTGTTTGCTTGGACTGTGAACTGACCTGCCATTTTGAATTTGTAATTCTACTATATGTAATTATGGCAGAACCATGCACTGCAGTTTGTTTTAGGTCATTGTATTACATTGCTGCATATGTGGCACACCTCAGCACTAAGGGCTTTTCATCCAGAAAAAGGAGGTCATTGTCCCACTGTACTCATCCCTCATTAGACCCATTATAGAATACAACTTCCCGTTTGGTATGCATCTCTCAAGACATCTGCAACAACTGGAAAGGCTGCAGAAATACCTCACTAAAAGAATCACAGGCCTAAAGCAGATTGCCCTACGCTGACCACCTTAAAAAACACCAGCTATACTCTGTCGCATATCGTCTACTCAGAGGCAATCTCTGCTCAACAATAAAAGGCCATGTCAAACCCAGAGCTACTGGACATGCTACATATAAAGAAATCCCAATCCCTCAGAGCCACACGCTCCAGGGATCTAAACCTTGTCATCACAATAAAGAAAACATGCTGGAGGGATAGGTTCCTGACCCACAGACTCCCCATACTCTGGAACAGACTGCCCATACATGTCAAGCTGAGTGCCTCTTTGGCCCTCTTCAAAAGGGACCTTGACGATTGGATGGGAGAAAGGAAATTCACCCCGGGGATCAAGTCAGTCGCCCTGCTAGACAGGGGTGCAGGGAAGTAAATAGTGTGGGAAGAAATAGCCAGGGAATTGTTATGGCTAGGCTTGTATAGGCCCTAGGGCCGATAGCCTAGTACCAACCTATGACCCTATATGTTATTAGAAACTACTGCTGCTGAATGTTTGTAACTTTGCACTAACTGCAGGATGTTGGCAGAATGTCAGCTGATTTTTTAATCTGTTAACTGCAGCAACCATTTACTAACACCCTCCCCCAAGAGACACACAAGGTTGTCCAAAGCCACTTCTATAGAGGTGGAGTGAATCCCTTGGCATATTCAAAAGCACGGTTGCTTACTTGTTGCTGTGACACTTAATACAATGCTCATAACTGGCATTTAATAACAGGCTGAAAAAGCACAGCTAAGTAAACCCAGAGGAAAGCACACAATGCAATTAAGTATTTAGTGGTATTTTTCACTGGTTTTACACCATCTGTTCTGCTTGTTTCCACCAAGCAGTGTTTAAATAACTGATCTATTAACTGTTTAAAACATTCTTGCCTCCTTGTTGATATTCTGCTGTTTTAAACATTTTTAGTGTCTCACTGCTACTTTTCTGCTGTTTTAAACATTCTCTAGCATTTTCCTGCTGAAACTAGGGTAGCTTAATAGTGGTAACATAGTCCAAACAGAAGCTTGTTGCTTCTGGAGCTGTTTGTAGTGGTTTGTTTGTTCTAAGCACATTTGCCAGACCATCTTGGATTGGAAGGTGCTTATCTGCAACTTTGTGAGAGAACTGTGCTGATTGGGACCTGTCTGGTAAAGGGAGGGCAGTCTTATAGCTTGGAATAAGCATCTTCATTGGTCCTTTTGAATCTTTTTTAATTTTTTTCAAGTTCTTACCTTCTGGTATTTAGGCCCTTGCAAGTTGTGCACCAAAGCCAGATAGTTAAATTCAACAAATTGTCCCTAAAACCCAGCCAGAAATATTCATCCACTGATCTTCTCCATGATCAATTCTGAATAGCCAACCCTAGTGACAAGAATCTTCAACCTAGCATTACTCCTACCAACTTTGTTGGGTCACTTGAGGCAGTGTAGCAATTGCCTCATGCATACAGACAACCCTCTACTAAAAACACACTAGTACAGAGTGCGAGAGATGTATTTACACCAAGAATCTAGAATTCATGCTCTCTCTCACTCAAAACAGTAACACGGAGGAGGTTGTCAACTCGCCCACAACTACATATGCTCATAGAACCACTACTCATATACACAGTACGCATCAAACATGTAAATCCACATAAGCGGAAGTTCTCTCAAAAAACTTACCAAAACACCAGAGACCTCCAAAATGCAAGACTGCTACAACTAACACAGTCCCCAAAGCCCCCATGACGCACAACACCAGTCTCTCACCCACCAAGCCAGTAAGGCGTAACATTAAAAAAAACTACTCTTCTTTGTCATTGGAGACTCAATAGTGAGAAACACAGATGTTCCGGTCATGAGGTTGGACAAGGAGAAAGTCACGGTCAGCTGCCTGCCAAGTGCCAGGATTCGTCAGATCATGCATGCACTCAGGTCTCTCAGCAACAAGTACTGTTATGACTCTGTCACAATTCATGTTGGTGTGAATGACCTGAGACAAACCTCACTGGACTATATGAAGAGAGACATGGTTGAGCTCTCTGAGTACGTGTGCCAGGCAGGTATGTCCCTAGCCGTGAGCAGCATACTACCCTGACCTAGAATGATGCCACAGTATAAACAAAAAATGACTGATATCAATAATTGGCTCAGTTTTTGGCATCATTCAAAGGGGATCCAGTTCCTGTCAGCCTGGGAAGCCATGTTCGACAAACCTCGATGCTTTGCACCTGGCACCTCTAGGCTTTCGGCTACATGCAAAGGATCTTGTCTCTCCCATAATGCCCTTTACAGGCAAGGTCTCAAAAACATTACCAATGTAAAATTAACCTACTGGAACAAAATAAGGGTCATGCTGCTAAATGCTAGGAGCTTAAAACAAAAACTGCTCTCCCTGGAAGAAGCACATCTATCACTAGAAGATGTAGACGTCTGTGCACGCAGTCAAAGAAACCTGGTTCAAGGCCTCAGAGTACCCCGGACTTGCAAGGCTACAATGCCTTCTATATCCTCAGACTGCAAAATGAATGCATGAAAACCAAAGGAGGTGATGTTTCAATCTACATTAGAGATGAATTCACCTCCCATCTAGTTAGACTGGATAACTCCAAGGAGTTACTCCAGGTCCAGGTTACAGTGAGGAAGACCCCCAATTCAAGCCATAGCCAGTTATAGATCTCCCTCCATGGCTCAAAACACCCACAAAGCCTAAATGACAACACTGTAGAAAATTCAAATTTTACCAAACACACTGGTTATGGGGGATTTCAATTAACCCATCATCAACTGAGAAACCTATGCTAGCCCTAACTCACTAGCACAAACGTTCCTTGACTTTGTTAATTCAAATGTCCTGAAACAAATAGTCCATACCCCGGACAAGAGGAACAAACATTCTGGGTCTGGTCCTCACGAACATTAAAACAGATGGACTACTGCAACTTTTGAACCATCATTAGTTAAAACTGACCACAAATCAGTCACGTTTGAGCTGGCACTAACACCAGTACTCACACAAAGGGTGAAATCAGGCTAAAATAATTCACCAAGGCAAACTATACTCTCCTAGGTGAAGATATAAATGCATTCCAAGCCCCACCCCAAGCTGGAAGTGGTAACTATGTCAAAGCTTACAATAAAGCTATGTACAATCACTTGCATAAGTGTATAAACTCAGCCGTATAAGAAATTATCAAAGCCAGAGCCCCAATAAAAACAAGCTGCTATGGTGGACATCCAGCATCAACAAACTTTAAAATAAATGCAAAAGGTTGCTATCCAAGAATACAAAGGCAAGGCACCAACAATGGAAAAGCAACCTCCTCAGCCTCAACAGACAAACAAAAATAACTTGTCAAATCCTCCTTTGAGAGAAACTTAGCAAGTACAGGAAAGGATTACCATAAAGCCTTTGATGGCGACGTCCGTAATCTACAGGGTAGGACTCAAGCATGTGCAGAACTAGTGGCCAATGGTATCACACACACTGACCCCACAGAGATGCCAAGCCTGCTACCGGATAGGTTTGGTGAAAATTTCACTACTTTAACCCATACTAACTTACAAGAAACCTTCCCCCAACCCCCACCCTACATAAAGTACAGTTTTGTGCCTACCATAAATGTAGATGTTCGAGTGCTCATACAGCTGCAGTCATTACAGATGGGTTATCCTGCCGTCAGGCGGTTCCTCGGTCGGCTGAATTCCAAAGTCTAGGTCCGGCGTCGGTTGTTGTCACTTCTTCCCTGACGTCAGTGCGGCAGGGGTATAAAAGAGGCAGCCGACGCCATTTTCTTCAGTTTTTCTTGCCCCAGATGTCAGGTGCCCCCAGAAGGAAGGCAAAAGCAAATACACCATAAAAGAATACCCCAAATAGGTTGTATGATAAAGGTGTCATAAGGCCCGTCCTAAGAGGGGATGGAGGGAGGGTAACCTGGACTGCAGCTGTATGAGCACCCGTACATCTACATTTATGGTAGGTACAAAACTGTACTATGTTTATCGTGCATACAGCTGCAGTCATTACAGATGGGTAGAATCCCAAAGCTAAGTAAGGGTGGTAGGCACTAAGTGGAACTAGGAGGGGCGAGGATGCCCTGCAGGACTGCTGTGGCAAAGCCCGCTCTAGATTTTGAGTATAGTGGAAGGTGGTAGTGCTTGGAGAAAGTGTGCACTGAACTCCAAGTAGCAGCTTCCAAAATGTCCTTGGTAGGGACCCCCCTGAGGAAAGCTGCAGAGGTAGCTGTAGCCCTGGTGAAGTGGGATCTGATGTATACAGGCACAGATTTTCCATGAAATGAATAACAAAAGCGTATGATGTGGGCTATCCATTTTGAAATTGTCTGTTTGGAAATAGACTTTCCTTGAGCACCTGTAGCATAGGACACAAAGAGCTTTTCCTGAATGGCTTTGTTCTGTCCAAGTAATAACGAAGTTGTCTGTGAATGTCCAAGGAATGTAGTAGTCTCTCCCCTTTGTTCTGTGGATTTGGATAAAAGGTAGGTAAAATGGATAGTCTGATTCAAAGCTACACTGGATACTACCTTTGGCATGAAGGTAGGGTTGGTTCGTAAGGAAACTCTGTCCTGATGGAAAATGATGAATGGTTGCACAGCCATGAGGGCCTGTAGTTCCGAAACCCTGCGTGCTGAGGTAATAGCCAGAAGGAAGGCCGTTTTCCATGACAAGTATTGTAGCTCTGTTGAAGAAGCTGGCTCAAAGGGAGGCAGGGTCAGCTTTTCCAATACGAAGTTGAGGTCCCAAGCTGGGACTGGTGGTTTCCGTGGGGGTTTTATATTTTTTGCCCCTCTGAGGAACTGCCTTAATAGAGGATGTGAGAATAAAGGAGGATCTGTATTGCATTGTGCGGAAATGGCTGAAGCGTGGATCTTGATGGAGGAGAAGGAAAGGCCACTGTTTAACATCTCAGCTAGGTACTGTAAAATTTGAGGTATATTTATTACCCAAGGATTCTGGCCCTTTTCTTGAATTCAGGAACAAAATCGTTTCCATTTGGCGGAGTAGGCTTTTCTAGTAGAGGGTCTTCTGGCCTCCAAGATGACATCCTGCACCTCCTTGGAGAGGAGAGTCTGTTGGGAAATTAAGGTATTCTTCATGCAGCTAGATTTAGGGTTTTGAGCTGGCTGTGAAGGGTTTTGTAGTTGTGCTGGGACAACAGAAGAGGGACTAGAGGTAGGATCCATGGTGGGGAGTGTGTCAGGCTCTTTAGGAGAGGATACCAGTGTTGTCATGGCCAGTCTAGAGCAATGAGAATCATTTGTGGCCTCTCTGCTCTGGCTTTTAATAGAACTTTGGTCAGTAGAGGGAGATGCGGGAAGGCATAGACTGTCAATGTTGTCCAATTGAAAGAGAGTGCGTCCACTTTCCAGGCCTGTGGATGATAGGTCCTTGAACAAAATTTTTCCAACTGGTAATTTCTGTGGGTAGCAAATAAATCTGTCTGGCTGTCCCCATGCCTGAGTTATCTTTGAGAAAACTTGAGGATGCAACTTCTATTCGTGTGGGTCTGTCATATTTCTGCTTAAGTTGTCCGCCAGTGTGTTTTCCTTCCCTGGCAGGAATTGTGCCTGTAGTTGAATTTGCAATTCCAGTGCTGTGTTCCATAGGGTCATGGCTTGCCTCTGCACAGGGGGTATGAATGAGTTCCCCCGTTTGTTTATGTACCACATGACTGTGGTGTTGTCTGTCCTTATCAATAGCTGGCCTGGATGCAGTAGGTCTTTGAAGGTCATAAGAGCATTTTGCACGGCTAGCATCTCCTTTTGGTTGATGTGTAGGTGCTTCTCTTTTTGGGACCATTTTCCCTGAATGCACTCATCTGCCATGTGTGCTCCCCAGGCGTAGTCTGAGGCGTCCGTTGTGATGATTTGAGTTGCTTGAGGTACACAGAAAGGGAGACCTGTGTTTCTTTGGCATGCTTGAGCCCACCACAAAAATTCCTTTTGAATGCATGGAATGAGTGGTATAATTGCTTCCAAGCTGTGGCTGTGTTGAGACCATAAGTTTTTTTAGGTACCATTGTAGTTTCCTCATATGCAGCTTTGCACATGGTATTAGTAGGATGCAAGATGCCATGAATCCCAGAGCCTGCAGGACTTTCCTTGCAGTTAGTCTGGTGAAAGTTGCCATTTTGTTGAAGTATTGAGACAGTTGCCCTTGTTTGTCTGGTGTGAGGTAGGCCATCTGAGTGGTTGTATTTAAGCTGGCACGCAGGAAAATTATCTGTTGAGAAGGTATTAGTTTTGATTTCTTTTTGTTCACTGTGTATCCCAGGTAGTTTAACAGTTTTATTACAAACGCCAGATGCTGCAGAATGTCCTTGCTGTCCGCTTGGATCAGGCAGTCGTCCAGATATGGGTTGATTTGTATTCCTTGTTGTCTGCAGAAGGCAATTACTGATGCCAGGCATTTCGTAAACACTCTGGGCGCAGTAGATAAGCCAAAGGGCAATGCAGAGAATTGGTAATGGGTTGAACCTGCAAGAAATCTGAGGTATCTTCTGCAATCTTGTCTGATAGGGACATGCAGGTATGCCTCCTTGAGGTCCAATGTTACCAGCCAAGACTCCTTGCCCAGCATGGGAAGAAGCTGCTGTAATGTGAGCATCTTGAATTTTGGCACCTGTAGATATGTGTTTAGGCTGGATAGGTCTAAGATGGGTCTCCAATCTTTGTCTTTCCTTGGTACCAGGAATAGTCTGGAATAAAAACCTTGACCTTGTTCTTTTGCAGGTACCTCTTGAATCACTTTCATATCCATGAGAGCGGAAATTTGTCTTTGTGCCTCTGCCCTTTGATTTTGTGGCAGGTTTGGCAAGCCTCTCATTTTTGGAAGGGTGTGGAAGTGGAACCTGTAGCCTCTGTCTATAATGTCCAGAATCCATCTGTCTTTTGTAACAATGTGCCAGTTTTTTAAAATAATGCCAGTTTTCCGCCCAAAGGTGCTGCCATTAAAGCTTTGTTTGGCAGGCATAGGGGGAAGTCATTGTGTCTCTTTTCTAAATGACTGTGATCTATCTTCTCCACCTCTTGGGGTTGGTGCTTGCCACTGTCTAGCTCTGTAAGATCCTTGAGGTTGTCCTCTACCCCTTGGGTGTCTGTATCTGCCCCTTTGAGGTCTGTCCGTGGCTGGAAAGGACCAATTTTTTGAAGGCCAGTTTCTGCTGAAGCGTGGAGGTTGTACCTACAAGAAATCTTTCACTGTTTGCATAGATTTCGCTTTTTCCTCCATTTTCTTTAGTACCTCCTCAGCTTTAACAACAAACAATACATCTTTTTGAAGTGGTGCATCTAACAACTTTGCTTTGACATGATCTGGTAAGGTTTGCTCTTTGAACCAAGCATGTCTACGTATAACAGACCCCGTGACAGCAGCTCTGCATGAGGCCTCTAAAGCATCAAAACCACACTGCAAGGTATGTTTACCCACTTGCTCTGCTCCATGCAACAAATCCTGCAACTCTTTCAAATCTGGTTGTTTTGTTTGTGTCATTTTGCTTTTCAGCTGAGATAACAAAAACTGTTGGTACTTTAACATATGAAATTGACAGTTTAATGCCCTCATGGTTAAAGTGGCAGATGTATACACCTTTTTCCCCCACCTTTCTAATGCTCTGGAATCTCTCTCTGAAGGTAAAGGGTTTTTAGCAGTAGAGGCCTTAATCCCCTTGGGACCCTGTGAAATTGTTTCTGGGTCAGCAGTATGGCTTTTATAAAGGAACTGGTGAGAATCAGGAACCCGGTAATACCTGTCTGGTTTAACAGGGGCTGGAGGTAAAGAATCTGGATTAAGGCTGGCTTCTGTGTACACATCATCCAAAATATCTAAAACAGGAGGGATAGCCAGGGGCCTATGCTGGGGGAGCAGTAGAAATTCCCTGAGCCTTTTCTTGGAATATGAGTAATCTTGGCCTTCCCAGTGGAAGTGTTCCCTCAATGTATGCAGGGTTTCCCCAAAAGAGTAGTCCTCAGGGGGGGAGACCGAGGGAATAGACTCCTCAGCATCAGAGTCTTCAAAAGGGGAATAGGCATAATCCTGGTCCTCAGAATAGTCTGAGGAAGGGTAGTCGTCCTCCAATCTGGGTCTTTTGCAGAGGGGGGTTGAGAACTCCTGATGAGAGTTATCAAATCCTCAGCCATTTTAAGCATCTGCTTTTTAGGCATGGTTCCTTGAGAGGAAGTCTGAGGACCCTGTTTTTTAGTTTTCATGGCAGCTTTAGATTTAGTGAAGGATTTAATAGAGAAGGTGAAAGGCCTGAAGACGCCTTCAGAAATGGCAGGCCTGACTAAATTTTCAGTTTCCCCGCCAAGAGTGGCGTTGGTATCTGCAGTGGGAATGGAGACCGAGGAGCCTGCGACCTCGGGTATTGAAGTCACCGGTAAAATAGTTTCATCGGTAGTCAGGGGCTGCGTAGGCGCCTCGCTAACAACAGGAGAACCGGGAGTCAGCCTAAGCGTGGTCTCAGTACTCGGTGCAGGCCTCGGATGTCGGTCCTTGTCTTTGCGTCTTTTGCTTAAAACTGGTGTCGGTGTATCCGACGACATGATATAATTAAATTTTTTGCCAAAATAATGAAGTGCGAACTCTGCCCGGCGCTTAATAGTGCGCTTGTTGAACCTAGCACAAAAACGGCAGGCCGAGACGTCGTGGTCTGGCCCCAAGCAAGGTATACAGAAAGAGTGGAAATCCTTATGTGGTATTAGCTTCCCACAAGAAATGCAATTATTAACTTTGTCTGACATCAGTCTGAGGCAAGAAAAGTTTCCCCAATGGGGTACTTAGCTTTAAAGAAGACTTCGGCTGAAATACTTTCATAAATCTCAGGAGCTGGCCGACCGGCACTTGCGAACTGCTTCTGCTTCGGGCACCGCGCGGCAAGAAAGACTGAAGAAAATGGCGTTGACTGCCTCTTTTATACCCCTGCCGCACTGACGTCAGGGAAGAAGCGACGACAACCGACGCCGGACCTAGACTTTGGAATTCGGCCGACCGAGGACCTGCCTGATGGCAGGATAACCAATCTGTAATGACTGCAGCTGTATGCACGATGAACATCTGAACAGCAGGTCCTCAAAGCCTTGTCCAAGGCAAAACACACAGCCTCTATGAGACCAGACGACATCCCAGCATCACCATTAAGTACCCTTTTCAATCATAGCATAACGTCCCACTAGAAACAGCTACTAAATTAAACTCCTACTTCATAGAATGTACAGCTGTCCTTACCTCATATTCCAACTCAAAGTGTCCCTTCTTCACACTAAAAGCAGTCTCCGTCTCAAATATAAGACATCTACTATACACACACATGTCATGTTCATCCTCTGCAGACAATATCCCTTCCAGAAGACCTCAAAGTAACTGCTGACTCTTGTTACTTTCCCTTGTTAATTCTTATCAATAGATCCATACAGGAATTCTGTTACCTTCTTCTGGAAGAAATTCCATGTAATTCCCCATCACAAGGGTGGGAACTCCAATTAAATCACCAAATTTAGACCCTCTGCAATTCTGTCTCCTCTCTGTCCCAAAAATATTGGAACAATGCATACATAAACAACTCCATCAGTGTCCAAGAAAAAAAATACTTACCCCTACACAGCATGGTTTTCAACCAGTACAATGACTGCCCATTACCCTTTGTAGACACCATCAACAAGGCCAGAGAAAATTACAAATTTCATCTTTTTAGCCTTCAATACCATCTCCCACAACAAACTTGTGTTAAATTAAAGATGCCTACCCTGGGCGTCTCTGTCACTACAGTTAAATAGTTTTCTAGCTACTTTCAAAAACAGCACTCAGCAAAATGGCTGTCAAGTGACTTCCATTTATCTTCCATGAAACAGTGGTGGCCTCACAAGGCTCCATCCTTGCTCCTCTCCTTTTTAACATTTTCATAAATAATGTTTACACATTTTCTCAACAAGAATCACTTCTACAATATGCTGATGATTCCTCTTTAATCTCCTCATCTGACAGCCTATACCAGCTACACCCGTGATTCCTTTAATTCAGTGGAAAGCTGGATTTCTGTCAGTCATTTTCTACTGACCCCCCCCCCACCACAAAACAATTTAACTATCATGCCTATGAGAAAAAACTTCAAAATCTCCCCTTTAAACAATACAGACATTGAAGTTATTTCATACAATAAATTCATGAGTGTAATAATGGATACTTTAAAATATGATCTCCACATAAAGCACTGCATTAAAAAAAATCATCAAAAGCTAGGTATGCCTTACAGAACTATGACATCTCTCAAACTATTAAACCACTAGCCAACACATACATTTTACTTTCTCTTAATGGCTCTCCCCATCTTCTGCCATCCAACTAGAACAATTCAGTAATAAAGTTACAAGATTTGCAGCCTTTCATACCCATCACTGGTCTGTACTTAAATCACTAAACTGTCTTGAATTACCCCATCAGCTAGCATTCCGACAACTAATGCTGGCACAAAATAATATACAACTCTTCTTCCTTCCCAGCTATCAGCAAATTCCTTCACCACTATCTTTCAATTTGAACCCTTCATTCAATCAACCGACAAACAACTTGAAGTTTACAAATCTATAGGACAAAGATTATATTCCAATTGTGTGGTCAAATTTCAGAACTCCATCCCAATCATTATCAGGGTCATTATGTTATATGCATTTACTTAAACCTTTATTAAAACAATCCCTTTCCGATTCTTGGCTTTGTTCCTGTACCACAACAGGCTAATACCAACATTTCACATTTTCCACCTGCCCTTTTGTTCTTTATGCTAACTACCTTATATAATCTGTCTCAAACCAATATTTCTGATTTCCCTAATGGCCTACAAAGTTCTACTACTTCACCATACTACTGTTTAATAACATGATCAGCTCAATATTTCCTCTCGTGTGACTCTGCAGAGTGAAACCATTACCTCTATGCAGAGTCACACAATTGTATTGAATAAATACACCATTATAAGCTGTTTAAAGGACCCTGCTGTATCCATATCTTTAAGTTTTTTTGTGGGAGCAATTTGTATCTTTTAAGCTTGTTTGTGGTAGCATTTCACTCTGGGCACTCCTTTACTGAGCTTATACATTAGGACGACTGGGATTATTCATATATAGACAGTAGGTGTTTACCTGGTCAATCTGAGTTGGGATGCATGCAAAAGGGCTCTAAGCATCTTTCTGCACTTTTCTTACATACTGTGACTGTACGTTAGCAGGTTAAAAAATGTATTGCCTGCTGCTGCTAATTGCACTGTATTACATTGTAACTGTTAGCTGTAGGGCTGTAGTCTGTGTGGTCTTATTACATGTGGAATCCAAACCATCTATTCTACATTAAGAAGGTGTTTTTCTGCACCCTTGTGGCAGAAGCATACCGATCTAACCTGTGTGAGTTGGGGATTGCTGGTGCTTTCCCGACAGGCAGTTAGCTTAAACCTTGTTGCACAGTGGTGGTTAACAGTGCCCTTGTATAGATGCAAAAGCCTAGATGATAATTTTTTCTCTAAACAGCTGTCAGTGAAACCCTACCAAGCTTTTCTGCTGCTCTAGGAACAGCTCAAACTTAGCCTACACAAAGTAGAGTTCCCAATTGTAGTCTCCGCACTACAAGCACAGTCCTTTCAAATTAACCAATTCCCTTCCCTAATAAAACATACAGTAAGTACCAAATATCATGGACAAGCAGTTTCCCATACCTCTCTAGCCAGCCTGATAGACATGAGCATCCTGAAACAATGTAGAATTGCCACATGTATACTGACAACCACTTACTCCTGAAATAAATACTTTGTGTGACAGATGCAGTTACACTATTAAACTGGAGGCAAGACCCTCACATAAGCAAAAACTGAATGCCAAACAGGTTGTTAGCATGCACACACACACACACACACTTCCAACACTAGATAAGAACACAACAGATAAACCCACATATGCAGAGGAACTCGTTAGTAACTTACAAAAGACCAGGGGTCTCTCAAATGGAAACCACTTACATACAACAATGCAAAAAACAAACAACACATAATAAAACACACACCAGTGTTTCAACAAATAAGCCTATAAGTTGTAAAAACCACAAAAAAATAATGCAATTGTCATAGTTGACTCCTATGTGACACAGGAATGTTCCCCTCTCCAGGCTGGATAAGGAGCGGGTTACAGTTAGCTACCTGTCAGGTGCCAAGATCCATCAAGTCACTCAAACACTCAACCATAAGTACTGGTATGATTCTGTTATAGTCCATGTGGGGGTGAATGATTTGAGACATACCTCACTGGACTATATGAAGAGACACATGACTGAGATCTCAGATTACGTGTCACAGACAGGTATAAGCCTGGCCTTAACCAGCACTATAAATTCTTCAAGGATAACACTACAATACAAAAAAAAATGATTGACTTACAATTGGCTTAGCTTCTGGTTTCATACCACGGAGATCCAATATCTGTAATCCTGAGAAGACATGGTCGACAGGCCACTCTGTTTTGCCAGAAATGGTCTGCACTGGTCTGCTCTAGGCTTCTGCTTACTGGCAAAAGCATTAGCCACCCCTACTGTGCTTTTTTTAGTCAGCGCCAAAATAACCAACCTCCAAACATAATAAAATTCTCTCTAAATAAATTCAGGTAACATGGACTGTACACCAATCCCCTGCATAACTACTTAAACAGTTGTATATAATTGGTTGTACCATACGGGATTAAGACAAAGTCTTGCCAAAAAAAAGAAGCCACCCTCTTGGTCCCCTAGTATAAACAGGCTATACTAATATAATTAAATTAACTGTATATCTAAACCACTATGCTTATGTAAATGTCTTATGCAATCATATGTTATCTGCTATATTTTTATAACTGAATGTGTAAACCACAATGCTCATGTAAATATTTTATGTATAATATGTTAGCAGTTGTTCTGGAGCTTTTCTCCATGGGCCTCTACTGAAAATGGACAGCTCTGTCCAGTCGGACCTCCCTCATAAACAAATGTAAAATAAAATAAATAGAGAAATAAATATACAGTTATATTATTATTTCATCATTACTGGAGCCTTCCTGTGTCCTGACAGAGTGCTCTTCAAACTATATGGAAATATACAGAGCTAAGTATATTTTTTCTGGCACTTCAGAGTTGTGTGCTGTTAATTGTTTTTTGACTAATTTTATATCATTGCTGGCTGACTTCAGAGTTGTGCACTGTTATTTTTGCTTCACTGTATAGTTTTTCAGATCTCTGCTGAAGGTGGTGTTTTTCCCCTAGCCACCCTCCCTATTCCCGTCTTGTTGTGATCTGGGACCCCCCCCCCCACAGTCCCATCTCTTTACTTCATTCTACCTAACAGACTCCTTCCGCACTTGTTTTTAGTCACTTTTAATTTAATTGCATTTTTTTAAACTGTTTGGTCTAACATTGCTACATACTCGTGTGCTAGCTTGCACTGTATTTGAATTATTTTTACTGCTGTTTTAGCTACTTTTCTGTATATATAAAAAAAATCTAAGCCTGTTTCCTACCTTTCCTGTAGTGTAGCCCAGATTAGATTTGGTGTATCCAGGACTGTATGCAAGCTTCTGAGCCCCCCCCCCCCAAGCTTTCTGTGTTGGAGGGAAGCCTTCTAGCTTATCAGTGGGAGTGGTAAGCACTAGGTAACCTATCACATAAGGAGTGGTTCTGGCCCAGAAATTGTAGTTATTGGCAGTTTTTCCATCTCTCTCAACTTTCTGATTTAAAAGGCTGCATTTGCACTTGTTTCCCCCCTTTCCTGTAACTAGTTTAGTCCAGATACAGATTCTTAGTTTTAGCACTTGAATTTGCTTATTCGTGATCAGCACTTGTTCAGAACTTGTTGTAAGCACTAAATAACCTACTAATTACTACAACACTCAACCTTCTTCATTACCTAGAGGAAAACAGTTTTGGTGCTTACTTTCCTCACTTGCTTACAGAAAAACAGCTCTTGTACTCACTTTCCTCACTTATCTACAAGAAAATAATTTTTTATTCAGGCATGTCCAAGGGTCAGCTCCCAGTGTTCTCTCCTGTCAATCTGATGAATCTGGGCATCTTGGGGCAATGATGAAATTGCCTCATGTACACATACAACCCTCTCCTCCTACCACCTAACACTACAACCTGTGAGAGAAGCACTTATCTTGCCAAACTGGAGGTAAAGCTCTCTCCAACCAAGACAGAACTTGACAGTCAAGAGGAGAAGGTAAACACTTGCACCACACCACACTCATCACATAGTCTCAGTAAATCTACACCACCAAAATCCGAACATAGAAACACAAAAACATTTGCGGAGGCTCTCAATAATAATCTGCTCAAGCAGCAGAGACCTCCAAAGCAGAAATGCAAGCAACCTCCACCCCCCAACACAACCCAAATGACGCATAGCTCGCAGACTCAGTGTGCCACTCAACCACAGCCAATAAGGCAAAACAACGCACCCAGCATACTAGTCATAGGTAACTCTATAGTCAGGCACACTGATGTCCCACTCACCAGGCTAAACAAGGAGAAGGTTACTGTCAGCTGCCTGTCAGGTGCCAGGATCCGCCACATAACCCACGCACTCAGGTCACTCCATAACATGTACAAATATGACTCTGTCATTGTCCATGTTGGTGTGAACGACCTGACACGTACCTCCCTGGACTACATGAAGAGAGACATGGAAGAGCTCTCCGATCTTATAGCCCAGGCAGGTATGACCCTAGCCCTGAGTAGCATTCTGCCATCACCCAGAATGATGCTGCAGTACAAGGACAAAATGATTGACTTCAACAATTGGCTAAGCTTCTGGTGTCATTCTAAAGTGATCCAGTATCTGTCTATCTGGGATGACATGGTCGACAGACCACGGTGCTTTGCGCCAGAGATGGCCTGCACCTGTCACTCCTGGGATTCCGGATACTGGCTAAGGTTGTTGCCACCCCTATAGTGCCTTTTTTAGGCAAGGTTCAAATGACAAATTCACCACAGTAACAGGAAAAGGCAAGCAAAAACTGAGGGTGATGCTACTCAATGCTACAAGTCTAAATCTCAAAATGCACTCACTCGAGGCACTCCTTAAAATGGAGAATATCTATATCTGTGCAGTGACTGAGACCTGGTTCAAGGCTCAAGAGAGCACCCCTGCACTACCAGGCTATAACTCATACCATACCTTTCGGCCATGTAACCTGGAACGGAACACCAAAGGCGGAGGTGTGTCCATATTTATTAAGGATATCCACACCTCCGGGCTAGTTGCTCAGCATAATGCAGCCGAGGTTATCCAAGTGCAACTAACTCTAGGCAAAACTGCAATCCAAATTGTAGCTTGCTATAGATCCCCCCACCATGCCCCAGGAGTCCCACTCCTCTTTTCTTGATGTACTGGAAAATATTAGGGTTCAAACAAACACCCTAATAATGGGCGATTTTAACTACCCCACCATTAACTGGGAAAACTACTCATGTACCAACTCCTTCGCTCAACGCTTTCTGGAATTCATAAACTCCAATGCCCTGGATCAACTTATCCACACCCCCACCAGGGGCAACAATATCCTAGATCTAGTTATTACCAACATGAGTGACCGGAGTTCCACACCTGATGTCAATGCCTCATTGGTCAGATCCGACCATAAGCTAATTACCCTAGATATCCACATCCTGCCCCCACCCCCCCATTAAGGAAACCATGGTAAAAAATTTCTCCAATGCCAACTTCATGCTTCTTAAGACAGAAGTGGTGAACTTCATGACACCCATGCAGATGGACAATACAGTTACGACTACTGAATCTTACACAACTGCACTTTATAATCACTTACACGAGTGCATGGATTGTGCTATCCCAAACAGAACCAAGACACTATCCTCCAAAAAAAGGAAGCCAATCTGGTGGTCCCCTGTCATAAACAAACTGTACAACAGAAGGAAAAAACTGTTGCAAAAGAGAGTAAAATCCCATGAGTGGAGGAGCTCCCTGGTCAGTCTCAGTAAGAAGCTGTGATCCCTGATAAAATCCTCCAAAGCTAGTTATGAAAACAAAATTGCCACTGATTCTAAAGACAACCACAAAGCATTCTATAGCTACGTCAAGAATCTCAATGGCAACACTCAGATCTGCTCTAAGTTACAGCACAATGGCTCTAAATATACAGACCCAACTGATATTGCCAACATCCTGGCAGATAGGTTCAGTGCTAACTTTACCCCCCCCCCCACACCCTAAAAAGCCCATCTCTATAATGGAAGAATGCAAAGTTCCTGTAATCACGGCACACATGTAAAAAAACACACACTCCAAAGCAAAGAAAACAGCATCCATGGGACCAGACAACATCCCAGGCTGCATTCTACATGAACTACAGAATTAACTGGCACCCCACCTAAGTACCATGTTCAATCATAGCATCACCTCAGGCTTTGTGCCTGCTGAATGGCGCATAGCGACGGTTATCCCACTCCACAAGGGGGGGAGCCACCACAGACCCTGGGAACTACCGCCCCATTAGCCTGACGAGCCTTGTATGCAAGTCCATGGAACGTATCATCTAGGAACTTATAAACAAAGACATTGGTAATCTCCAAACTCTGGACCCCACCCAGTTTGGGTTTGTAAAAGGCAGATCATGTCTCCTAAAACCTGTTAAACTTCTCTGAAGCAGTCACCAAAGCCGTAAACGAGGGTAAAGTGGTTCACACACCCTATCCTGATCTTGCCAAGGCTTTCTACACCATCCCCCACTCTGGAATTATAGATAAACTCACTAAACTAGGTATAAATCCCTATGCCACAAGATGGGTTGCCAAATGGCTCACTGACAGAATCCACATTGTGAAAGTAGCAGACTCCAAATCCGACTTCAGATCAGTGACAAGTGGAGTACCACAGGATTCAGCCCTGGGTCCTCTCCTGTTTGTTATCTACTTCTCTGAAGTACAGGATAACACAGAAGGTCTTTGGCTAATGAAGTTTGCAGATGACTGCAAACTAGGAGCCATAATCGAAACTCCTAACGATATGGACATCCTACAAAAGGGCCTCACTGAGACAGATGCCTGGTGTCAAAGCCATGGCCTCAAGCTCAATGTCAAAAAGGGCATGGTCATATCTCCTTTGGTAAAAACTCTGTACCCATGAACTACAACATAGGCGGTAGTATACTTAACACCGAAAATGTGATGAGACCTTGGGACACAGGTGGACAGTAGTCTCTCCTTTGATGATCACATCGCCACAGTAGTCAGGAAATCCTTCTACGTGGCACACCTCATCACAAAAGGTTTCTCATCCAGAAAAAAAAGAGGTCATTGTTCCCCTCTACTCATCACTCATTAGACCCATTATAGAGTACAATGCCCCTTTTGGTATGTACCTCACAAGACATCTACAACAACTGAAAAGGCCGCAGAAATTCTTCACAAAGAGGATTACTGGCCTCAAACAGATGCCCTAAGCAGACCATCTAAAAAAACTCCAGCTTTACTGCGTCGCATGTCACCTACTCAGAGGTGATCTCTGCCTAACATACAAAGCTATGTCAAGCCCAGAGCTGTTGGACATGCTCCACTTCAAAAAATCCCAATCTCTCCAAGCTACACGCTCTCGGGACCTAAACCTTGTCACCACAATAAACAGAACATGCCGGAGTGATAGATTCCTGTCCCAGAGACTTCCCATACTCTGGAATAAACTACCTATGTATATCAAACAAAGCTCCTCATTAGCACTCCAAGAAAAATCTTGATGATTGGATGGGAAATAAGAAATTCTCCCCGGGGATCATTTCTGTGGCTCTGCTCGACAGTGGCACAAGAAAATAATTTTCTTGGGTGGCAAAAGCCAGGGTACCTTTTTGGCTGGGCTTGTATAGGCCCCAGGGCCGATAGCCTAGTACCTACCTATGAACCTACAACAAGAACAAGAAACTAAAGTCCAAGGACAAGAGGGAACTTGGCAGATGAAGAAATCCCTGTCCAGCTTAAACAAATTAGAGAGCTTGTCAAGTTCTCCAAAGCCAATCATGAAGCAAAAATAGTCTCCCTAGCTAAGAATAATTATAAAGCATTCTTTAACTACGTTGAAAAATTTAAAAGGGAATGCTCGGCTATGCACTGAACTGGTTGTGGATGGCATCACCCATACTCACCCAGAGGTAATACCCAACCTACTACCTGACAGATTTTGAGAAAACTTCATGTCAAAGGAAAAAACTTCAAAGACCAATACACGTAAGGTTCAGTTTAAGGCACTTTTAATTGACTTGCCACAAGGAAACAAAAACATGCAAATACAGGGATTTGTCTAACTACTAACAGGAAGTATTTTCATTCTTATACTATTTTACAAGACATGGCCTTCTATGGCTGATGTAATCAAACACAACTTTCAGTATTGTTCTACAGCAGATGTTACTCAGATTTTCTGCTGACATGTCTAGATTTGTGAGAAACTTTTGAGAAAAACAACCGGGCCTTGGTGACCATTAATCCATTTACAAGCATCTATTGTACAGTGTTACATTTCAGGGTACTTTTCTAACTCAGATACAAGCAAATGCTGATTGCAGTTCATATTTTCAAGCAGGCTTTGTACTAATTATCTGTAACTTCTACAGCTGTGTATTTTCTCATAGCACAGCGGAACTTCTTGTCTAAGTTTCATACAAGTAGTATTGTTCTATTCATTATTTTCCTAACGCAAGCAAAAATCACCTGCTTCTCAGTAAATTTCCAAGGCACAAGCAAGATTTTAACTAACAATACAAGGTCAGAAAGCAACTGCAGTTTGCACAGATTTATGCAGTATGAAAAAGAATAAATGTGTTAACCCTTTACAAGCTCTAAATGCACTAAGCATATTGCTAATACACACATTAATACATATTTTTCTAACACTTCACCCCATCCCGTCCCCTCCAGTCATCCCCCAAAGTATACCTGCCACCATTCCTCAGCCTATTAGCAGATCATCTCAGCTCTCTCCAAGGCTAAAAACATGGCATCAATGGGACCAGACAACATCCTAAATTGCCTTTTAAACAATGTAAACATGACCTAGCAGACCCATTTGGATCCCTGTTTAACCACAGCCTGAGAACTGGTTATGTTCTGGTGGAATGGAGGACAGCAACAGTAATCCCCCTGCACAAAAGGGGACCATCAACTGACCCTGGTAATTATAGGCCCAAAAGCTTAACTAGCCTTGTGCAATGCCCTGGAAAGAATCATTATTGATCTTTTTAACAAGGACATAAGTAATCTAAAAACTCTGGACTCAACCCAGTTTGGATTCATTAAAGGTAGAACATGCCTGTTAAACATGGTTGACTTCTTCATACCGCCTATCTTCACCTAGCCAACGCATTTGACTCTGCCTCCCACTTGAGTATTACAGAAACTTTCCCAATTGGGAATTAACACCTATATTACCAGTTGGGTAGTAGGGCGGCCACGGTGGTGCAGCGGTTAGCGTTGCCACCTCACAGCAAGAGGTTCTCCGGTTCGATTCTCGGCTGGGGTGCCTTCTGTGTGGAGTCTGCATGTCCTCCCTGTGGTCGCGTGGGTTTCCTCCCACATCCCAAAGACATGCTGTAGGTGGACTGAACACTCTAAATTGGCCCTAGGGATGAGTAGGTGCCCCTTCTGTGGTAGGTTGGGCACCGGGCTGGCAACTCAAGACATTAAAAACTCTGCTGCCAATCATGAGCGGACAGGTGATCCGCTGTGGCGTCCCCTGACTGGGAAAAGCCAAAAGAAGAAGATGATTACCAGCTGGATAGTCAACTGGCTCACCAACAGGACATACTGTCAAAATGGGTGACTTCACCTCTACCAAAAGACCAGGGTACCAGTGGTGTACCACTGGGTTCTGTGCTGAGCCCCTTACTGTATGGAATTTATTTCTCAGAATTCCAGGCAAACTTGGACAGTCCATAGCTGACCAATTTTTCTGACAATTGCAAATTGGGAGCAATCACTGTGTCCCTCAATGATGTTAATATGTTGCAGACAAGGTTAATGCAGACAAATGACTGGATTAAAGCTAAATGCAAAAAAAGCATTATTATTCCCTTTTGAAAAGCAGACATCCCTGCTAATAACATTACAGACAGCACCCCACCAAGTGTAGACCTAGTGGTAAGTGATCTGGATACTCACGTTGACAGCAATCTGAACTTTGACCACCACATTTCCATAGTAGTGTGGAAATCCTTCTATGTGGCACATCTTATAAGTTAATGCACTGCATCTAGATCTAAGGATGTTATAATTCCATTATACTCAGCCCTCGTCAGACCAATAATTGTGTACAATTCTCTGTTTTGCATGTACCTCACAGACACTTGCAACAACTGGAGAGACCACAGAGGTTTCAGACCAAGAAATTACAGGGTACACAAAAAGTACAGTTGTGTACACTTACCAAAAATGTAGATGTTAGAGTGTATTCACTGTTGCAGTCATCACATGTGGGTTATCTGCTTGCAGTAGCCCTCAGTCAGCCTGATTAAAGTCTTGGGTCCTTGCATCGGTTGCCGTCTCTTCTTCCGTGACGTCAGGTCGGCAGGGGTATAAAGCATGCAGCCGACACCATTACATCAGTTTTTCTTGCCCAAGATGTCAGGTGCCCCCCTAATGGGAAGCAATTAAATCTATAAATAAATAAGATTATACCTCCAACAAAAAAGCAAATACACCAAAATAACGTTTAAGCATAGTAAAGGAGAGTAGAGGTTTAGCCAAAAGAAGTAAGGAGGCTGGAGGGAGGGTAAAGTACAGTTTTGTACCTACCATAAATGCAGATGTTAGAGTATTCACACTGCTGCAGTCATTACACTTGGGTTATCCTGCCGTCAGGCGGTCCCGCAGTCGGCATGAGTTCCAAAGTCTTGGTCCGGCGTCGGTTGCGGTCGCTTCTTCCCTGACGTCAGTGCACCAGGGGTATACAAGATGCATCCGACGCCATTTTCCTCAGTTTTTCTTGCCCCAGATGTCAGATGCCCCCAAGTACGTAGGCAATACATATTGCTAATCAAAAATATGCAATAAAAGCAATAACTTCAGATACCAGAAAATACACCCCAAATATTGTATAGGATAGAAAGGTATAGATAAGTCTAGCTAGTTCAGAGAGGATGGAGGGAGGGTAACCTGGACTGCAGCAGTGTGAACACTCGAACATCTACATTTATGGTAGGTACAAAACTGTACTATGTTCACTGTGTTACACTGCTGCAGTCATTACACTTGGGTAGAATCCCAAAGCTGAGGTTGGGTGGCTGGCCTATAAGGAGTTAGGATTGGCTATGAGACCCTGCAGAACTGCAGTGGCAAAACCTGCTCTGGATTTAGAGTAAAGAGGCAGGTGGTAATGCTTGGTAAAGGTGTGCATTGAACTCCAAGTTGCAGCCTCCAAAATTTCCTTGGTAGGTACTCCTCTGAGAAAGGCTGTTGAAGTGGCTGTTGCCCTGGTGGAATGTGGCCTAATGTTATTTGGGACTGATTTTCCATGCTGTGTGTAGCAGTACCGAATACAGTGTCCTATCCATTTGGATATAGTCTACTTTGAGATAGCCTTGCCCTGTGATCCGGCAACATATGCTACAAACAGCTGTTCAGTTTTCCTGAAAGCCTTTGTTTTGTCCAAGTATAAGCATAGCTGCCTGTGTATGTCCAAAGAATGCAGAAGTTTCTCCCCTTTATTCTGGGGGTTTGGATAAAAAGTTGGCAAATGGATGGTTTGGTTAAGAGCCACACTAGATACCACCTTTGGCAAAAAGGTAGGGTTTGTCCTTAAAGATACCCTGTCCTGATGAAAAATTATAAAAGGTTCCACTGCCATTAATGCCTGTAGCTCTGAGACTCTTCGTGCTGAAGTTACTGCCAGGAGCACAGCTGTTTTCCATGATAAAAATTTTAGATCTGCTGTATTGGCTGACTCAAAAGGTGGTAGGGTCAGTTTTTCCAAAACGAAATTGAGGTCCCAAGTTGGTGTTGGTGCTCTCCGGGGCGGTCTTATGTTTGTAGCCCCTCTGAGGTACTGCTTTAGCAAGGGATGAGAGAATAAAGGAGGATCCGTGTTGTAATGTGCTGAAATAGCAGAGGCGTGGATCTTAATTGATGAGAAGGATAGGCCTCTGTTCAGCATCTCAGTTAAGTATTGTAAAATCTGAGGAATGTTTGGAGCAAGAGGGTCAAGGCTATGAGCCTGGTTCCAGGCGCAGAATCTCTTCCATTTTTCTGAGTAAGCTTTCCTGGTGCTAGGCCTCCTGGCCTCCAAAATGACATCCATAACAGCTTTAGAGAGAGGTGTTGCCTGTTTGACTAATGTATCTTCCATGCAGCCAGGTTTAGGGTTTTGAGCTGACCGTGCATGATCTGACTGTTTTGTTGAGTCAGAAGGTGTGGAATTTGAGGCAAAATCCATGGTGGGCCTTGAGCCAAATTCCTTAAGATAAGGTACCACTGCTGGCGTGGCCAGTCTGGAGCAATCAAGACCATCTGTGGCTTTTCTTGTCTGGTTTTTAGGAGTACCTTTGAAAGGAGAGGCAGTGGTGGGAAAGCATAAACTTTTAGGTTTTTCCAGCTGAACAAAAGAGCATCCACTTTCCATGCCTGTTTGTGATAAGTCCTTGTGCAGATTTTTTGTAGTTGGCATTTCAGTAGGGAGGCAAAAAGATCTATGTCTGGGCATCCCCACTTTTGCATTACCATGCTGAAGATTTGTGGATTCAATTTCCATTCGTGAGGGTCCAAGTTATATCTGTTTAGATAGTCTGCCACAGAATTTTTCTTTCCTGGCAGGAATTGTGCTTGCAGGTGAACTTGATACGTTAGAGCTGTGTTCCACAAGGTATGGCTTGCCTGCATATGGGATAAGAATGAGTGCCCCTTAAGTACCACATTACTGTGGTGTCTGTCTTTAGTAGCAATTGTCCTGATGTAGAAGGTCCTTGAATGCTGTTAGGGCATTTTGAACAGCCAACATCTTTTTTTGATTGATGTGAAGATGCATCTGGTCTGTGGTCCACTTGCCCTGAATGCATTTTCCTGCCATGTGTGCTCCCCAGGCGTAATATGAAGCATCTGTTGTTAGAGTTTGCCTGGCAATGCGTTGGGTAAAAAGCTGACCCTTGTTTATTTTATTTATTTTATTTATTTAACATTTGTTGACCGGGAATGTCCGACTAGGTTCCATAGAGCCTGTTTTCAGCGGAGGCCCGGGGAGAAATGCTCCAGATGCAGTCTTTGGAATGTGGGAGGAACGAGTACCGGAGGAAACCCACACGAACACAGGGAGAACATGCAAACTCCACACAGAAGGCACCCCAGCCGAGAATCAAATCGGAGAACCTCTTGCTGTGAGGCGACAATGTTAACCGCTGCACCACTGTGCCTGTGCCCACCATCGAAACTCCTGTTGTAGGTAGGGAATCATTGGTATTACTGCTTCTAAACTGTGAGAGCGTTGAGTCCAAACACTTTTCAGGTACCATTGTAATTTCCTCATATGCAGTCTGGCATATGGTATTAGTAGTATGCAGGATGCCATGAATCTCAGGGCCTGTAGAAGTTTTCTTGCAGGGAGATGGGACTTTCTTGCCAGCAACTGAAAATATTGAGTTAGTTGAACTTGTTTGTTTGGCGTGAGGTAAGCCATCTGGGCCATTGTATTTAAGCTGGCACCCAGGAATATAAACTGTTGCGAAGGCACTAGTTTTGACTTCTTTTCATTTACTGTGTACCCTAGAGAAATTAGCAACCTTTTTACAAATGCCAGATGCTGTAGAAGAATGTCCTTTGTCTCTGCTTGAATGAAGCAGTCGTCCAGGTATGGGTATATCTGAATTCCTTTTTGTCTGCAAAATGCAATTACTGGTGCCAGGCACTTTGTGAAGACCCTGGGCATAGTAGATAAGACAAAGGGCAGTGCAGAGAATTGGTAGTGCATTGTGCCGGCTTTGAATCTGAGGTATCTTCTGCAATTTTGTCTGATAGGGACATACAGGTATGCCTTTTTGAGGTCCAGAGTAACAAGCCAAGCCTTCTTGCTCAGCATGGGTAGAAGCTGCTGCAATGTCAACATTTTGAATTTCAGAATATCCAGGTAAGTATTCAGAATTGAAAGGTCTAGTATGGGCCTCCAGGCCTTGTCCTTTATGGGGACCAGGAAGAGTCTTGAGTAAAATCCTTGTCCTTGTTCCTGTTGTGGTACTTTTTGAAGAGCTCTCATGTCCATGAGGGCTGAAATTTGTTTTTGTGCCTCTGCCCATTGGTTTTGTGGCAGGTCTGGCATTCCTTTTAGCCTTGGTAATGTATGAAAGTGGAATCTGGAACCCTGAAACACAATACTCAGGACCCATTTGTCTTGGGTGATTGTTTGCCAGTTTTGAGAAAAAAAGTGCTAGTTTTCCCCCTAAGAGGGCTTAAAAAAGGGACGTGCTTGGCGTATGAAGGGGAAAATCATTGTGACTGTTTCCTGTAAGGTTGAGACTTGTCCTCACCACCTTTTGGGGTTGAGGTGCCCCACTGTCATTGTCTGTTTGAGCCTTGGGGTTGAGATCTGCCTCTTTGGCATCTGCATCTGCCTCTCTGGCCTGTCTGACACTGGAAAGGACCAATTCTTTGTTGGCCAATTTCTGCTAAACCGAGGTGGCTGTACCTGTAAGAAATCCTTGACTGTTTGCATAGATTTAGCTTTATCCTCCATTTTCATAAACACCCCTCTTCTGCTTTAATACCAAAGTATCATGCTGTAAAGGAGCATCGAATAATTTTGCCTTAACATGATCAGGTAAACTTTGCTCTTTTAACCAAGCATGTCTTCGAACCACAGAACCTGTAACTGCGGCTCTACAAGAGGCCTCTAAAGAATCAAAACCACATTGCAGCGTATGTTTTCCCACCTGTTCAACTGCATGCAATAAATCCTGCATTTCTTTACAATCAGGAGCTTCTGAGCTTGCAAGCATTTTCTGTTTTAACTGAGACATTAAATATTGTTGGTACTTAAGCATGTGAAACTGGCAATTTAAAGCTCTTACTGCTAAAGTTGCAGAAGTGTATACTTTCTTCCCCCATCTATCCAAAGCTCTGGAATCTCTGTCAGAGGGTACTGGATTTTTTGCAATGGAAGCCTTAAACCCTTTTGGACCCTGGGAAATAGTTTCTGGATCAGCAGAAGGGTTTTTGTAAAGAAACTTGTGAGAGTCAGGGACTCTATAATATCTATCTGGCTTGGCTGGAGCAGGGGGCAAAGAGT
Source organism: Protopterus annectens (assembly GCF_019279795.1). Lineage (NCBI taxonomy): Eukaryota > Metazoa > Chordata > Ceratodontiformes > Protopteridae > Protopterus > Protopterus annectens. Next base: position 622,540,396 of record NC_056739.1, read on the forward strand.
CAGGAGATAAACTGGATTCAGAGAACACATAATCCACAATATCTAGCACTGGCGGAATAGCCAGGGGCCTGTGTTGAGGCAATAAGAAGAAATCCCTGAGCCTTTTCTTGGATTCTGAGTAATCTTGGCTTTCCCAATGGAAATGCTCCCTCATGGTATGTAAAGTTTCCCCAAAAGAATAATCCTCAGGAGGAGAGGCTGAAGGATAGATTCTTCAGCATCAGAGTCCTCCATAAGGGGGTAGAGAGTATCCCTGGTCTGAAGAGGAATCAGAGGAAATGGAAACCTGATCAGAGGAGTCACAGTCTGTATCCTGCCTAGGCCTTTTCTCAGGAGGGGGATGGGAACCCCTGATTAGAGTAATGAGGTCTTCAGCCATTTTAAGCATTTGTTTCTTAGGCATGGAGGACTGTCCAGGAGAATGCTGTACTTGTTTCTTTGTCTTTAATGGTACCTTTGTCTTGGCTGTTGTTTTAATGGTAAGTTGTGAAGATCTGAAAACACCCTCAGAAGATGATGCCTGCTCAGCAGCTCCGGACCCATCTGAGGGATTAGTTTCCATAGGCCCAATAACTTGAGTTTCCAGAGGCCTAGATGTCTCCACGTAGGAGTCTGAAGTGGCCTGTAGCTCTGAAGTAGCGGGTGTCAGGGGCTGCGAAACGTCTCACTGAAAACCGGCGAACAGCCTGGAAGAGGTTTTGTCGTTGGTTTTGGACCTCGGATGCCTGTCTTTATCCTTGTCTTGGCGTTTTTTTGGTATTGAGGTTGTCGGCTGATCCGACGGCATCGTATAATTGAACCTTCAGCCGAAGTAGTGCAAAGCAAAATCAAAACGTCTTTTTATAGTGCGTTTGTTAAATCTAGCACAAAACTGACAACTAGTGACATCATGATCAGGGCCTAGGCATGGAATACAGTAAGAGTGGAAGTCCTTATAAGATATTTGCTTCCCACAAGAAATACAATTATTAACTTTTTCTGACATCGGTCTAAGGCAAGAAAAAAGTTTACCCAATGGGGTACTTATCTTTATTGAAGACTTCAGATCTGAAATTCGACTTCGAAAATCTCAGGAGTCGGCCAACCGGCACTTGCGAACTGCTTCTGCTTCGGGCGCCGCGCGGCAAGAAAGACTTAAGAAAATGGCGTCAGATGCATCTTATATACCCCTGGTGCACTGACGTCAGGGAAGAAGCGACAGCAACAGACGCCGGACCAACACTTTGGAACTCAGGCCGATTGCGGGACTGCCTGACGGCAGGATAATCCAAGTGTAATGACTGCAGCAGTGTAACACTATGAACATCCAGGACTGCAACAGTGAATACACTCGAACATCTACCTTTATGTTAAGTGTACACAACTGTACTATGTTCTTCGTGTTTCACTGTTGCAGTCATCACATTTGGGTAGATTCCCATAAGATTTCCTAGTACTAGGCCTCCTTGCCTCTAAGATGATATGCATCACTGGTTTACTGAGGGATGGTAAAGGAGAGATTAGGTAATAAGCCAGGCTGCTAGGTTCAGTGTTTGAAGCTGAGGGTGCAGAATCTGGTTCTCCTGCTGAGACAACAGGGTAGGAATCTGAGACAGGTGCCATGGGGCCAACAGTGAGACAATGCACAAGATGGGGTACCAGTGTTGGCGTGGTCAGTCTGGTACAATCAAAATTGTCCTTGGTTTGTCTTGTTTGATCTTTAGTAGTACGTTGGAGAGCAGAGGCAGAGGAGGAAAGGTATAAACTGATAGGTTTTTCCAGCCGAAGGACAGAGCATCCACTTTCCAGGCTTGTTTGTGGGGAGTCCTTGTGAAACATTTGTCCAATTGATAGTTCTGGGGGAGGCAAACAGGTCTATATCTGGGCTCCCCAATTTGCTTGCCAACATGTTGAAAATCCTTGGTTCCAGTTTCCACTCGTGTGGGTCCATGAGGTTTCTGATTAGTCCGTCTGCCAGTGTATTTCGTTTTCCTGGCACGAATTGATCTTGTAGACGCACTTGGTAGCTCAAGACTGTGTTCCACAATGCCATGGCTAGTCTGCAGAGGGGGTAAGAATGTGTACCACCCTGCTTGTTTATGTACCACATAACAGTGGTGTTGTCCGTCTTTACCATTAATTGTCCTGGAAGGATGTGGTCTTCGAAGGCTGTCAGAGCATTTTGTACAGCTAACATTTCTTTATGAATGATATGCAGGTGCATTTGACTTTGGTTCCATTTGCCCTGAATGCACTTCCCTGCCAGGTGAGCCCCCCATGCATAGTCTGATGCGTCTGTTGTTAGGGTTTGGGCAGCAGGGGGTAGTGTGAATGGTAGTCCCTTGTTTTGGTGGCAAGCCTCTGCTCACCAAAGGAACTCTAGACGTAGGCAAGGTATAAAAGCATTGCTTCTAGATCCTGAGAATGTTGACAACATAGGCTTTTTAGATACCATTGTAGCTTCCTCATATGCAGTCTTGCATACGGAATTAGAAGAGTTCAGGAGGACATGAACCCCAAGGTTGCAGTATTTGCCTTGCAGATAGCAGGGTTTTTGTGGCCACTTGTTTGAAGTAGGTAGTCAAATGAATTTGTTTCTCTGGTGTGAAGAAAGCCATCTGGGAAGTTGTATTCAAGCTTGCTCCCAGGAATATAATTTGTTGGCAGGGTACCAGGTGTGATTTCTTTTCGTTTATGTATACCCCAGACAAGTTAGCACCCTTTGTACAAAGGCCAGATGATTCAAAAGTATGTCCTGGCTTTCTGCTTGAATTAGACAATCATCCAGGTATGGGTATATTTGAATATTTCTTTGCCTGCAAAATGCAATGACTGGACCTAGGCACTTTGTGAATACCCTGGGTGCAGTAGACAAGCCAAAGGGCAGTGCAGAGAACTAATAGTGCTTGTAGCCTGCTTTGAAGCGTAGGTATCTTCTGCAAGATTCCCTAATTGGGATGTGCAGGTATGCTTCCTTAAAATCTAGTGTTGCCAACCAGGCATCTTTGCCTAGCATAGGAAGCAACTGGTGAAGAGTCAGTATCTTGAAGTTTGGAATCACCAAAAAGGTGTTTAGAGTAGAAAGGTCCAGGATAGGACGCAATGTATTGCCTTTTCTAGGTACCAGGAAAAGTCAGGAGTAGAAACCTTGTCGCTTTTCCACTTCTGGTACCAGTTGAATACCCCTATACTTAGGAGAGAAAGTACTTGCTTTTGGGCCTCTCCCCATTGATTTGGGGATAGATCTGGCTACCCGCTTGGGGTTGGTAACATGTGGAATTGAAATTTGTATCCCTGGGACACTATATTTGAAACCCATTTGTCCTGGGAAATGAGTTCGCAGTTCTTTGCGTGAAGAGCAATCTTTCCCCCCAAAGGGGCGGTCAGTTGAGAAGTGCTTGGAAATTTTGAAAAGAAGTCATTGAGACAGTTTACCATAGGAGGGAGCTTTATTACTCCCAGATTTGGAAGTGGAAGTCCCCCACTGCTTAGTCCTGTGCATACCCTGGAACAGAAGCCTGGGTGCTCTCCTGGATCTTGGTTCGGACTGAGAAGGTCTGGAAGAGGCAGGAAAGGACCAGTTCTTGGAAGGCCAATGCCTACTAAACCTTGGTGGCTGTACTTGTAAGAAATCTTTAACAGTTTGCATAGATTTAGCTTTTTCCTCCATCTTTTTAAGAACTACTTCTGCCTTGTTGCCAAACAGGCAGTCCTGATTTAAGGCAGCATCCAGTAATTTTGCTTTAACATGATCTGGCAAGGATTGCTCCTTAAGCCAAGCATGCCTTCTAAGTACAGACCCAGTAACAGCAGCCCTGCAAGATGCCTCTAGTGAATCAAAACCACAATGCAAAGTATGTTTTCCAACTTGTTCGGCTGAATGCAGTAAATCCTGTAAATCTTTATTTTCAGCACAATCAAAAATTAAAATCATTTTCAGCTTAAGCAATCCAATAATATGCTGCTGGTAATTTAACATATGAAACTGGCAGTTTAAGGCCCTAATGGCCAAAGTTGCAAAAGTGTATACCTTCTTACCCCATCTATCCAGTGCCCTGGAGTCTCTTTCAAAGGGGTTAGGATTTTTGGCAGTAGTAGCTTTAATGCCCTTGGGTCCCTGTGAAATGGTCTCAGGATCCGCAGTAGGATTTTTGAAAAGGAACTTGTGAGAATCAGGGACCCTGTAATATCTATCAGGTTTTCTGGGAGCAGGGGGCAAAGAGTCAGGGACCAAGCTAGATTCCGAAAAGGCATCATCAACAATGTCTAGTACAGGAGGTATGGCTAAAGGCCTGTGCTGGGACAGGAGTAAGAAATCCCTAAGCCTTTTTTTAGAATCAGAGAATTCCTGACTTTCCCAACGAAAATGCTCCCTGAGGGTATGCAAGGTTTCACAAAACAGAAATCCGCTGGGGGGGGGGGGGGGGTGCAGAAAGAATAGAGTCCTCTGCATCAGAATCCTGATATGTAGATAAGGTTAAATCCTGATCAGAGGAAACAGAAAATTCAGAATCCTGGTCAGAAGTTCATAAGCAAACTCAGTCCTAGGTCTCTTAGAGGGGGAAGGTTGGCGTCCCCTGATTGAAGTAATAAGGTCTTCAGTCATTCTTATTTGTTTTTTAGGCATAGAGGCCTGGCCATGCAGTCTGGGCATCAGTTTTCTAGTCATGGTTCAAGTTTTAGGCCTTGAAGAAGAAGATGGTATTGGTTTAATATGCAAATCAGTAGCCCTGAATACACCCTCAGAAGCCAGTGCCTGCACAGCGGCTCCGGACCCATCCAAGGTAGAGACATCCGCAGGTTCCACAGTTGAAGCATCTCGTGGCATACCAGACTCTGAATGGGTCTCAGTAGAGGCCTGCAAATTTGAAGTAGCGGGTATCAGGGGCTGCAAAAGCACCTCACTGAGTACCAGCAAACTGGCGACTGACTTAGGAGAAGCACCATCTGCAGTTTTGTACCTCGGCAGCCTGTCTCTGTCTTTATCTTTGCGTTTTTTCGGAATGTTGGTAGTCAAATGCCTTACAGAAGACATATCGGGATAACTGAACCGAGCACCAAAATATTTAGAAGTGAAAATATACCGTCTACGGACAGTTCGTAGTTTAAATAAGGCACAAAACTGACAGCAAGGTACGTCGTGGTCAGGGCCTAGGCAAGGAATACAGTACAAATGAAAATCTTTGAGGTACTTGCTTTCTACAAGAATTGCAATTATTTACTTTTACTGACATTGGTTTAGAGCAAGAAAAACTTTCCACAACGGGGTACTTAGCTTTTAGTTCAAGACTTCGGTTCTGAAACTCGAAAACGGAAAATTCAGGAGTCGGCCGATCGGCACTTGCAAACTGCTTCTGCTTCGGGCATCGCATAGCAAGAAACACTGATGTAACGGCGTCGGCTGCATGTTTATACCCCTGAAGACCTGACAGACGAGACCTGGAAGACTAGACAGCAACCGACGCAGGACCCAAGACTTTGTTAATCAGGCTGACTGAGGGCTACTGCAAGCAGATAACCCAAAAGCGATGACTGCAACAGTGAAACACGAAGAACATCAAGTCTTATGCGGAGAGGCTGAAATCCTGTCACTATATTCTGTCTCCAACAGGTTACTAAGGTGTGACCTGTACCTGGCTTACAGGGCAGTATCTGACCTGGCCCTGATGGAAATGCTACACACTCAAATCAAACTGCTGGAGGGTCAGTCTCTCCAGGGACCTTAACCTAGCCTCTGACATGTTTGAGAGATAGATACATCTCCCAGAGACTTCCACGTCTCTAGAACAAGTTTCCAATTGACGTGAAATAGAGCCCCTCTCTGACCTTCTTCAAATGCAACCTAGATCAACGGATGGGTGAACGCAAATTCACTCTTGGGTTGGTGCCCATGCCCCTCCTGGATGAAGGAAGTCAGTATTAACTACCACAGACCATTATCTCTGCAAACATCACTCATCTAACAACCACTGATAATTGGGGCAACTTAGGATAAGTGCGGCTAGGCTTGTAATTGCTCTATGGCCATAGCTTAGTAACCCTCCTATGAACCTTTTGTTACCAATATTAACATTTTTTTTCTTTTCATACTCAATTTGCATTTATCTTGTATGTTTTCTTTCAAACTTATCTTGTATATTTTCTACAGATTTGTTTGATATTGATATTCTTCTCTTACTGTTATGTATTTCACCGTGACTGATATTGATGGATTGTTGCAATTTATATTCTGTGAAGCTTTTCTCCCTGGACCTCTGCTGAAAAAGGGTTCTTGCCCAACTGGACTTTCCCAGTAAACAAATGCCAGTAAATAAAGCACATTTTCCTACTTTTCTTTATAAACTTTCATGTACTTGATGACTCAGATGTGTTTCTTGTACTATTATCCATAAATTATGATTGTAACTATAGGTCAGTACCTTGTACGATTATTATTTTCTCTACCAACACGTTAACATACCAGACTAGCAACTTAAACTGTATCTTAATAAAACTCATCTATTACTCCACTTACATATGTTCTTTGCCTTTCTGTTGCAAGCTGGTCCTTCTTAGTCTTTCAGTCTTTTGTGTGTCACTTTATAGGCTTTTGTATAATACTCTCCTGAATGAACCTGCTCTCTTATAGATTCATACATTCATTGGTAAGCACTAGGCTAGCTTCCCTTGCAGGCCATTTCATGCTTAAACAATTTCCCTTTTTGTGCTTGAATTAACCTCTCCCGTTTGGTGAGAGAATGGCCTAACCATTCCCATATTTGCTAAACATATATTACCTCTAATGGGAATAACTCCAATCACATCATTGACAATTTAAAGGGACACATGTATGGGATAAAGCATTTAGGAGCAGTCTCTGTCCAATAGTCATACCGGGAGCAGTCTTGGGGTAAATTTTCTATACGCTTTACTATGGATAACCTTTTTTTTTGTGGCTAGGGAGTCTGTTCGAGATCAGAGGTACCCTTTTCTCTGCAAGATATACCTGTCCCTCCAAAATATTGTGTTGATATTGCAGAAAATGTTTAGAGTTTTACTGATGCGATTTAATGTGCTGATGTGCAGTAAATCCATCAGTATTAGGTCGGAGAACGTTTAATTTCATGGAGTGCTGGAGCAGATGATTACTAGCCATTTCTTTTAAAGCATTCACAAATGGTTTCTTTAAATAAGGTGTTTTCTCATAGCTTCCTTAAGGTCTGTTAATTATGAGGATCTAATTTCAGCAAAAAGGTGATTACAGGTGGAGACCTACAGTTTTAAAGTCTGTGAGAGAGAGGTTGGGAATGTTCTCTTGGAAATTCCTCAGGGGAGTAAACTTGCTTATTTAGTGGTAGTTTTCTCTTAAAGGGAGATGGTAAGCATTTTTCTTGATTTAAACACAAATGTATTTAAAAAGAAAAGTGGCCCTTTTTGTTACACAGAACCATTTTAGTTCTTTAATAAGGTTACTATGATGAGTATTGCAAGTCAGCCAGTAGTGCAAATCTGAAAATACCTTTTTTTCAGTTATTTGGATTTTGTGTTTATTGAAAGAAAACATGAAATTAAGTAATGGCAGCCCATACATAAGCTTAGTAAGCATTATGTTTTTAGCTATGTCTGATTTAGCTTCTTGAGACTTTTGATGTAAAATTGTTCTTCCACCTATTGTTTCAAACTTGCTGTTAGTATATGCTGGCAAATCATTGGGGGGAAGGGTTGAAGTCACTGAATAAATAAGTTACATCTGAGTTTCAGACTACCATAACTCTCAGCTAATCAGGAACAAATTTCAACAGAATCAAGGACAAATCTATAAGTAATCAGAGACTCTCTTAAAATTAGTATTACTAACTTGAGACATTGACAGAATATTAATTAATATACATTTTCTGAAGAAAAAAGTCTATAACTCTGTTTATTGTCATTGTTTATTGTGTAACCCTCACCCTTCTCTCCGAAAGTCATTGCTTTTAGGGTGGATTAAGGGAGGCAGAGCTAAAATCAGAGTTAAAATCAGGGTATCCCTGAGGTAGGGTTACCATATTTGTTTGTATACAAATGTGGATGAAAAAATATGTGCTGCCACCAGCACATATTATTTCGTCCTGTCACCAGCAGATATTATTTCGTCCTGTTAGGGCTGAAAAGCAAAAAAAAAAAAAAAAAAGGTCCTTGTTTGGGGATTCTTGATTGGCCTGTATGCCGGTATACGAGCCAATCAAAACCTCTTCTGTTCAATGCAGAACATCAAGCAGTTCTGCATTGAACAGAGCTCCGTTTTTTGATTGGCTCGTATATGAGCCAATCAAAAAAAAAAAAAACAACACAAAGTGGAGGAAACACTCCGAAATAGGGATGTCTGTTTTTTGAAAATTCTGCTATTTGTCTGGGTTTTAAAACCCGGATAAATCGCAGAATTTTCAAAAACCACCCGGACAGAAGCCCAAAAAAGAGGACATGACCGGGGAAACCCAGACGTATAGTAACCTTACCCTGAAATGACAGGTATAGACTTCATATTTTGCAGAAAATGCATGTTACCAAATGTCATTATAGCAACTTTCTAATTTTATAAGAGCAATACTTAAAATTTATATTTTTGAGCCTTTGTCCCCCCCATTATTTTAGGCATTATCTGGATTTATTGAGCTACACACACACACACACACACACACACACACACACACACACACACACACACACACACACACACTTCCATGCACACAAGCACCCATACACTCACAGACTCAAACACGTACACACACTTCTCTTTTTTTTTAATTATCCATTTTGTTTTAAATTTACAATTGCTTAAGAGCAAAAGCGCTACTTAGTGAGTGAAAAATAATGGCTCACTTGATCTGACTTTCATGCTAGCATACACACACAAACACACACTTTTCTTTCTTTCAATTTTACACTCATGGCCATTATCTCTATTACAGTCAGAGCTCCATGGTAGTTTAATATGTGCTGTGTAGCAGGGGACTCATTTTTCAGCGGGCTTTACCTGTACATTAAAACCCCGTTTTAGAATGTTCATTCTCCAACCAGAGTGGTGATGTATAGGCTGCCCATTCTCTAAAGCATATCAGTGTAGAACAGGAAAGGAACTGTCAATGTGTAGCTACAGAAAGTGAGAAAGGCAGACAGAGAGAGAGAGAAAGGAAAAGCAAGAGATGAGAAGAAGGGCATGGATGACCATTTTATTTATTAATGTTCTACCCTGGTAACTAAACTGTAAACAGACTTAAGTAAAATTTGGGCATTGGAACATGTGAGCAGCCAACACTAAATTGCCTAGGGGGCAACATAAGCAGTGATTAAGTTGCCTGACTCATTTGTCAAAAACATAGCAAAGTGAAAAGTGTTCTTTTTTTATGTTTTATGAACATGCCTGAAGATGGTAAAATAAAGTAGGAGTGAAGCATAAGATAGTGTCAATGATTTTACTGCAGAGAATTTATTAAGGGAGGCAAGCACTCAAGACATTTGTTAATGATATGAGAATGTGACAGATTTCAATCTATCTTAGCAAAAGAGAGGAAGATGAAATAATTAATCAGATCAGGTTGTTTCACCTGACGAACCCTGTTTCAGTAAAAAGCAGTTAAGCTTGTACAATATTATCTTTCATAGTAAGGGAATTTCTAAGCCTGTTTTTTCTTCTTTTAAGGAGCTCCTCTAGATACATGATCTTATTTTCATATCGTCTGGGCAGGATCTTGCAGCTGTTTCAATCCATATTCGTTTGCCAAAACAGATGGGTAGAAGGGTACAACTACATTGGAGGAATTTACTTGGCACTATACAAGGGTATAATGGAACCCATGGTGGGAGAGTCTAAACCATTACAGCAGATTTCACACTTAATGGGAAAGCCACTTGTTCAAGTAAATGAAAAGGTATAATTTCAGGGGGTTGGAGGTTGGCATACTGGTTAATGTGTTTACCTTACAGACACAAGGTGCAGGGTTTGATTCTCATGTGGGGTAATTGGCTAGGCTTAAAATGGCCTGCAGGGGCAGTTAGCCTAGTACCAATCTATGAGCCTATGAGCCTAACTATGGCCCAGATTTCAATAAAATCAGAGTGGGGAAAAATCTGGAGAAGAAGCAAACAGACATGGCACTAATGTGTCTATATCAGATCACTGAATCACAGTTTTAGAACTTGTGAGGGAAAAAAAAATCAAGAACTCAAAGAACCTCTTAAATGTACAACTAGAAAACAAGCACCACCAGGGATCCTGCACAGGATCACTGGCAGTTTCAAGCAGACTTAGAAGTACAGGTCCATTAGTACTCCTCTTTCAGAGTACATGGGATGAGTTCAAGTGGTTTCAGTTCATCAAGATGCAGGTTCAATCCATCACCATTGTAGGGGTGGAGTGATTTACAACTACAGTTGCTCCAAATTACCACAAGAACCTGTACCTATTTTGGTGGATGGAAAAGAAACAGCTTCTTCTAACAGGGACACTACATCACCTAAATCTTGTTAATCCTGAGGTTGTATGAGAGAAACATTAAGTGCCAGGGCAGTCAACTCCAGTTATAACCATGACAGGCTCACTTTTTCAGGGTCCACTGTCCAGAATTTACATGGACTGGAAACGGGGTTTACAGAAACAAAGAGGTGGTAGTATTACATGACATTCCAGTAAATGTATTAACAGCAACACAGTTTGATAATGCAATACCTTGCATAAATGCAATTACATAAAGCCTGGCAATAAAACAACCAAATGAGGAAGGTAGCAGGGAAGCGACAACAAATGCCCCCATTTCCAACACATATTCACTACTTTCAGTGGAAGAACTAAGTAGTAGCAGCAAGCCTAAATCTGAGTTTACAGCTGCCACAAGATACCAAACATTCTTTGCAAAGGCAGCTGAATAGAATCACAAACTAACATCAGACAGGCAGAACTCTAAGATCTCACCTTGCAAGACGTGAGAAAAGTAGCCAAGGAAGTTAATGACTCTCAAGAATACAGAGAAGTCTACGTACTGGGACAAGCTGTTTTTACACAGAAAGTGAATTTCTAAAGGCATCTGGGAGAACTGATGCAATTGATACATGCAATAACTGTCAGATATTCCTGTCCCTAGTTCACAACATTCCTTTTTTCAGACTACATGGGTAAAAACAGCACAAAGGATGGCTTACTGACCAAATACTAATGAGAATACTGCAGTGTGTGAGCAGTGCCAAAAGCTTGAACTAGGCATGGGGTAAAACTAATACTGCTTTTGATATATCACAGCTTGATACTGAGGAAAATGTAATCAGGCATGCCATGGAGCCTGTTAGTACCCCTACCACCAGAAGTACGTAGCAGAGGTATATCCACGTAGCAGGAGAACAGGCCACCAGGTACCTTGAAAGAGGGCAAATGCCCTGTTAATATTTATCAAAAGGGTGGATTTTCTCTAGGAAATACTTGACAGATAAAAATGCTAATTTCATGTCGGTCCTGTTGACTACTTTAATGAAGCACTATAGGTCATGGCAGATAAAATCATGCACAAACAGTGAAGAAGTTTAACTCTTAGGATCATGTTTAAACATATTTGAAGGCTAGTTTCCCATTCCCATAACTGTGTGCTCCACTGAAGACCTGATCATAGCTGCAAGGGTCAGTGCTTAGACTACTTACCCAGTTAATAAGTTGTCAAATAAATGCAAACCACTCATATTAACACATCTTTAAAGCTATAGAACCACACTGTATATGCTCCAATAACTGTGGAGCAATGTCAGAGAAGATAATTTTGTATGGCCCCTAATTTGGGGATGATAGTTCCAGAAAGACAGATCCAGTTCCAGAGTTCATGCTCAAGATAAGGCATTACTACAGCTACAACGAATAAATGAAAGAAGACAGGGAAGAACACCTAGAACACTCAGCCACAGGAAGTCAGAAAGAATAAGAAAGACTGGCATCCTTACCGATGTAGACCTATAGCAGCCATCCTGGGTGCCTACAATTCTGGACAGATCAGTTTGATCTGGGTGTGAAATTATAAGTGATAGCTAGCAAGAAAGTGAATGGAAGGAAGCTCACAAATGTATCAATGGGAAACTGGTACCAGTAAGCTGCAAATCCTGATGCAATCTACATTAAAATATATACATATGGGACAGGACCCACAAACGTACTTCCAAACTGATATTATCCTGATGCAATCTACCTTACAATGTATGTATTTGGGACAGGACCTACTTCCAGTCTAATGCTATCCTGATACAATCTACTTTACGAGGTATGAATATGGGACAGAACCAACATAGGCACTTCCAATCTGATGTTATCTATACATTAAAAATACCTGTAGAAAATCACTATATAACTCTAAAGCAGATGAGAAAACAGCCTCATGGTGGTTTGATGCTTCCACTGGCCCAATGACCAGCTCTGTATACTGCGAGGGCTAATGATGTCCCTGTTTCACCTCATCCATCTTTGCAATGCATCAGAAGAATAAGTGCTTTTGATACAGTTTAATAAACTTAAGTATTAACAGCCGGGCTGTCACCCATCCCGTTGTCAGCGGGACACACACGGGTTAAGCCACCTTATCCCGTTGCCAGCTGTATCAAGTAGTGGGACCTGAAAAGTCCCGCTTTTGTGATCGCAATGAATTGCCGTGGAAAAGTCGCAATTACTTCCGGCTTTTTCAAGGCAATTCAGTTACGTCACCAACATGGACCTGCAGGCAAAGCTGCTGCCTGTTAGGTCCGGGTGCTTTACTTTATTTCGTGCAGCAATTGGCTGCAATTCATGAAAGGGGTAGGGACTGGGGCAGGAAGAGCCCCGCAAAGATTGGGGCTGTAGGAGCACTTTGTTTTAAGCACTTCTACAGCCGCTAAAAAAAAATTACCGAGATTTATTTATTTATTTATTTATTTATTTATTTTATAACAAACTATCCGGCAGGCCAGCCAGCCATACTCCTCCATCTAGCCAGCCATCCTCCTCCTCCAGCCAGCCATCCTCCTCCTCCTCCATCCATCCAGCCAGTCATCCTCGTCCATCCAGCCAGCCAGCCAGCCATCCTCCTCCTCCTCCATCCAGCCAGCCACCATCCTCCTCCTCCTCCATCCAGCCAGCCACCATCCTCCTCCTCCAGCCAGCCAGCCAGCCATCTTCCATCCAGCCAGCCAGCCATCCTCCATCCAGCCAGCCATCCATTCATGCAGCCAGTCATCAATCCAGCCAGGCATCCATCCATCAAGCCATCCATCCAGCAGCTACTCACCAACCAGCTAGCCACTCCAGCCAGCCATCCCATCCAGCTCCCAGCCATTCATGCAGCCAGCCATCCATCCATTCATGCAGCCAGCCAGCCATGCATCCATTCATTCAGCCAACAAGCCATCCATCCAGTCATTCATCCATTCAGCTGCTACTCCCACCAGCAGCCATCCATTGTACCCATAATAGCATCTCCTTCACCACTCTGGTGGGGACGTCACGGTAGAGGGTGTGGCCAGTGTCATACTGGCCACACCCCCATGTCCCACTTTGGCCTGCTTAAAAGGTGGCAACTCTAACTAACAGTATAAGAGTATGATCTAGGCTACAATGTAGTATCATCTGCCAGAGACTAAAAAAAAAATACAGTATGTCTCATGTCCCACAGATGTGGCGATGGAGCATCATATCTATTACTTGTGCAGATGTTTGCAGAAGGCCCACATTTTTATTCATATTTGATCTTCCTCATAAATTCGTAGGGCTTTTAGCAAATCAGTGAAGATTACAGTCACTGAATAATGGTCTCTGCCACCCCCCAACAATTATTTTTGGCTTTGTCCAGAATTCTTGTGCTAAGAGGCTAAGAAATATGTGGCATATTTAACAAACAGCTTACATCTTTTAACATTTTCTTTCATCACGACACAAAGTTGTCTACAAAATGCTGGCAATGGACAATGACAACAACCAACCAAGAAATATGTCACAAGAAAATCTCACCCAAGCACCATAAATAAGAAGTTATGTACCTACCATAACGTTCCATGTTAGTTGTCTTCTCTCGCCTTCTTTCTTGCTTGATGGGTTCGGAGCCGATCCTCGGCTCCACTGCACTTGCTTTAGCTCGAGAACTCCTTTTACCAGCTCGAGGCAGCCCCATATCCCATGATGCAAGGCAGTAAGTACCCAGATCTCGTTTGTTGACAAAGGGCAATAACACCAAGCAAAAAATACTTCCCAAAGGAAGAAGAAACTTACAGATGGAAAAAGGACCAGGTCTGAATGGTCTTTAGCATAATAGTTTCTTATACAAGGTCTGTCCAGGCCAGGGGAAGGAGGGAGGGTGCAAGAAAGAAGGCGAGAAGACAACTAACATGGAACGTTATGGTAGGTACATAACTCTTAATGTTAAGTTGTCAATCTCGCCTTCATTCTTGCTTGATGGGACCAAGCCCCTAGCACCTCTATCCTGGGTGGCTCAATGGAACAAACTCTTGAGGACTGTAGAGCCAAAACTGGCTCTGTCCCTGGAGGCCAAGTCCAATTTGTAATGGGAAACAAAAGTGTGAGGAGTGGCCCAAGTGGCCGCTGCACAAATAGTGTCCAAAGGAAGTCTAGCCTGAAAAGCTGTAGAAGTAGCTAAACTCCTGGTTGAATGTGCTTTAGGTTTTGAGCACAGCTGTTTTCCCCTGAGCGTATAGATTTCAGTGATGACCGAAGAAAGCCATCTGGACAAAGTCACTTTAGAAACAGGAAGGCCTTTTTTATTATCCACATAGGAAACAAAAAGTTGATCAGATTTTCTAAATTTTTTTGTTCTGTCCAAATAATATCTGAGTTGACGGTGGACGTCAAGATAATGTAGCCTTTGTTCAGCCCTATCTGAATAGTTAGGAAAAATACCGGAGATCAATGGATTGATTGAGATTGTTCTTGGAAGCAACCTTAGGTAAAAAGGATGGATTAGTTCTCAAAGATACTCTGTCTTTGTGAAAAATCAAATAGGGCGTCGAACCGAAAGAGCATGAAGTTCAGACACCCTCCTGGCAGATGTAATAGCCACTAGAAATAAAGTTTTCCAAGAAAGATATTTCAGGGAACAAGAAACAGCTGGCTCGAAGGGCGAAGAATCAAGGATGTCAGCACTAAATTTAGATCCCACTGAGGAGGAGGATTCCTGATTGGAGGCTTCAGTAGGAAAATTCCTTTCAAGAAGGCCCTGCAGAGCCTATGGGACATAATATTATGATCTGCTATCCCGACATGAAAATTAGAAATAGCAGCCAATTGAACTCTGACTGTGGAAGAAGAGGAGCCTGCATGAAAAATCTCTGCTAAGAAGTCCAGAACTGCCTGAACAGGGGCAGTAAAGGGATCAATATTTTGGGCCTTAGCCCAATAAGAGAAACGTTACCATTTGCTTGTGTAAATCCTCCTGGTAGAGGATTTTAGTGAAGCTACTATGATGTCTCTAACTGGGTTAGAGATCAAAGGAAGCCTGGCTAAGGAAGGAAGTGGAGCAACCAAGCTGTGAGGTTGAGAGAAGGGATTGACCGGTGCAGCTGACCGGATTGGTGAATCAGTAGATCTGGCACTGGGTCCAGATGCCACGGCTGCACCAAAAGGTGATGATGGAGGAACGGAAACCAAACTTGTCGAGGCCAGTAAGGGGCAATGAGACTCAATTTGGCTCTCAAAACGGTAGCTTTCTGGATCACCTGAGGGATCAGAGGAAATGGAGGGAAGGCATAAAGAAGTCCCTGGGGCCAATCCTGGGTCAGAGCGTCTCTGGGGGGATGGCCTGATAGAGGAAAGAGGCTGAAGAAGTCTGGACATTTGCTGTTTTGGGGAGTAGCAACAGATCGCAACATGGTCGACCCCATTCCAGAAAAATCTCTTCCGCTATAGATTGTTTGAGAGACCACTCGTGAGGCATGAGAATAGCTCTGCTCAATCTGTCCGCTATAATGTTGGTTTTCCCAGGGATATGCGTTGCTACCAGAAACAGATGAGAGGAGATCGCCCATTGCCAAAGTCTGAGCGCTTCTCGACACAAGGGGTAGGACTTGGTTCCGCCCTGTTTGTTGATATACCAAACTACAGACATGTTGTCTGTGTGGACTGCAATTGTCCCTACGGGAAGAAAGTCGTTGAGGGCTTGCAACGTTAAAAGCACTGCTCTCATCTCCAGGACATTTATGTGCAGATGGTACTCGAACGGTTGCCACGTCCCATGAACCATCCTGCCCTGAAAATGACCCCCCCACCCGATCAGGGAGGCATCCGTGGTGACAGTGGCTATCGGGGACGGAGGTACAAAGCACCTGCCTTGGTGAACCTGAGACGATGTGATCCACCAAGCAAGATGTTCTTTGCATGTTTGTGTCACCAGAATCTGGTGACGCATTGGGAGTTGCTGGTATGACCACTGTGTGAACAGCATCCACTGAAGGAGGCGCATGTAGAACCGAGCCAGGGGAAGAAGAGTAATGGCCGCAGCCATGAGACCTAATACCTTTAGAACCATTCTGGCCTGTACTTTCTTGCTGGCCAGAATGATCCTGACATGAGTTTGAATGTCTGAAACTCTTTGTTCTGTAAGGGTAGCTGACATCCGAACAGTATCTAAGTTTGCCTATGAAGGTAATAGACTGGCAGGGCGATAAGGATGACTTTTGAAGTTGATTGAGATGCCTAAATGAGAACACAGGTCTATTGTGTAATCCCTGGCTTGTATAAGCTGATGCCTGGTGGTGGCTGACAGGAGCCAGTCGTCGAGATACGGAAACACCTGGAATCCCTGACGTCTCAGGTGAGCCGTTACCACTGCCATACATTTGGTGAACACTCTGGGGGCCGTAGTGAGACCAAAGGGCAGGGCTCTGAACTGGAAGTGACTGGACCCCAGCCGAAAGCGGAGAAATCTCCTGGAGCGTCTGTGAATTTTGATGTGATAGTGCAGCGTCCTGAAGATCTATTGAGCACATCCAGTTGTCCTTCTGTAAGAAGGGCAGAATTGACTGAAGAGTGACCATTCGGAATCTTGTTTTCCTGACAGACTTGTTGAGTCTGCTGAGATCCAATATTGGTCTCCAGTCTCCGTCTTTTGGGGACCAAAAGAACCTTGAGTAGATTCCGGGCTCTGAATGGTCTACTGTAACTGGCTGAATGGCTCTTTTGCAGTAGTTTTGCGATTTCTAACTCTGCAATGTCCCTTAGACCGGGTGGTACATCTGGAAGGGAACTTGAGGGGAAGGGACTTTCCTCGAAAGGAATTATGTAACCCTTGGATATGATCGACTGTACCCATCTGTCTTGAGTGAGGGAATGCCAGGCTTCTGGGTACAGTGATAATCTTCCCCCGACTGCCTCCAAGGAGGGACAGCCGGGCAACACCTCAGGGATGTTGAAAGGGCTTATCAGAGAGAGGCTCCCTGTTTCCCTGGTTCTTTGGACCCCTCTGCCTCTAGAGCGTCTGTTGTTGTTACCCCCTCTGCCTCTAGGGGTAAACTGACCACGTGAATCCGGCGTGACTCCTTGGGATTTACGGAACCACATCTTCCCACCCTTCTGTCCTTTGGGATAAGGCCTAGAAGGGGTGGAAAAACGGACTCCAACAGCAGAAAGAGTCTTGCCGTCCTGCTCACACCTGGTCAAGGTTTCCTTCACCTGAGGGCCAAACAAAGCTGACCCATCAAAGGGAGAATTTGTGAAGGACGCCTTAAAGGGATCCGCAAAATCACATAGCCGCATCCAGGCTTGGCGTCTAAGAGCCACACCTGTGCCTGCGGCTCTACTCGCTCCATCCGCAGCATAAGATATTAGCCGCATGGAGGAGTTAGCAATGGAATTGAGGGTTCCTAGCTGTGAAGCAATCTTTTCTTGAGCCCCTGCAGCTGTAGGATCCTGAACTACTTCTCCCAGCTCCTTGATGATATCTCTTTGGAGTCTGGTGAAGTGACATAGGTAATTCAGCAAACGCATAGCAAAGGTCGCTGAGGAAAACATCCGCTTACCGTACCTATCCATGGTCCTAGAGTCCTTATTAGGAGGATGGACGGGCACGGAAGGATCTGCAAGTTCCTTTTTGGTGGCCGCAGCCACCACCATGGCATCAGCGGGGACACCCTTGGTAAGGAATTGTTTGTCACTAGGGGCAGTGATAAATTTAGAAGGCCTCCTAGGGACTGACTCTACAGATTCAGGAGCTGCCCACGCCTTTCGTGCAATAACCTGCATAAGGGGTCGAAGGCGGAGACACCCAGGAGGTGGAGGGCCGAGATCCAAACGCCTCTAGGTATACTGACTCATCCTCAGAGGGATTGTTGGTGGGCCAGTTTCCCCTCTGTTTCAGAAGTTCTAGGATGTCTGAGAAGGAGACATCCTCAGAGGGGGATCTAGGGGATCCCTCTGACTCATCAAAGTCAGTATCCGAGTGACAGACTCGGGAGTCTACATGCTTCCTCTTACAAGTCCTCTTCCTAGGAGGATCTCCCGAAACATCAGGAGAATCCTCGGAAGAGGGGAAATTCCCAATGGGGAAACCTGAGGCGGAGGATCTCTGGGTCCTGTAGCAAGAGAAGTGGCAGAGATGTCAACAGGTACTATAGAGGGAGGAGCTACGAGGAACAGACTGCTGACTGATACCAGTGGCCAGTACACTCTTCATCACCTCGAATGCTCCCCTCCCAGGCAGGTCCGAGAGAACCCGCTCCAAGAGCTAGGAACTCCAGGGGCCACCGAAGGGAAGTCTCCGAGGCAGATGTCGGAGCCGAGCTCACCAGGCCGAGGCTCCAAGGGGAAGAGCGGGCTCGGACAAGGGTCCGATGCCACTCACCCCTCGGAGGAGACCATGGAAGCCCGACCACGAATCCCTCTAAGGAAGAGGAGATAAGAGTAGAGGCTGAAGGAACAGAAGGGGTATCCGTCCTCCAGCCGTAGCAGTAACCATGCCCGAAGACTCCAACTCCAAGCTCTGGGGTAGAGTTGAAGGAGGAACTGTAACGGGTGTGGACCAACAGTCGTCTGCTGAGACGGGCTGTGTAACATTTGGGCCAGTACCTGTGACTTGAGTAATCTACTGACCACTCTCTCTAGGTCATGATCTGACAACCTGGATGACCTTGAAGATCGGCTCCGATGGCTCCGTTCCGCTAGAAGAGGGGAAAGCGCGGGCGAAAGTATCGGCTCCAAGGAAGGAGACCTCGACCTCTTCCTGGAATGAGCCATCGGAGCCGATACTACAGATCCTGTCGGAGCCGACTTCGAGCCGACAGAACGTCTCGATGTATCGGCTCCAGCCAGAGCCGATACAGCCACCAAAGTAACGGTGTCGGAGCCGATCGGAGCCGACACCGATGCCTGTGCCACATGGGTGTCGGAACCGATTGGAGCCGACATCGAAGTGGACAATACAGATTCGGCACCGATAGCCATCGGTGCCGAAAGCTTTGTCAAGCCAGAATCGGCTCCAGCCGGAGCCGATCTCGACTCAGAACGAGTCGGAGCCGAGGCCGCAGGCTTAGATACAGAAGCCTGGGCCTTGGCAGGTTTTGTTGATTTTGGTGGAGCCGACTTAGCCGGAGAGCCCTCCGGCTTAAGAAGGCCCCTAAGAATCAACTTGTTACGTCTCTCCTGCAGGACTCTCTGGCTGAAGGAGTGACAAATAGCACAGGAGTCCTGCAGGTGAAAAGGGCACAGACAATACAGGCAAGAAGTGTGACCGTCTGTCAGAGACATCTTCTGACAGCACGAGTCACACTTCTTAAAACCTGAAACCCTCTCCTTTGACATGGTGCCGAACACACAACACACACACACCAGTCAAATTAAATTAAACAAAATACCAAGAGGTATTCTATAAAACACCAACACACACACCCTAACAGGGGGGGGGATGGGATAGGGAATTGACTAACAAAAAATTAAAAGAGACAGGGAATTTCTGTCAGAAAGGGATAGAATTAAATTTAAACTATCAAAAAATTAGTTTTAGACTAAAAAGGGGCTTGAAAATCACAAAAGTGAACAACTTACCAGGAGCTGGTAAAAAGAAGACCTCCCAAGCGAAGCGGCAAACGAGATCTGGGTACTTACTGCCTTGCATCATGGGATATGGGGCTGCCTCGAGCTGGTAAAAGGAGTTCTCGAGCTAAAGCAAGTGCCGAGTCGGAGCCGAGGATCGGCTCCGAACCCATCAAGCAAGAATGAAGGCGAGATTGACAACTTAACATCAAGCTAATTTAATGATTACGTTATGTATATATGTGCATATCATAAAAAGTAAATACGTGAAACACATTTTACAAAAGGTAAATAAAAAGAAACTGCATTACTTACATTTAATGTTTGTTCTGTATTGCCGAAAGCAGTTTTAAAATCAGGTCCATTTCTATCCGCCTGTCAAAACAAAAAAGGAAAAAAGAAAAACAAAATTAAATTGTTGATTAGCAATTACACAAGACTTCTGAGTTAATGTTTACTGATAAAATGATGGCAGATAATGAAACTAGTGCTTTATGAGATGTAATGAAGCAAATGTTCTGATTGGCAGTCCAATGACAACAGTACATCACCTTACGGGGAATACCCATTATGTACAACTTATATCAGGACACCAAGTCAGGGATCTTAGCACTTTGGATGACAACTCCCTTACCTTTGACCACTATTGCTCAACAGTAGCTAGGAAATCCATCTGTCTAGCACAACTAATTTTCAAAGTTACCTTTCTCAGCTGAAAGGATGTTATTTTCCCTCTAACTCTACTGTAATTAGACTGTTTTGAATACAAAATCCCTATCATGATGAGTCCCCCAGGGCTCCAATAATTTTTAATATCTTCATTAATGACAAGTAATCAAAAGTCATTACTATAATATAATATGCTGATGACTCAACTTTTGCTTGTTCAGCCTCAAATCTTCCCTCCTTGGAAACCATCAGACAGGAACTTTTCACCTTTACAGAAAACTGGCTAAATAAATTTCAATTACTTTTAAACCACAACAAAACCAAATCAATCATAATCCTTCCTAAAAGCCAAATCAAAACAGCACTGACCTTAACAATATCACCTCAAACAGCACAAAAATTGAACATGTCACCAACACAAAATTACTAGGAGCTATCACAGATAACTAGTTAAAACTCTATCTGCATACTGACACTGTAGTTAGAGAGAGAGACTATAATAGGTTCCCCCTTTACAAAGCAAAGCACCTGTTGTGTAACCATCGTAACAAAACAGCTGCCACCATCCTTTTCCTTCCTACACTCCTATACACCAACAATGTTCACAAATCTCAACTCTTCCACCAAACACAGTCTAGAAAGCACCTACCACTAAATGAGCAAGTTTGCCTGCAGCCTCCCAAACACCTCCCATCATTGCAAGGTGCTCAGTACATTTAACTGACTTGAACTTCCTCAATGCATTACCCTCACCCAGCTACTTACAACACGTAAAATACTTCACCAGCCACTTAAAATACCCTCACTTTTAAATCTCATCCAATGGCATGTAACAAGCAGAATCTTGAGATCCTCACAACGATAAATCAAATAATTATTACTGTGACTCACTATTCTCTGTTGCCATCTCCAAGGCATAAAACAAACTTCCAAACCACATCAGGCTTTTAAATAACCTATAACAATTCAAATCCACCCTAAAATATCACCTGGCAACTAATAAATTATGCAACTATACCACACCTACAGTATGGAATATGCAATCCTAACACTATCTACTATGTATACTATTAACAAGTGCACTGATTAAGTATTTTTGACTTTGCTCACAATATCTTAAGAACATGTATTTCCTTAATCTGATATACTTTTTAAATACTGTTTGCTTTGAAATACTTTGTAAATAATTTCTAGTGACGGTTTTTCTTTTGAGTTGTCAAAAATGTATTTCTATCCTTGTTTTTGACCTTTTCTTCCCTGGCCTCTGCTGAAAATGGGCATTTCAGTTCACAGACTTTCCAGGTAAATAAATAAATAAATGTACCCAGACATATCGTGTGCAGCTAAAGGACCAAAAGGTTCATGCCAGAAAAAGATTGCTAACCTAGTGTGACTTGATGTCTCAAGGTTTCTACAAGTCTTATGCCCATACGCCATCTATTATAAAGACCTACATGGAGATCCACGCATTGCCATTCTGTGCTATCAAAGACACCCACATCCTAATGGATGTCTCATGCTGTCACAGAACTGACAGCTACACAAAAACATGAACCAAGGACATGAACATCCTGCAATACAAAACATGCTGGTGGCATACAGGGATAAAGCCTTGACTACAGCCCAGCTAACGCATGTTCAATTAGCAGCTCAGGTAACTAA